>NW_003852435.1:7745941-7751190 GCF_000181295.1 Otolemur garnettii
TCTGTGAGCGTGAGAGAAGAATATTAGTTGTTGGTAGGTGCTGAGCAAATTTTTAGAGTGGGAGTTGATGGCAGAGGCTCAGAATAGAAATACATAAATCATTCAGGAGCAGCCTGGGGGGCTACTAAGGAATTAGCACAGACCAGAGAGATTTGAGACACCCTCTACTTTCCATCCTCAGTTCCTCACATATTTAACATAGCCTCTGCAAGTCTTTCTTGAACTTGATTGTTTCTAGTCCCATCTTACTCTACTGTTATCCAAAATGTGGTGCTGGGACTAAAAACATGGACCTCACCGGGATCCTCTTAGAAATCAGAAGCTCAAGCCCTACCCCAGCCCTATGGCATTCACGTGTGCATATCTAACAAGGTGCCCTGGTGTTTCCAATGCACATTACAGTTGAGAAACACCACTCTCGTAGACCTTAACTTTCTAGCACAGCATTTGGCACTTAGTTAAAGTTTAATGAAGTTTATTGAATGAATTAAGTTGAATTTCTGGAGGCCGCCAAGTAGGGTTTCAAGTGGAGATGAAAAAAAGTAATTTCATCCTAAACCCAATGCCTTGACCTAGAGCTAAAACTTTTACAGTCACTGAAGAAACTAAGAAAAGTCATTCGCCTTGGCCCAGGATAGGAGGAAAATACTAACAGAGAAAGAATCTCAAGTCTAGAACTGTGAAGTGATTAAGAATGGGAACTAATGTGCAGAAGAAACCTGAGAAGAAAGGGCAGGAAACAGTCCATGGAGCCCCTGTGAGTATGTTATGTGAGAGTCTGTTTACAACAGTACAATCCCTGAAGTTCTCAGATGATTCCTGGTGTCCTACCCTCAGGAAGACTGTGTGTGGCGGTGGAAGAGGTCTGGGAGGAAAGGACAGGAAGTGGTACCCTGTTACTAGAGAAGGTAAGTTATTAAAGGAGTGGTGTTTAGACAATTTCCTCAAGGATCTCAAATTGTAAAAGAATTATGGAGAAGTCCCTACCAATTTCTTCTCGACCACGTTTTCAGGTGTGCATAGAAATTGCCACTTAAAGAAGCAATAGTTAATCATAATACCTGTTTTTGAGTTGACCCCAAGTTATTGGATATGTTGACAAGGACTTTGAAGTATCCCCTTAGAATATAAATTTAAAATGTTCATTTTCTAAACTTCCTTTTTTTTTTTTTTTTTTTACAGCAACAAAAAAAGTACACTATCCCTGGGTTTGGGTTAGCTTTGAAGAGACAGAATCATCTTTCATCCTTTCTCTTTATGTATAATCTATCCATGATTCTTATCTAACCTTTCTTCACAATTTGTCTTGCATACATTTCTGCCTTTACATTTCTGAAGCCACTAGCCTGCTGCAGGGACTTCTTCCCCGATGTATGAATCAGTCTTCTAACCGGGAATTTGGCGTCATGGTTGGAATTTTGGAGTCAGGTGGAACTGGGCTTGGTCTTTTTGCTCCATCTCTTGTTACACATGTGACCTAAATTACTTAACCCTTTGGTTAAATGTTTGGCTACCTAACAGCTCTATGACATGGGGCACATTGTGTCTTAGATGACTCAGTTGTCTCATTTGAAAAATGGGGATAATAGGCTGGGTGTGGTGGCTCACACCTATAATCCCAGTACTCTGGGAGGCCAAGGTGGGCTGATCCCTCGAGGTCAGGAGCTGGAGACCAGCCTGAGCAAAAGTAAAACCCTGTCTCTACCAAAAATAGAAAAATTAGGCATTGTGGCAGGCACCTACTCAGGAGGCTGAGGCAGGAGGATCACCTAAATCCCAAGAGTTTGAGATTGCTATGAGCTAGTGATGCCAGGGCATTCTAGCCAGGGCAACAGATTAATAAAATAAATAAATAAATAAAAATTTTTTAAATTAAAAAAATGAGGATAATGATAGTGCTTATCTCATAGAAGTTTTATGAGGATTCAATGAACAAAGTGCTTCATTTTGTCTGACACATAGTGCGTGCTATATGCATGTTTCTCAATTTAGCAATTACACACGGGATGTGTTCAAGAATTGTTTTTCTATTTCTCACTTTTATTTTCATCACTGCATCAATCTATCCACATTGATCCCTTATAAATCCTTCTTAACATCAGTTAGAATGTTGTGATCACAAATAACAGAAAACTTGACCTATAGTGTCTTAAACTAAAATATATCAGTTTACTTAATTGGTCAGCTGGGAGAAGGTGGACCCAGAACTGATTGAACAGTTCAATAATATCATCAAAGACCCAAGTCTTTTGAATCATCAGAGCATAGGAGAATTGCTGCTGAAGTTCTTAAGGACCACGTCCTTACACAACAGAAGTCATAGAGGAGGTCACACGGGGAACTAGATGGTAGAAAGATGATTTTTGTCTTGTGCTATCTTTATTTTTAAAGATGTTTTTCCAGAAGCACCCAGTACATTTATTTTAAAGCTCATTGCTCAGACTTTTGGTATATAGTCAGAGCTGGTGGTCATCATCCATTAAAATTAGGCAGACTCAGAGAAGGAACAGCTGTCAGAAAGGCAGTTAACAGCACCTGCTACACTGTGGTCACGTCACTGTGTTGCTGTGCACAAACTCTTCTATGTCACTTTGTTACCTGTTGGAAAGGCTCTAACCTTCCTTGGCAGGGTTTGAGATTCCTCCATGATCTAGCCTTTTCATTGTCCCACTCTCGTCTCCGTTGTCCTCCTCTATAAATGTACCCAAACATGCCTTGTGCTTTGCTGCTGTTATGGTCTGAATGTGTTCTCCTGTATTCTTATGTCAAAACTTGATCTCCACTGTGACAGTGTTAAGAGATGGGGCCTTTAGGAGATGATTAAATCATAAAGCCTATACCCTCTTGAATGGGATAAGTAAATTTATAAAAGAAGTTGAAGAGAATGCCTTGGGCCCTTTTTTGCCCTTCTGTCCCTTCTGTAATGTGAGGACACAGGGTTCCTCCCTTTCGGAGGAGCTGTGTTCAAGGTGCCATCCTGGAAGCAGAGATTTGCCCCTCACCAGACACCAAACCTGCTGGTGCCTAGATCTTAGACTTCCCACCTCTAGAGCTGTGAGAAGTTTCTCTTACTTATAAATTACCCAGTCTGTGGTGTTTTTCAAGAGCAGCAGGACTGGACCAGGACACCTTCCTTATCTCCGCCATACTTTATTGCATCTAAGGTATGAATTATTTCTACCTCTTCCAGCCACCACAGCACACAGCTTCCCTCACCATCTATACATGTTAAGTTCAACCTTTCCCTAAAGGTCCAGATCAGATATCTTTTCTTGTCCTGAAATAGTGCCTAACCCTCTCATTGTTTTTATCCCTTAAATGTTCTTTGGTATTTTAGTTATAAAAAGGTGCTATAGGTTTTTCACCTTTATATCTAATTTCTCAGAAGAAATCTCTCAAGATGTACATTAAAGTGGGATTCTGTTAATTAGAAAGAAGAAAAAAAATGTTTTTTGAGTTGCCAAAACAAAAATTTTCTTCCCAGATGAGCAGAATACACATGAATAAAAGGCACAGGGTTCTTGTCCTGATGAAGCTGACTCCCAAGCAAGGGAGACATATTAAATAAAAAAAAAAAATACATTGTGAGTAGTGATTAAAAAGGTTCTAAACAAGGAACTACTTGAGGCAGGATGTTTCTGGAAAGACATCTGTGGGGGTAACATTTAAACTGAATCCGAAGAATGAGAATGAATTGGCCATGTGCAGAGCAGGGAGAGGTGTATAGAAGCAAATATGGTGGTTAGTACTGGAGAAAGTTAAAGAAAGCAAGTCTGGCTGCTAAAAAGTTGGTAGTGTAAGATTGGAGAGACTTCTAGTTGTTCACAAAAGCCCACTTTCCTCTTCTTTTAAAGCACTAGAAAGTAGCTGGGTAAGGAGATGCCCAAGTACATTATATTAATATTTTCCAGCTTCATTGAGAAGGGCCCAATAGGACAACAGTGGGAGTGGTTGTACAACCCTTTGGGCCAGCGCCTCAGAGAACAGATGTGCCTACCTCCTTAACATCTGTCTTCCCACTGCCTGGACCCTCTTTGTAGCAACTTGTCTGGATGTTTAACTGCACTCTCTTTGTGGCTGTTTAAACTCTGGATGTTTAGATGAGGACAATACTCTGGGATACTTGTTCTCAGAGGGTTGCCCCAGATCATCAGCATCAGCATCACTGAAAAATTTGTAGGAAAAGCAACTCTTGAGCTCCTTTCTGGATCTACTGAAGCAGAAAGTCTGGGGAAGGGGCTTAACGATGTGTGTTTTGACCAGCCCCCAAAGTGATTCTGATGCTCAAATTTGAGAACCCTTGTTCTAAGAGAAAGAGCAAACACAATAGGAAAGATACCTGAGTTCCTGAACGTGCCTGTGGAACAAAGTTCTGTTTATAAATTTGGAGCTTAGGAGCAAGTTTTAGGTAGAAGATTATTAGTTTAATATGATGTTTAAAGCCATGGGTAAAATAACCTCAGGTGAGGGTTAGAAAAAGAAAAGAGAAGAAGGTATAGGATTGAGGCATGTGTGACTCCGACATTTGGAGGGAGGGAAGACGAGGATGTGCTTGCAAAGGATTCTTTGCAGTATTGGCTGGAGAGCTGGAAGGTAAACTTTTGAGTGATGTTTTGGAAGTCAAGAGAGTGTCTCAGGGAAAGTGTTGAATTCTGAAATTCTCCCTTCCTCAGTGAGTAGAACTGGTGCATTTTTGGACAACTACCCTGACTCCAAGTTGGGTTGGATGGGATAAACATAATCTACTCCACCATGCCAGTGTTTGGTTCAAGAATGAATCTGAGGCCCAATGAGAACTCTATTAAAGACTTTTGTGAAAATTCTTTCTTTCTCTTATTAGAAAGTAACAGGAAACACTGGTGACTCTCTCTCCCATTGGATATAAGTAATATAGCTCTAATTGTAAGTGGCAGTCATTTTATGACTGTAAAGTGACCGTGAGGGTATGATTTTAAGACTGTAAGTTTCCTCATCTGTAAAATGGAGATAATGCTAGGATCTAATTTACAAAGGTTGAAGCTCGCACTCCAGATGCCAATGTAGAGATTAAAAGAGCTAACGTCCTCAATGACATGGGTGAGTTGTCCAATCTACCAAACCAAACTTTATGTTAGCAAGTTAACGCATGTCCTTGTTGTTTTGTTTTGTTTTGTTTTTTGAGACAGAGCCTCAAGCTGTCCCCCTGGGTAGAGTGCTGTGGCATCACAGCTCACAGCAACCTCCAACTCCTGGGCTCAAGTGAGTCTCCT
>NW_003852435.1:7751356-7761285 GCF_000181295.1 Otolemur garnettii
GAGCCGTCCTTGTTGTTTAGTCAGTTTAATTTAGGGTTTCTGTTACTTGTAGCTGGAAGCAACTTATCTGATACAGTGATATATGATAGCTGTTTCTATTTTTAATTGTCAGAGAGTCACTGATTTATTTCAAATTCTCAAGAAAGATTATTTGTATGAAGTATTGTTCAACGAGCATTGTAAAGCACTTTTCTAATAAAATGGAATCAGCAACCTAATCTTATAAGACAACAAAAAAAAATCAGCTTAGGAATAATGGATTAAGCATTTTACTTATCTGAGAATGAATATATATTTCTTATTAATGCATTTTACAATTCAAGTCATATTTTAATATTAAAACCTCACTGAAACTAATTTTTTTAAACTCTCATTTGGCATAAAAGATGCAAATATTGAAAGTCTGTGTCTTCTCCTTCTCTCAACCTTGAATAATTGTAGGAATTGAAAATTAGATCTATGGAAAGAACATCTTGAATATTAAATATGCAAAATACTATAAACAGGAAACTATATTCACACAAAGTCAATGGTTTGACTGGTTGAAATATTGATATCTTAATTTCATTTAGAAAATTGATTTATTAAAATACAATGAAGCTTAATACCTCAAATTAATTTTATTTACTACTGGAACACCGAGGTTGTAGGAGGAATGTTAATTTAGAAATAAGGAGCTTTTTGTATTAGCACCAGTTGTGTGGTCTCAGGGAGATAATTAACCTCTTGTTACCTTCGCTAGCAAAGTGCAGACAGGCTGGTAACCCGTGAAGTTCTCCTAGTCCTATAATTCCATAATTTAGATCATGCTAATTTTTTAAAGTGAAAATAACTATAGACACATTTTCATAAGCATAAGTTACCTATTCTATTTCCAATTGGTAATTGTTTCTAATTTACAATTTTGTCTCTTTTTAAATATTTCTATGTAGAATTATTTACTATGAACAGGCAGGAAGCTCCCTCCCTGGTGAGTTTTAATTTAAATATTATACCTGCATACTATGCACTGGCAAGGCACATTTTAAAGAGAGGTGCAAATGGATTGTCAGGATGAGAAAGGAAATTCGTTGTTTGTGTTGGTTAGAAATAGGATTAAAATTATGCATTAAAAAAATTAAGCATGCTCCTTAGGCCAGCAATGTGTGGTATAAACCATGAGATTATCACTAACAATATTCCTATTGAAAATGTCATTGTTGACATTCTCACTTCCAGTGTAGCACATGCTGTGTCAGCAAGATTGGTTCTGAGGTGTGGTTTTCAGTGTCCGGTTGGAGCTGCAGGACCTACTAGGACACACATGTTTTCTTCGTTCAATGACCCAGGCCAGCACATGCAAATATGAGCAGCAGTGATGATGTTCTGTGGACCTTCCTGGATATTTCGTAGACTAATGTTACACTTACTTCCTTTGATCTTCTGTTCCTCTTATTTCGCTCTTCACCCCCTCCCTAACAGAATGACTTGTATATTATACATAATGATTAATTCGGGGCATTTTCTTAGTAACTCACTGCCTTCTCTAATTTTAAAAGGCAGGAGTACTTAACCTTTGACTTGATAAATATGATTCAATTGAGTTACACTCTTGTTCTTCTGGAACTTAAAAGGTAAAATGCCAATATAAATATGTGGTAATTATCACCAGAACTGTTCATTTTTAACTATTAAATTTAAACAAAGAGCAATTGCTGTTTGTTCATGCAAAACAAACAGTGCCTGCTTAAGATCTTTTTGATTAATCTGCTTCCCTGCGTGCACATTCAAGAGAAAAACGCTGCCTCAGGCTCAGTACAAACATCTACGGAACAAAAAACGCTTTGCTGTCCCAGTCGATTGTTAGGGTTTTCCCAAAGAGGGGGTTCAGTGGTAAATAATGCAGAATCAGCTGACGGAAGAGAGACCAAAACTTGAGAACAGGCCAATCCACTGAAAGCTTGGCAGAGGCAGTCCAGTTCTAGAACAGGCTTTGGAAACAACAGGGATGATGCTTTGTTGTCAGGGGCAGGGTGCTGAAGAGGTGACGTAGAGGGATTGACAGAGAAGGAAGCTGTTAGCAACATGGCGCCAGATCATCTAGGAGTTGCATCTGAAACAAGATAATAAGGAGGAGTGAACCGAAACTCTGTAGTGGTGGTAATGCTGCCAGGACCAAGGCCAGACTCACGTCCCTGGGCCTGTGCTTAGTAGGATGGGACACCTGGAAGGACACCAAGGGGTGAGAGAGGCTGATAGAACCAGAAAGTAAGTAGAAGGCTATGTTGGAACATACGCCCATGCTCCCCAAGCTTCCCAATGTGAATAAAAATCCACAGAAAATTACAAAATACAAAATGTGGTAGAATTTCTTATAGAAACCAGTGTCAAGGTGGAGATGGATGGTCAGTAGATATGTAGCAAAAGAGAAAATCTTTCCAGGATGCTGTGACACATTGCAGGGAGGGCTGCAGGTGGGCATGGAATGAGATGGGAATTTTTATTAGATCTAAAGGGGAAGGCAGGTGACTAGGTGACTACTAGGTTACATGAGAGGAATGAAATGATAACTGTCTACGTATTTTGGGCATTGGCTAGGTCTTTTATAGCACTAGTGTTACCAGATCAAGGGAGGACAGGAGCTGGTCTCAATCCCCTGGGAGTAGGGTGGACAGCAACAACCTTAAAAAAGCTCTGACCCCATGGCTAAGGTTGTGCGCACGAGTGGTATTGGGAGTTGAGAGTCTGTGTGAGAAGTGTTGGCCGGGAGAAAGGACACTCAAATACCCAGATGGAAGAAGCCAATTAGGCAGTGTGGCCCCCAGTGGAATTATTTATAGGGTTCTCTTAGATGAATCCAAGGGCTCAATTAGCAACTCTCTCTCTCAAGTTTGCATACTTCACACCTTTCAACCAAGGTTCCTTGGTTGAAAAAGTTGATATGAAGTTTTGCTAACTTCTCTCTTAATTTTGAGGCAGGGCAGGTAAACAGCAGACACAGGGACTGTCTGGACGATCTAGCAGGAGGCTAAAACAGGGACAGGCATTGACATCAACATGGACAGAGTTTGGTTTCTAAAAGGGGAGACTCAAGAATAACCTTCTACAGAACAAGTCAGGACAACATATGATCAATTGTCATTATATGACAAAGACTGGGTAACACAGAGGGCATTGTCACATTGCTTCACATACTAAATAAATGTTGAGAAAATACTGTGGGATAAGAAACATACTAGGTACTGAGGATACAAAGATGAGTGATAACATCGCTGTTCCAAAGAAACTCCCTGTCTGGTAGAGTAACATCTGAGTTAAAGAAAAATTAAAGCCTAATGTATTATATCAGATGCAAGCCTGAATCTTACGAGGGCCCAGAGGAAGATGGCCAACTCAGCTGGGAGCCAGGGACAGCCTCTCATAGGGAGAAAGTCACATCAAGTGGGATATCAGTCTCCATTTATAGAGAAACAGACAGATATTTGGAGTCCAGTTTCCTTTCTAACCAGGAATCCCACAGGGAAATGGGGCACAGAAAATAACACTCAGCTCTGGCCTTACATTGGTGAAATGAGCAAGTTAGGACAGACCACAGGGATTTTGCAGCCAAGTTTTCCGCCTAGTACAAAAGTAACCCCAAAGCCCTTCTTTGCCTCCTTCTGTTCTGTCCTTCACCCTGACTCTCATCCGAGGCATAGCTCCTACCTTGAACCCTGTTGGGATGAGGCTCAGTTCCCTTAGCAACAAATAAGGGAACCCCAAGGACTTCCTGCACATGGGGTACTCTCTGACCTCTTCTCAGCCCAGGGAAATGTTCCTTATTTTTTTTATTTCATTATTTTATTTGTAATTTCTTTTTTTTTATTTCTTATAGCATAATTGTGTATATTAATGCAATCATGGGGTACAGCGTGCTGTTTTCATATACATTTTGAAATACTCTCATCAAACTGGTTAACATAACTTTCATGTCATTTTCTTAGTTATTGAGTTAAAATGTTCATACTCTGCTTTTAGAAAGATTCACTTGTACCCTTGTAAGATAAACCATAGAGGTGACCCCACCAATCACCCTCCCTCCCCCATCCACTCCCCTTACCTCCCCTCTCCCGCCCTAAGACTATAATTAGGTTATGACATTCCTATAAAAGCTATGAATTAGTTTCAAAGTAGGGCTGTGTACATTGGATACTTTTTCTTCCATTCTTGAGATACTTTGCGAAGAAGAACATTTTCTAATTCCATCCATATAAACATGAAGGAGGTAAAGTCTCCATCTTTCTTTAGGGCTACATAGTATTCCATGGTGTACATGTACCACTATTTATTGATCCATTCATGGGTCGATGGGCATTTGGGCTTCTTCCATGACCTAGCAATTATGAATTGGGCTGCAATAAACATTATGATACAAATATCTTGTTGTAATTCAATTTTTGGTCTTCTGGATATATACCTAATAAAGGAATTACTGGATCCAATGGCAGGTCTACTTTTAGTTCTTTCAGTGTTCTCCACATGTCTTTCCAAAAGGAATGAATTAAGTTGCATTCCCACCAGCAGTGTAGAAGTGTTCCCCTTTCTCCACATCCATGCCAACATCTCTGGTTTTGGGATTTTGTGATATGGGCTAATCTTACTGGGGTTAGGTGGTACCTCAAAGTAGTTTTGATTTGCATTTCTCTGATGATTAAGGATGGAGAGCATTTTTTCATATATCTGTAGGCCATGCACTCGTCTTCTTTAGAGAAATTTCTATTCAAGTCCCTTGCCCACCCTGAGATGGGATCGCTTATTTTTTTCTTGCTAATACATTTGAGTTCTCTGTAGATTCTGGTTATTAAACCTTTGTCAGAGACATAACCAGCAAATATCTTCTCCCATTCTGAGGGCTGTCTACCTGCTTTATTTACTGTGTTCTTGGCTGTGCAGAAACTTTTAAGTTTGATCAGGTTCCAAAGTGTATTTTTGACATTGCTTCAATTGCCCAAGGGGTCCTCCTCATAAAATTTTCGCCCAAGCTGATTTCTTCAAGTGTTTTCCCTACACTTTCTTCTAGTATTTTCATAGTTTCATGTTTTAAGCTTAAATCTTTAATCCAGTGAGAGTCTATCTTAGTTACTGGTGAAAGGTGTGGGTCTAGTTTTAGTGTTCTATAGGTCACCATCCACTTAGCCCAGCACCATTTGCTAAATAGGGAATCTTTTCCCCACTCAATATTTTTAATTGGCTTGTCAAAGATCAGATAACTGTAGGTAGCTCTCTTGGCTCTCTATTCTGTTCCATATATCTACCTCTCTGTTTTTGTGCCAGTACCATGCTGTTTTGATCACTATCGATTTATAGTACAGTCTGAGGTCTGGTAACATAATTCCTCCTACTTTGTTTTTGTTCCTGAGTAATGTCTTGGCTATTCGAGGTTTTTTCTGATTCCATATAAAATGAAGTATTATTTTTTCTAGATCTTTAAAGTATGACAGTGGAGCTTTAATGAGGATTGCATTAAAATATATATTGAGTTGGGTAGTATTGACATTTTAACAATGTTGATTCTTCCCAGCCATGAGCATGGTATGTTTTTCCATTTGTTAACATTGTCAGCTATTTCTTTCCTTAGAGTTTCATAGTTCTCTTTATAGAGATCTTTCACATCCTTTGTTAGGTAAACTCCCAAATATTTCATCTTCTTTGGCACTACTGTGAACAGGATAGAGTCCTTGACTGTTTTTTCAGGTTGGCTGTTGTTGGTGTATATAAAGGCTACTGACTTATGAGTGTTGATTTTGTAACCTGAGACGCTGCTGTATTCCTTGAATTGTTTCTTTTTTTTCACAGCAATCAACAAACATGGCTTACAAATGACCAGATGCAATAATATGCCTCTACGTTGCTGGGGAGTTTATGAAGGGACAGGGTGAGAGGAGCCCTGACTTGTCCAGAGAGGTCAAGAGGCTGTATGGATAAAGTTTTGAAGCATGAAAAAAACTAGAAATGATTCCCTCCCTTAACAGAGGGAATCATTGCCAAAGATACTAGGCAGGAGAGATCCCAGCAAGTGTAGGAAGTGCCAAGGAATACAGCACGGTTGGACCCTGGGGTATAAGGGAGGGTCATGGGGAACAGCTGAGGGGAATGCTAAGTAGCTGGGCCAGCACTCTGTGATGGTTGATGGGTTAGATGATTGATCAGATGCTTATTGTAGAATCGTCACTTGCCCATATAAAAAGCCCAATTAAGCCTATTCTGCAGCTTACTTACTGCTATCCTGATTCTCTTCCAGTCCCAGCACTTATAAAACAAGTGATTAACTACATGCTCACTGCAAATTGGAATGTGTTGGAGACTGTCCAGGAGGAATGAGGTTCTATTAGTGTGAAGACAGCGTTGTGGTCTTGGGAGAGGAAACTGTTGGGCCCATTGGGCTGAAACTCCAGGATTAAGGCAAGAGAGGACATAAGCCACGTTGTAACTGCCCAGGCTGCAGACTGGGACAAGAAAGCAGCTCACCAGCAGAAAGAGAAGCAAGGCGGCGAATCTACTTGGTTCAGGTCCTTGAATAAGGGGTAAGGATGGAGCATTTTAAGAGCAACTTTAAACAAAGTTATACATAATGACTCCCAACCCAGATCTAAAGAGAGATTGTGCCAAGATTTTGAGGGAGGGACACTGGATTTCTTATCATTGCTATGAAACACATTGATCCCAAACTTAGAGACTTAAAACCACATCTCCTGTCTCACAGTCTGTGTGTGTCAGGAATCTGGGCATGATTCGTTGGGTGCTCTCTGCGGGGTCTGTCGCAGGCTGCAATGGAGGTGTCACTGAGCTGCAGGACTCTCAAGGCTCAGCTAGGGCTGCATTGCTTCCATGTTCACTCACGTGGCTGTTGATAGGGCTTAATGCTCTGGTAGATTGTTGCCCTGAGGCCACCCTGGGTTTTTCTGCCATACGAGCCCCTGTGTAGGCAGCTCACAACATGGTGTCTGGTATGCATCAGAGGCAGAGAAGGCTCAGAAGGAAGAGCCTTTTGGTAACTTAATCATGAAAGTGATATCCCATCATTTGCCTTTCTGTTTGCTGGGACTAAACAGGTCCAACCTGCTACGTCTGTCTGGGTGTTCCCTGGTCCACTGTTCCTAACATCAAGAATGAGTGAGTAGTAATCTTAGCACTCTGGGAGGCCAAGGCAGGTGTATTGCTTGAGCTCAGGAGTTCAAGATCAGCCTGAGTAAGAGACCTGTCTCTAAAAAAACAACCAGGTATTGTGGCGGGCACCTGTAGTCCCAGCTACTTGGGAGGCTGAGGCTCTTGCTGTGAACTTTGACAACACGTCACTCTTGGGAGGGCAACAAAAAGTGAGACTCTGTCTAAAAAAGAAAAAAAAAAAGAATTAGTGAGTACTGATTGTACTGTGGAGAGACCACAAACACAATCTTTTGCAAACATCTGGAGTAATGTATGGCCATGTGACTTTCTTTGTTTTTTTAATAGAGAAGTGTCTGGTATATATATATATTTTAACTTTATCCATTTCTTCTTTTATTTCCGAATATTACAAGGGTGCATGTGTTTTGGTTATATAATTTGCTTTTGTACATTTTAAGCACATGACTTTCTCTGATCAATGAAAGAGACCAGAAGTGATAGTGTTACTTTGGGAAAAAACAGCTTTATGGTGCTATAATTTATATATCATTAAATCTACCCTCTTAAATGAAATAATTTAGTAGTTTTTAGCATATTCATAGAGTTGTGCAACTATCACCACTAATTCCTGAACATTTTTACCACCCCTAAAAAAAACTCCATACATATTAGCAGTTATTCCTCATTTCTCCTCTTCCTCTTCCACTGGCCTTTACTAATCTACTTTCTATGTCGATGTATTTGCCTTTTCTGGACATTTCGTATGATCACTGGCCCTTTTGTGACTGGCTTCTTTCACTTAGCATAATATTTTCAAGGGTTATCCATTTGGTAGCATGTATCATACTTTACTCCTTTTGTAGTTGAGTAATATTCCATCATATGGCTGTACCACATCATGTTCATCTATTCATCAATTCAGGTGTGTTGGGTTGTTTCTACTTTTGGGCTATCAGAACTAATGCTGCTATGACTACTTTGTAGCACATTTTTGTGGACATATGCTTTCATTTCTCTTGGTTATGCATGTAGGAATGGGATTGCTGAGTCATATGGTAACTCTTTTCTTCTTTTCTTTTTTTTCTTTCCCTTTCTTTTTCTTTCTTTCTTTTTCCTCCCTCCCCCCTTCTCTCCCTCTACCTCTCCCTTCTACTCTCCTTCCCTCCTTTCCTTTCACTGCTGAATTGTTTTCCAAAGCACCTACACCATTTTACATCCCGACCAGCAATGCTTGAAGTTTCTTCACCAATGCTATTTATTTTCTTTCTTCTAAATTTAACTATCCTTTCTGATAGCCCATTGTGATTTTTGGCTTTTCCAAATGACTGATCATGTTGAGCATCTAGTCACCTCCTTCTTGGCCATTTGGCCATTTTTATACCTTCTTTGGAGAAACGTATATTCAAAGCCTTTGCCAATGTTTTAATTGGGTTGCTTTTTTATTATTGAATTGTAAGAGATTTTTTTTGTATATTCTAGATACAAGTCTTTTGTCAGATATATGATTTGAAAATATTTTCTTCCCTTCCTTGAGTTGTCTTCTTCCTTTCTTGATAGAGAAACCAAGTTTAATTTGAGGCTCAAAATTTAATTTCAACAGTGTCCAGTTTACCTATTTTTCTTTTGTTGCTTGTGTTAGATATCAGAAATCTGAGGCCATACACATTTATTCCTATGTTGAAGGTTTCATAATTTTAGTTTTTAAATCTAGCTTTACATTTACATTTTTTTCTTACATTTAATATTTTGCATTTACATTTAGGGCTATAATTCATTTAGAATTAATTTTTGCAGATGATATGAGGTTCAACTTCATTCCTTTTTGTGTGGATAACTAGTTAGCCCAACAACATTTGTTGGAAAGACTGTTCTTTTGCCATCAAACTGTCTAGGCACCCTTTTGAAAAATCAATTGACCATACATGTAAGGGTTTAATTCTGGGCTCTTGATTCTAGTTCACTGATCTCTGTGTCTAGCTTTCTGTCAGTATGTATGCCTCTTCTATATTAAAGTTTTAAGAGTCTGTGAATGACCTGCCACACTTGACTCCTCTGCCTCTTCTTTGGCAGTGCTCCCCAAAGAGACTAGAATCTTCCTTCGTCTGGATTCCAGAGTAACGGTAACATGAAGAGCTCTGAGACAAAGCCCACTGGGGCAGACAGTAGGAGTGAGAATTAAACTTTTTTTGAACTTACTAATATCCAAAGTTTATGTGTTACTGGACTGTCCTACAAATACAGAACAATAAGTAGCAGCTCCACATAGAGTGGGGATAGAATCCACCAAAAAGCCAGAAGAAGGGAGATGCGAAAGTACACTGGACAAGCAAAGCTTTAGCCATAATTTTAAACCCCAAGGGCTTTAAGTTAGCTATTATTGTGTTTTCTACTTCACATGACCGACTACTACGTCCTGGGTTCTGGGGAGCTAGTAATTCAGTGTACAAAAGACACGTCCACCCTCAGGATCTTACACTTTAATTGGAGAGAAAGATTATCAACCTGGAAATTTAAAAAATACAAGCTATAATGTAATAAGTGGTGGTAGAGAGGCCTAAAGGAGAAAGAATGAAAATGAGGTAGCATAGTTAAGGAGGGATTCACTGTATCGTGACTTCAGAGCTTGGATAATCAAAGAGGAAAGGAAGATGCATTGGTATAGGTGAACAGAGGGGCAGGCAAGGTAGTACCAACCTTCCTGGGAAGCAATGAATAAATAGACCTGTAACAAGAAGTTTTTGTTGAGAAATAGATGTAAAAAGAGTTCGGGGCTAAATTGAGAAGTCTTTGAAAATGTAGGTAGT
>NW_003852435.1:7762200-7763569 GCF_000181295.1 Otolemur garnettii
TCTAAATGCAAACAAATGCTTTCAAAGTTATCATGACCATGAATCTTACTGCAGCAGGCTACAGATTTTCATTATAACAATTTGTAAGCAAATATTTGGTTATTTTTATAAGCCACAAATCTGGCTGAAGGAGAAAATGATGTGTAATAAACAAAAACTGTGCAAACCACAAAGTATGTTTGTTGCTACATTTCCAGATTGGAGATAACAATAAACTAGACTGCAGCAGCCTCCCCGTTTTATTAATTGACTTTTCATCATTCCTTTGCTCAAAGTAGATCAAGGTTTTATAACTTTCAATAAGAATTATTGCTCAAGCACTAACTCCAGTAATTAATACTGTGTAGGTACGGGATAGGTAGAGCCTATGTGTTTGTTGAGTTAAAAGTACAACAGTAGTCAATGTCATAGTAAGCAGAGACAATGAAGGGAAAGACAGAGAAATAGCGACATAAACGTAAAGAAAAAGAAGAGTCTTTCTGACTCTCTGTCCCATCGAGTTGTCTCAGACATTCATTTCAGTTGGTCTGACTTGAGGTATGGGGTAAAACTGAGCAGTTGTGCAAGGAGGGAAGCACACGCTGACAAGGTCACAGTAGAGGCTCCTTAGAGTACCCTGTCGTCTTTCCTGTACTCTTCCCATCAGAAAACTGTGCTGACCTCTCCGGCAGAAAGGAGGGGTTAAAAGATTCTCCTCTCATGATTTAATCTTGTGTTTGATTCAGGATGTCATGGCCTTGTATCAGTTCAATAGATACTGAGGGTTAGTCTCTTTGAATATTAGTTGTAGATATCTGAGATTAAATCTAGGCACTTTAAAAGCAAAGAAACTGAGACCCAGGAGGTTAATTGACTAGCAAGTCAGCTAATTACCCGTAGAAAAGGAAATAGACACCCTAGTTCCTTAAGATCATTCTGAATTCTGTCTAATTTGAAATTTGAATTAAGAAGGACATGAACTGTACACAAATGTACTCTTTTATCTAGTCATTTCATGTGAACAACAAAACTGAATCTCATGGCCAATTTTAAAATGGGCGAGAAGCACCTCAAGGAAAATGCTAGTGCAAAGACAGGTATTATTAGTAGTTTTCATGCACTTAGTAGTAAAGCTTAGACTTGAAGACCACATTCTATCTCGTACTAATCGGAAAAGTTTTATCTGTTTGATTTCAAATCTCCTCATCTGAAAAAATGGGCAAAATAATTACCCTATTCAATTCCAATGGTATTGATAGGATAAAAATAAAAATGAGAGCATGTATCCAAAGTGCTTTGCTAGTTGTAAAATGTTAAATAAAAGCCAAGTCTTTCTGGCAGTGAAGTTGCAGTAGTTTTAATAACAATTCTGTGAACTCTTTCATAGGAA
>NW_003852435.1:7765812-7774960 GCF_000181295.1 Otolemur garnettii
GAAAAACCTGGATGAAATGAATAAATTACCATAAAAAGATGGGGCATGTAAACAAACCAATTTCTAAGAAGGAGTAGCAGTTGTCAAAAAGTGATCTTAACAAAATTACCAGGCCCAGACAATTTTACAGGAATTTCTGTAAAACCTTTAAAAATAGACAACTCCAACGCTGTTGGAACTGTTGCAAGGATGGAACAAAACTAAAATTCAGAATCTATTTTTTTCATAAGTTTGCAAGAAAAGCCTTAAAATGCAAGGTAAGGACACATTTAGAACACTTGAAGTAGTGGAAAGACACATCACGTGCTTGATTAGGATTTAAGTCAGCCTCCTTTAAGTTAATTTATTGATTTAATGGGATCTCAGTGCAAACACAACAGATTTATTTTACCTAGACAAGCTGTTCTTAAATTTCATATAGAAAAATAGAAAACCAAGAATAAAATACGAAGATTATTTTTTAAAAAAGAATAATGAAGTAGAACTAATGCTATCAGATGTTAAAATCTTACAAGATTTCCAGATAAATGAATAGATAAGAATCAAAATGTCAGAAATAGAGGCAAAAATATATATTATAATTAGTGTATGACAGATATGGCCCCTGAAATCTGTTAAGAAAACGTGGTGTTGAAGAAACTGGGGTGCTTTCTGAAAAAAATATTTAAAAATACCTCACACCTTGTGATAGCTGGAATTCCCAGATGACCCCCAAGCTTCCTTGCCTTGCCGTGTAGTGTACGCACCCTATCCAATCCCATCTACTTGTTTATAAGCAGGACCTACAGGTATGTGTCACTCCCACAATTAGATTATGTTATGTGGAAAGAAGTAGAGAGATTTTGCACCTGTGATCAGGTCTCTAATCAGGTGACTTTAAATTAATCAAAAGGGAAATTGTCTTGTGTGGGCTTAACCTAACCAGGTAAGCCCTTTAATGGATGATCAGAGATTCTCCTGCTGGCTTTGAAGAAGGAACATCTATGTTTTAAGGGGCTCATGTAGCAAGGACTGTCAGAGCCTCTCAGAGTTGAGAATGATCCTTGGCTGATAGCCTGCAAGAGAGAGGGTCTTGTAATCACAAGGAAGAGAATTCTACCAACAACCATGTAAGCTTAGAAGGGAAATCCAAACTCCAGAAAGGATCACAGCCTGGGCAACACCTGATTTCAGCCAGGGTCAGGTGTCCATAGGTTCATTGTAAGTCACTTGTGCATCCCCTGGAATCCCTGGAGCAGGGTGGTGAGGTAGCATAAATAGCCCAGCATAGGCTAAGTGCTCACACCTGGATGCACTACTGTGTCCAAAGAAGTCAATTCATGAAGCAGAAGTCCATAACCAAGAAACCTCTACTGTGTTCTAACACAACAAATCTTTTTCTATTTCTAAAATAAGTTAGGGGAAGCAAAAACTTGGTTAATAAATAACAGTATAACCTCCATAGTTGACCACTTCCTTACATTGACCACCTCCTTAAATTGACCTAATTTTCATAGTCCGGACATGTACCACATGTATGTATCAACAGTAGGCCTAGTTCTTTGTAATAACCACCTCTATTTGTTGACCAGTTTGGTATAGTCCTTAGGGTGGTCAACTTACAGAGGTTATACGCTACCTAAATCCAAAGTCAAGGCTCAATCTCAGCCTTATTTATATGGTACAAATACACTGTAAATGGCAACACAAGAAGTATTAAGTATAATACTTAACATTCTTAACTCATCTTTCTCCTATTATCTTTAATCTAGAGTCAAGTTAATTTGATTTAATGATCATATCATAAGCTTATCTAATTCTTATTTTTTGGTATTATCCTTTAATATATTGTGAACTATGTGTTTAACTAACTGTAGAGAATTGTAAAATGAAGATAATAGGGTGATTAATTTGAGCACAATAAGTACTAGTTTTAACCGTGCTATAAAGTACAAAAGTATTTCTCTGAATTATTTCTTAAAGTATAGTTATACTATGCCACCTAATCATAACATATTTAACCTGCTTTTAAATGAGTTAAGACCAGTAACTTTTTCAATTTTGTTTTAGAAGTTAGGAAACGTTGTTTAAGAAGTCAAGAATGGGAAATAGAAGTGATTATACTAGTCTATATGAAAATTAACTCTTCATGTTTGTACCTTAAAAATGTTAATTCTATTTTACTGATGAACTGTAATTCTATGTAGCAACAATCCTTTCTTTTCATTTTCAATTTCTATGAGAAAGGTGTATTTAAGTAATTACTAATATTACTCTAATTTGAATACAGTTTTTGAAACTCTTATTACTTCAGAAGTAATAAGTTCTGTAATGAGTTACATTACAGAAACTCATGGTAAAGATAGTTGAAACTAAGATATGTCAAGTTCTTATAAGTATTTCACAATCCATCTATTGGGCTCAAGAACCTAATCACAGTGGTGGGGAAGGAAGGAACATAGACAGTTAACCAAATTGTCTTTTTTTTTTTAATAAAACTATGTGATGAAATAAGAGTTCTGATCCTACATGCAGGTTCCTTAGTAACTGTTGTAGTGACATTATGGTCATTGTGGAGATCAATTATTATACTGTGGACCTGAATGGAAAGTCTACTTGCCTTCTGTAGATGATTGAATTTCAGCTAAAAGATGAAATCACTAGTCAGGCAAATCAGTGGCCATTCTAGTCGTGTGGGAAAGTCTTGAAATGTGTGACGAGTGTGAGGTTGCTGTGCTATGTGATGCCATGGTACTCTCTACCCAGCACAATGGAGTGAGACAAAGAAAAGAAAAGAAAGCTAATCCGTGCATACTTTTTATTTATAAAACTCTCTACCTGTACCAGTTAGGTTAGGCAGTTATTCAAAATAACTTCTATTAATACCTGAGGATCTCTTTTCTTTTCTATTTTTTTTTTTTTGTCCTTTGGTATTTAGGGCCTTGATCGTGCTTTATATTTTATTTTTTATTATCACTCCCCCCCAAGACAGCTGTCGTGTAGATATCAAAGCCTTGTCTCTGGAGGCAGCACCTTGGCTCCAAGTTTGGCTCCTCCAGTGTCAAGTTCTTTGACTTTGGGCAAATGTGTTGGCCTCTTTTGCTTTGTCTTCTTAATGTGTAAAATGGATACCTACCTCCCAGGATTATGAGAAGAGTTAAGTGAGAGGTATGTTAAATACTTTATACAGTGGCTAGTATTCACTGGGTACTAACCCAGTGAATTACGGGTTATGAATTATGTTTCAGTAGATGCACAAGGATTATCAGAATTATGTTTCAGTAGATGCACAACGATTATCCTTTTGTATTCTTTGTATTTGCTCTACTTATCTTAGGTGCTAGTGGTTGCAATTATTCTACATTTAGCAAATTTACCCAATATGGAAGAACAATCACTGGCCTGTAGTTCTCAGAGTTACCACATCATTAGTGTTTCTTCTCCATTGGACTCTGTGCTAGTGTGCTCTTGTTGTTCAAGCTTCACAAAAACCTTTGAAAGAGGTCATGTTGTTGTCATCATCCTCATTTCAAGGGTGAGAACCTAAGTATTAGAGAGGTTGAATAACTTGCCCAGCAAGTTAGGAACAAAGCCAGGATGTGAACCCAGGCAGACTGAATCCATTGTTCATTAATTACTGGGTTATGCCACCTTCTGAGGAAAGTGCTTACTCTGGCATTGCATTAATATTTAGGCCTTCACTCCCTCATTTTTTAAAATAATAAGGTAAATATTTATTGAATTGCTCTTATGTGCCAACTATTCTCATAGGCAGTAAGGATATAAATACAGTAAGGCAGTGAGCCTACCATCGGTGCACAGCTGCTAACAGCAACAAGAACTTGGGGTTAAGACAGGTAGTTTCCAATATTTGCTATAAGACCAACCACCTTTCATTTTCAAAAAGCAACATGGACATGAGAAGTTCTCTTGTGTTTGACGAAGTAAACGACTCATTCCCTCTGTCTCTCTCTCTATTCTCCTCTGTACATGTTTTTCATTATGATTATTAAATGTCATCTAGCAAGATTCTGATCTTTCAATATTTTAAAACCTTAGCCTTCATGTTTTATATTTTTATTAGTTTTTTAAAATTAACCTTTTTATTTTGAGATAATTATAGATTGACACACAGTTGTCAGAAATGATACAGAGAAGTCCTATGAGCTTATTACTCAGTTTCCCCCAAAGGCAACATCTTGCAAAACAATAGAACAATATTACAATGAAGGTATTGATATTGGCACAATCCATCAATCTTAGTCATATTTTTCCAGTTTCACTGGCACTTGGTGTGTGTGTGTTTCGTGCTATATGTCACTGATGCTTCTTTTCATTTTGTTACATTGACTAGAATTAGTCATAGGGGATGTACGTGAATTGTATTGTGATCATTTCAGGGGTTATTAGCATCTATCATCTCAAGCATCTATCATTTCTTTCATTTGGGAGTGTTCAATATCCTCCTGTTAGCTATTTGAAACTATATAATATATTATTGTTATCTATATAGTCATCCTATGGTGGTATAGAACATTTCTAAAACCTATTCCTCATTCTATCTTCTTGTAATTTTGTGTCCTTTAATAAAACTCTCACTAAATATCATTGATATTTTAATTCAAGGGGCATCATGAATATTTTTTTCTCACATAATTTAATTTTCACATCATTTTCAGCTTGAGCAATCTTTACATTTTTAAAGAGATGCCCCATCCTTTTCTATAATAGTGTCTTTGACATTGCATTTTTTAAAGACATTTTAATCAACCATGAAGAATTTTTTTCTCCCAGAAACCTAGTCTTTTTAATTTATGCTACAATTTTTTTTATTTTTTGGAGCTCCCAGTGAGTTGTTTTTAAATTATCTGTAGAAAGCCTGAGGCTTATTTCCTTTAAATTAATCCATGATTATTTTCCTAATAAATGCATTTATTTTATTGTATTTGTAAAATAAAGTAAGTGCTATAGTTTTGTTTTTTTCCCTTCATCATATTGTGATAATTCATATATTAGGGGTACACTTTCAGATTTTTAGTAATAGGACATCCTATTCTTACTTTGGTCCAGATCTAGTAAAATTCATTTCTTTTCTGGGTATTAATATTACCTAGTCTAAAAATCAGAGAACTGAGCAATTTTTCCTATGTAAAAACTTATCCTTAAAGTCTGCCTTACATTAGGAATTGTCAGGGGGAAGTGCTTTATGGAACTGCAATCTTCCTGATTCCTCAGTAATTTGTAGCTTAGCCTATATCCCATTGGGTTTTTTCCTTCTAATCAGTATTTGAGATGAAAATGAAGGCAAAATTATCCCTTTTAATTCCAGTCCAATGCTTTGAATTTTAATCTTCCCATTTTTGGAATCTATTATTTATTAAGTAGGTAGTGTTAGTTCTACCTCATACACATACAAAAAGGATAGGAACTCAGATCACTTGAGTCCTCAACAACACCCTACTGCCATGCAGTCATGAGACCTGAAGGTCATGTAACATAGGGACACACAGGTTAGAGACTACTAAGTGATGTCTCATAGACCACATCTAGTTTGCAGATATTTTTTGCTTACCATGAATGATGTTAACTAGCACAGTGTTTTTAAAATGTTTCAATTACACTGACAAAATTAAAAAAAAAAAAAGAAAAAACAAGAGTCACACGAAGACCAGATTTTTAATTTCCCTTGAAAAATTAAGGCACTTGGTAGGACTGAGCCTGAGTGGAGGGACTGCTGCCCACTTTGACAGGGCTGTCACCCTAGTCTGCACAGAACCACCACTGACCCTGAAGGTGTATAGCCCTGGTCGTTTACCATGGCAGATGTGCCATTATTTCCCGTAGACCTGCTCTGCCTGGCTTAGTGATGGTGCCTGCCTGATTCTACAAGCATTGTAATAGTCAAGCCTTATGCCTAGACTTTGGTCAAAACTACTATCTGATTACCTGCATGGTGCTGTCGTTGGACATGAGATCCAGGAGACTTTTTCAGATTACAACAGAGACACTTAAGCCACTCTCCCTGGTCCCCTGAAACTTAACCTATGAAGTGAGGTAGAAAGAAAGAGAACTTTCTTATTAAGAACTAGAGAAGAGATCGCATGTGTTCTTTCCTACTTAGCTATACCCTAGATTTTTCAAAGTTAAGGCATCCACAATAAGAATTCTGTGGGTAACCTTTATGGAAAATAGAATGAAGATTCCTCAAAGAACTAAATATAGACTTACCATTCAACCCAGCAAACTCATCACTGGGTATGTAGTTAAAGGAAGGGAAGTCATTTTATCAAAAAGATACCTGCACTCAAATGTTTATTGCAGCAAAATTTATAGTTGCAAAGATGTGAAATCAACCTGAGTGTCCATCAATTCGTGAGTGGATTAACAAAATGTGGTACACACACACACACACACACTCACACCCTCAAGGAGTACTACTCAGCCATAAAAAGGAATACGCTTTTTGTGTTTTTTTTTTTTTCTTGAGACAGAGTATCACTAGGTCACCCTTGATAGAGTGCCATGCAGTCACAGCTCACAGCAACCTCAAACTCTTGGGCTTAAGTGATTCTCTTGCCTCAGCCTCCCAAGTAGTTGGGACTACAGGTGCCCACCACAACGCCTGGCTATTTTTTGTTGCAGTTGTCATTGTTGTTTAGCTGTCCCAGGCTGGGTTCGAACCCTCCGGCTTCGGTGTATGTGGCTGGCACCATAACCACTGTGCTATGGACACCAAGCCAAAAAAAAGAATAAATTAATGTATTTTGCAGAAGTATCTCACTCCACCACAGGTAGTGTCTAATAATTTGGAACCAATCAGTGGTGAGCACAGAGAAAAGTAAAAGTCACTGGAAATCAAGAAGGGTGGAGAGGAGAGAAGGGAGGGGTAAAAAGCTACCTAAGAGATACAATGAATTTGGGTGATGGTCACACTAACAGCCTTGACTTAAGCCTTATGTGCATATAAGCAATCCCTGTAACAAAAACATTTTTATCCCCTTAGTACTTTGAATTATAAAAAAGAAAAAAAAAACAGAATTCTGATAGTAAACTGACAGCCTTCTGCTCTCAGTCATCACAGTACCCCAAAGGACTCCACTATTTAATTTGGTGTAGAGGGAAGTTCTCACACAGGAAATATCTCCTGGCTCTACCTCAACAGCTAGTCACAGTAGGGCAAGTGGGTGAGGAAAGCCAGCCCAGTGGCCTAGGAAGGGAGAAGGCTGATGGTCTCACTACAGTTCTACGGGGTATATCTTTGTGAGTTCAACTAAAATGTCCTCCCCTAATACCTAGACTTAAATCTGGTGTGCTTGGGACTGCATTTTGTCCTTGACACCTTTCACTAATTGGAGCCATTAGGGTTAGGGAAGAACTGGTTTCCCATAGAAGTTAGCATGCCACTAACACTTTGGGGTATTACAATTTGAGTGTCAATTGCTGTTCACATCATATTGCTTGAGCACGCATGGCTTTAAAGCCTTAGGTTTTTGGGCCATTGAGTACAGCAAACTTTGATTTTTGAACTATCCTCAGGGTTTTGAGAATCATTTGTTAGTCTCAGTATTTGATACCCACCAGGGAAAATATCCAACCTGCTACGGAACAGGATCGTTAACTGAAGCAGCCACTATGAGAAGGAAAGTGCATAATGTTATAAATGAAGTCACTGCCATGAAATAATACAGATGTATTCTTTTCAGTGAATTCCGCGCAAACACCCAGTCAAGCTGAGACGTCCCTGATTATGTACAGGGAATGTATTCAGAAACTCACCAGCTGGGTTTTTCAATGGTTTAAAAGCTGCTGTGCTGGAGCACTCCAGAATAAAGTAAACACCACCTACCAACCAGCCAAGGTTTTTTTTGATGCAATATCCCTTTACTTCAAAGCTTATAAAGAAGTTGATTTTCAGTGGTTTTTCATTTCAATTTGCAGGCCCTGTGAATAACTACTCTAAAATAATTTCAACTTAAGAATGTTCAGGAACTAGTGAGAAATTGATAGTGACTGCTTTATGCTTAGCTAAGAGATATTGAATAAAAATGTAAAGGAAGTAGTTGCTGTGTGAGATGAGAACGGCCGTAGGATAAGGAGGTAAGGAACCAGAGATGATTTTCCATGATAAATAGTAATTTAAAACTTTCTTTAATCTTTAGTGGAACTGAACCCTCAAACAAATGAAGTTTCACTGCCTGGAGAAGTGTCAGGGGCTGTAAATCAGATTGATTAAGCATGGCCATCAGAGCTACACATTTTGATGAAATATTTTTAAAAATCTTAGATCCTCTAGGTATTTGCAAATTTCTAGATAACAGTCATGTTTTTACTTTGAATTCATTCAGATAAATAGAATTGTATTGATATTTATTTTAATTTATAGATTGTTAAATGTAAAAAGTAGACGAATTGATGAATAGATTGCAATTTACCTGTATCAGATGATACTTATCTTTAAAGTAAGTAAAGCTCTGTCATATCCAAAATTCTATAGTCTTTCAAAACACCTTAATTTATTACTTAAAAATAAGTCTAACTAGCACTCTTGGAATAATTTGGGATAGTAGTAGTGCCCAGTACAATTTTAATTTGAAGGACACCGAAAGGTCACCTTGTTCCAAAATATTTCTATAAGTCATGGCAAAAAATAAAAAGGATATTTCAGTAGAGCATGTCCTTCTCTTGTGATGATAATATGAATTATTTAATTATATGAGCTACTTATCATCT
Organism: Otolemur garnettii; assembly: GCF_000181295.1. NCBI lineage: Eukaryota > Metazoa > Chordata > Mammalia > Primates > Galagidae > Otolemur > Otolemur garnettii. The sequence goes on from NW_003852435.1 coordinate 7,774,522, forward strand.
TGATTTCTGTAGAGACAAAAAAATCTGACAGGTCTGAGGTTCAATAAAATTGAATGGAACACAAGAGAAACAAAATCTTGATGGGAGTAAAATTTTTGATCGTAAGATAACAGGGCTGGGACAATGTCACAGAAATCAGCTACTATGGAAATCTCAGTTCTTCAATTTAATTTGGTAAGCACAAAATATGCCAGTGTTTGTTTTATGCATTAATTTTTATGGAGTTTTTGAAAAGTATCAGATAGGGAATAAAGTAATCAGTATTCTATCATTTCTTAATGTTATCTGATTTTTTTTTGAAATGGTAGCATTCCATTTAATTACAGAAGTAGACTGTGTTTCAGGGAATCTGATGAAGCATGCATATTAAAATATAAAGCATCGGGTGGTACCTGTGGCTCAAAGGAGTAGGGCGCCGGCCCCATATGCCAGAGGTGGC
>NW_003852435.1:7774980-7786485 GCF_000181295.1 Otolemur garnettii
GAGCAGCAGCCCCTGCAGCAGGTAAAATAAATTATCAATTAATTAACCTAAGTGGGGGTCTGAGTCTATTTTTCCAGGTCCCCTAAGTTATTTCAAAGCGATTCTCCTGCCTCCACCTCCCAAGTAGCTGGGACTACAAGCACCCACCACAATGCCTGGCTATTTTTTTTTTTTGGTTGCAGCCGTCATTGTTTGGCAGGCCCCAGCTGGATACCCACCAGCTCAGGTGTATGTGGCTGGCACCTTGGCCGCTTGAGGCACAGGTGCTGAGCCTTTTCACAAGTTTTTAATATACTTTTCCTGTTTCATGCTTCATGCCTTATATGTCACATTGATATTAATGTGATTCTGATAATTTTTGTTTGTTTACTTTTGCCCATTCCTTTATTTTCAACTTCTTTTTCACTTTGTTTTTGGTATATTTCAAATCTACAACACATAGCTAGATATTTTTCAGCGCAATAGATGATCTCTTAGACAGGAGAATGAGCCCATTCATATTTGAGGTTATAACTGAAATACTTTTGTTCCTTCCATCACCTTCTACACTTATATTTGATTTTGTTCACTGTAGTTCTTTCCTTTTCATGTCGTTTTTTCTTTTCCCTCTTGATCAAATTCTAGAATACCCACTGTGGAGTTTTTAAACTACCTTAATTAAACCTTTAGTTCTCTGTTAATATTTATCATAAAAATTAAATATCTGCATTTCCCCCAATAGAACCTTTTTCATACACTGACTTTTGCAAGAAAAATAAAAACTTTTAGAAAGTTTTGTTTTCCCTATTGTCTTTTCTCCACTCAAAGTCCTCAGTTTTGCTGAGATTATTTAACTTTTTTAGGCTGGGCTATTTTATGCCAAGAGTTATCATTTAAAAAAAAAAATATATATATATATATATATATACATATATATAAAGCATCTATAATCGAGTGTAAAACTTTTCTTCTCTTCAATTGGAAATAGACTAACAGAAGTACCTGAAATGGTTGTAATAGGTAGAAAATCCAATCCAAACCAGTGGAACAACTTACTCATTTATACAACATAATTTCTTCAGTCTTGGCTTGATTCAGGGGCTAAAATAAATGAATTGATCTCTTTGAACAATGCTGTCCATTGTGGGACATCATTTTGAAATCTCAAGTGGTGGCTTCTGGTATATCCAGGCTTGCCTCATCCAAGAGTCAAGTCTAGGAGAAAAGAGAAAATATTTAGTACTGAAAACTTCAGTATGAGTCCTAAATTTTATTCTTACTGGACCAACTGGGATCACATGCTCATCCCAGATCATATCACTCTCCAGAGCAGTGATTTTCAACCTGTGTGCTGCAAAAACTTTTAAAGATCATTAATTAAATTATTTTCAAAAGAAGCTCAAAGCAGAGTAAGTATATTCTTTTTTTAAAAATTTAAGTGTGCCATAGAAGTTTTAAGTGTGGTATGAGATTGGAAAAGGTTGAAAAACACTGCTTTACTGGAAATCAGTAATCTGATGTTCAGGCGCGAGTCATATGCTTTGTCTCTGGAGATGAACTTGAACCTGAACTACCTGGATGACAGCTGGAGAGAAATGGGAACCCAAAATAAATCAGATATGACACTGTCAGCAAAAGAGGGATAATGACTGTCAGAGAAAAATCAATTGGCATTTATCATTTCGTTAACTTAACATCAATACACAGACCTCTTCACATATATAAACTTTCACACCTGCCTTATTTTGGCACATAATGACACACTTCCATGTGTACTCATGCCCTCCCCCAAGGGTGACAACTTAGCATTTGGCCCTTACTGCATCCAACTCTCAATCTACAACATCTATGTTATATATGTTTTCAAATAGATCTACGTGTTAACTCTCACATTCCGAGAAATTATGGATAAATGATAAATCTAATCACTTTCAATATGCTCTAAATGTAATCGTGCATTGAAATAGGCTCATATCAATTTAGAACTCCTACAGAGAAGAAGATAGGATGGGAAGCAAATGGAAGTGGTCACTGAAGAGTACAACATCCTGCAGATAAGGAACTCTTTTCCTGGCCATTGTAAGAAAATTCTTGAACATCCGATCCGGCTGCCTCTGGTTTTCCCTCTAGAAGGATCTCCCAAGGCTAGTATCCTCATAGATGATAAGCACTAGGGAGGAAGCCACCTGTGATGGATGGATGTCCTTAGCAGCCTACTTCCTGATGGTACAAAGGAGATAGGAGTGTGTGTGAGTGTGTCAAGTGGATTCATCTGCTTCCAGTGACACGCAGTGGTATTTTGAAATGGCCACACTGGGAGTATTTGTACCACAGAAATCAGCAGCTTCTCCCCCTTCCCAAAGCCAGTTTTACCATTTACCAGAAGGTCACTGAGGGGAGGCCTGGGGGATTACTTAGGACTTACAAGTTTAATAATCACCAACTTTTGTTTACTAAACTTAGGATTTCTTTGGCAATGCAATTTTTTAAAAGAATTTAGCTGGCTCTGAGTTTGTAATTCTGTGGGTTAATCACCAAATCAAAGATCTTGTTAAGTTAGAGTCTTTCAACTTAGAATCTAGACAGGGGATTTTGTACTTCTTACCAACTACCAATAGACCTTTACTTTACTTGTCCAGACCTCAGTTTCAGGGCCTTGATCTTGGCCTTTGTCTCACAGCACAGTGAGCAGCAATAACTAATCAGCTTTTGGCCCCCAAGATGCAGGCCCAGTGAATATTTGCAATTAAAATAATTATCCCCTTTTGCAGAAAAAGAATTTATAACAAGAGATGTTAAGTAAAAGCCTGACCATCAGACTTTATCTCATGCGAGGGTTCCCACCTCTTGCTTTGTTTATTTTTCTCTAGCTTGATGCAGAGAATTTTGCTTTTATAATATTGAAAACCTTCAAATCACTGGACCCTCAGGCATCTTGGATTATAGGACATTGGCAAAGAATGCCTTTCTGAGAATAGATGTATTTTTTCATCCCTCAACTATGTCAATTTCTATGAAGTTGTCTTTCTTGTAGAAAGAAAATCAAGAGAATGTGGTGGCCTGCAAGCTAAATGAATAATGCGTGTCAGGGTGGAAGAAGTGCTCAGCTGTGCTCATTGTCACAGCTGATAGGCTGAAAAGAATGAGGGAAGATCGAACAGTGGATTTGGCAATGGTGCAGGTCTCTGAGGACCTTGATAAGAGCAGTTTCAGTTGCATAACAAGGGCAAGAGGAATAGGTCCAAGTGGGAATGGGAGGAGGGGGTTGGAGAACATTAAGTCTTTGATGGAGTTTTAGTGTGAAGAAGAGCTTCTAGTATTATTTCTACCCCTGATAAGCTTTTGGCTGCCTGTCCCTGTATATATTTTGTTCCACGAGAAAGACATTTCTCTACTGGGTCTATCACATGCCTGTAACTAGCGACAGTATGAGCCCAAACTTATTACCACCTTATGGCACCTGAGGATATTAAAAGATTTAAAAACAACAACACCAACCCTTTTATTTTGTGCAGTCCATCACTAGTTCAACAGGGTCATAGCTAGGATCCTTTGTTAAGAGTCTGTGACATCTACTAATAGGATATATAGTGACTCGATCTGCTCAGAATCCCTGAGTTCTCATTCTTTTTACTCTTTCAAAATATCGAGATAGTTACCTAATTCCAATATGTATAAAGTTTTTCATTGATAAAATGAAGATTAAAAAAATACCTATAGAATGTTGGACCAAGAACAAAAAATACTTACAGAGTAGTTTGAGGTCTAATGAATAAAAATTCATTCAAGGCATTATTGATCTCTTTACATTATTATCTATTATACTATTTAATCCCATTGATTAATACCTGAAAATCTCATTTTACTTTGTTAAAGTCAGAGTAATCAGTTTTTAAGCTATTATCTGCTGGAAGGTCTGAATATGAGAATGAATGAATTTACTTAGGCTTTTCTAAGAGCCTTAAATTTTAAAAGCCTTACAGTTTATATAGAGTAAGGATCACCCTCTACTCTCTCCATTTGTAGATAGAATGTACATTTTGAGGTAATGCCATAACTGGCTATTTGCTTGACATTTTGAAAAGAGCTTAAGCGCAAGAAGAAATGAGGAGCGGTTGGTAATGGAGGGAAGTGCTGAACAGTGTTATTATTTAGCGTGGTTCCCACCTTCTACCTCTTGCATCCTGTTTTTAAGCAGCAGGGGCTGTCCTTAGCGTTTCTTTGCATTTTCATATAGGGAGGAGGAAAATATCTCTGCTTATAAGACAAAAAGGTTGATGTGTAAGGGAGAGACAGGGCTCATTTTTGCACTATTTCAGGAATACTCTATAGTTCCTTCCCAACCCCAAGGACTTTGGACTGCTCCACACAGACACTCCCCCTTCATTTATCCTGTATGCAGGACTATGGCTTCAGAAAGTTGGCAGCTCAATATTATTACTGACCAGAGCCATAAATAAGGTTACCTTATATCCAGTCAATTATCAATACCAATTCTTCCTCAGAATGAGTCTGACACTGAAAAACGCAAAATGTTTCAAGCTCCTGGCCCTGTAGCAAGAGCCCAGTGAGATTCCATGCTAAATTCACTTGGCCTTCTTTGATTGTGGCCTTTGCTGTATGATTATGTATCATGAGGGCCTGTGGATACATATTTTAGAACATTAACTTTCACATTATTTAGTATATGGCTAAGCATAAGGCCAGTGCTTTTTGTAAGAAAACACAATAGAAAACTATTCCGCCATGATAGGTATTTCTTTACTGTTGATCATCATCTCTAAAGATATTTAATCATTGATATATTTTGAATCTTTTATATACAATAAAATTATGTTTTGGGTTTTTTTTTGCGGTTTTTGGCTGGGGCTGGGTTTGAACCTGCCACCTCTGGCATATGGGGCAGTACCCTACTCTTTTGAGCCACAGGAGCGGCCCTAAAATTGTGTTTTTATAATCATAATTATGTATTCTTGTTCATATTTATTTTAACATATTAAATTAAATACATTAAATTAATTTAAATACATTTCCATATAAATAGAGAACAATTGTGGGGGAATGAATTTGGTGTAATTGGTAACTATGATGATGAAGATGATGATTTTGTGGCTCTGAGAATATCCTGGAATAGATGAAGTTATTGACTCAAACAACATAGGGATTCTTTTTATTGCTTTCCACGATGCCCTGGAGATTCACTGGATAACAGTTATAAGTACATGATAGGATGAATGCTATCTCTACATTAATTTCAGTCTGATTTCACCGAGAGAAAACATTGCAAGTTAGATAACACACCTTTATTACATTCACTAATCAATATTCATTGAGTATTTTCTATGTAATGGGCACTGTATGTGTATTTTATCTCATTTAGTCCTCAAAGCAATCATACCCATGAGAACATGAGAAGACAGTGGGGTGAGAAGTTTAGAGAAGCTAAGTAGCTCTTCCAGCATCATATTGCCAATAATAGGTGTCACCAGGATTCAAGTCTGGGTGTCTAACTTCCATGTTCTGTGACTGTGCAGGGTAGGAAAAGGATGAAATAATGATCCCCGACTTTAAGCATCTCACACCTCAGCACTGAATGCATAAATACATAAGTGATATCAACGTAGTACAGTAAAAACTGTAGAAAATGGATATACAAGATGGCATGTGAGCATAGAGGGGAGAGGCAGCAGTTATGTCTGGGTAAATCGGGCAAGGATTCACAAAAGTAATATCTGAGGCATTCAAGGCTAAGGGCATAATAAGTAAAAAGCCACCAAAGAGGAAAAGACATTAGTAGCACATTATGGAAATCATACAAATTTTGGTATTGGGGTAGAGGAGCTTGTGGCAGAAGTTGGAATTAAATACAGTAATTTACTCTAGTGAATAACTGAATACTAAAATAGTCTGTAAGGATCAGAGAGCATGAGTTAGAGGTTAAGTGACTAAGACAGGACTTGCGACTTGCTAAGTTTTCAGCTAGGTCTATTTCCCTAGTTATTTTAATTACTTTGTCAGCATCCTTCAGAACACATCCTTTCTGTGAGTTTTTTGTTTCAGGTCAACAACTCCATGTGCATTTCAGCTAATGCCTCATTATTATGCTAACTGTATTTTCTTTGTTGAAACTCTATATTACAGTGTGTTACTATATATGGCAGGGTATGATTTGGCCTTGCCGAACTTTGGGCCATTACCAGTGGCTTCAGATTGAATGGGTTATTTTGAGGTCATACACTGACGCTACAAAGGATTGAATTATTTATGACTTTAATATTCACCAGTGTTTCTAGCTCAAGATCCAATATACCACTGAACATTATCTGTCAACAAAATACTGCATCTGTTCCATTTGTTGATGACCGATAAAACAAAGCAGTTGAGTTTCTGCTTTGAACTCAATATGAGTTGAATTTCCACCCACAGTATTTCAATAATACTGATAATATTTGTAATATCTATTTATATAGTAATAAATTTATAATGAATAGTAATATTTATGTCTGATTCCAATTAACACAAATCATAATCAGTGCATACAGTTAAACATTACTATCTGTGTATATATATGTCACTCTATTTACTATTTTTATTTTTGCATAATATTCAAAGAAATAGGTATCTTACACAAATACTAGCCATAAGACCAGCTGCATTCCTGTAACAAATCAAAGCCTGGCAGAAAATATATTTGTTAAAAATTAAGAGAGTAAACACCTCTATCTCATTTGATCACCTTTTCCTTACACTTGTTACTTCAAGCCAAGTAAGAAAAATGGACATTAGTTATAAGTCAAGAGGAAGAAGATATATTTTATTATAGTGGCTGAAAATCCTCTTTTTGAAAGGGATCTTAAAAATAAACATATTGACAATTTCATAGAATTAAATGGAAGATGGAGGCAGTTTAGAATTCCATTTTAATCATTTCAAAAACAGGTTTTTCCAAATTGTCATCATCAAAATATTTCTCTCTAAGCATCCACCCTGAAATGGGTCTTTATTACCTCATTCTTGTTTTTCCTCTGTACTAATCAGGTGGTAGAGGGCATTTCTGGGAACAGTATGAGGAAATCTTAAAGTAATAATTACTTTTCTTAAGGGAAAACCACGTGTCTGGGAGTTGTATTACTGAAAAAACTTGGCATATAATCAAGATATATCCAGTAATACAAGTATTAAAGCAATTATTGAGGCAGAGAGCATACTAAGAAGAATGATATAAATAACAGTCCTGGCATACAGTAGGCATTCCATGCATGTTAGTTTCTCACATTCCATTTCGGTGATTTTAGTGGCCTAACAAACTGCTCCCAAACTTAATGACTTAAAACAATAACAGTTATTTTTTTCTCTCATGGTTCCTATAAGTCTGGAAATCAGGGCACATGGATTTACCTTTTATCTGCTCCACCGTATCTGAAATCTCAGCTGGAAACTCAAAGCCTGAAGACCAAATCATCTGCAGTCTCATTCACTCAAGTATCTGGCAATTGGTGGTGATTTTCATTTGGAGGCCTAAGGAGGGCTGTTGACTGGAACACCTACACGTGTCCCCTCTCTGTCACCTGAGCTTCCTCACAACATGGTGGTTGAGGCCTAAGGACAAGCATCTGCATAGCTAGACAGATGAGAGAGGGAAGGCTTGGGAGGAGATTATACAGAAACTGTTTTGCCTTTTATAATCTAGCCTTAGAAAGTAAGCAGCCACCCTTCTGCCACATTCTGATGGTCAGAATACCCTGAAGGAGGAAATACAAACTCCACTTCTCATCAGAGGCATGTGGAGAGGTGCAGGCATGTGGAAGCTTGTCGCACTGTGAAAAGAGCATGGAATGATATACATACATATTGTATCGGTATAGCCATCTTCGGAAAATACAATTCACTAACCTAGCGATCATTTGAAATAATAAAATTTCACTTTTATTGTTTAAAATCATAGAAAGCAGAAGAGGCTAGAGGATTTTATAATCGAAATATTTGAGAAATTTAATCATTTGATTAAAAGGCAGACTTCTAAGGAAGTAAATTACTGGAGTAAGGCCTCTCAACTGGTTATTCCCATGTCAAGAGTTGAACCTACTTGGCTGAATCTCAATTCTATAGTAATTTACTTTATAAGTATCCTATGAAATATATCTAAGTTTGTTCATTGATGGGAAAAGGGGCTTTATGTATTTGAACAAATCTACTGCATAAAAATACAATTCTTGTACTGTCTATCAGAAATCTGAATTATTATAAGTAATATTGGAGAAGGATGTTTCCCAAACTGAGGTTAAAAAAAACATAGATGTGTCCGATAAACAGGTTGGCTTGTGATCTCCCTGACATCTATTTGTATTACCTGGATGTATGGGGCAGTTTTCAGCAAAATAGAAGAGCAGAGAGGACAGTGTAATGTCTGTTCCTTAACTCAGTTGCATGCAATTTCTTTTTGATCTATAGGGAACCAGAGGGCTTGAAGCAAAAGCTTTTCCAAGAGAAACTTATGAGAACGCTCATAAGTAAGCAGATGCTATAGGTCCTAGGTACCTCAAGTGCAACCATAATTTGGATAGGAGCAGTCCCCATTTTAGGTACATTATATAGGGGAAGGAACACATTACTTCCATTGACTTATTGAGGTTGTGCAGGTCTGGGCATAGTAATAGACAGTATTCTAGGCAGAGAAATTGCATCTCCAAAGAATTCATTGCAGCAATCATAATACCTACTTACTTTTCTCTTTCTTTCTTTCTTTTTTTTTTTTTAAAGCCACCGGTATTCCCAGGTGGTCTCCCATTCAAGTACTAACCAGGCGCGACCCTGCTTAGCTTCCAAGATCAGATGAGATTCGGCAGGTTCAGGGTGGTACGGCCATAGACCCTATTTACTTTTCTCTAGTGTAGTGATTTTTCAACCAGTGTGCTGTGAAAATTTTTAAAGATCATTGAATTATTTTCCAAAGAATTTCAAGGTACCGTAAGTATCTTCTTTTCCATACTCTTTTTTGATCAACATAATGTAAGGGTGCTGAGGAATTTCAGCTATAGGTTCAAGGGTGCTGTGAGATTAAAAAAAAAAAAAGGTTAAAAAACTCTGCTGTAGAGGGTTGTAACAATGGACAGAGCAAGAGTAGAGGACAGTTGCTATGCATGTGTTACCAGTTCTTGAGGAATCCTTGCAAAACCATAAATTACTACCCAAGGGAGGTAGAGGCCCGGGAGGGGGGTGTTAAGTACATAAATTCCATACTTAGCTTAGCTTTCAGTCTTCACTGAAACTAAAATTTGAGTGTAAATTCTAATGTAGCCTCATTTGAACCTACAGACTGATAAGGCCTGTGAAATTTTGGGTAATCTAATAAGCTATTTACAATTAGCATTTAATTATCAATGACTTTATTTGCCTTCTTAGAATTCTGAAAGATGTTTGAAGGAATGGTTTGGATAACTTTTGTCTAAATAAAGCAAAGACCTGTTAGTGTCTAAAAAAAAAAAAAAAGAAAAGAAAATGTTACCTTTTCTTCATTCTGAGTCAAGCAGAAACACTAGAAAATTACTCCATCATCACCTTTTCCCAAAACATCCCTGGAGCAACTATTTGAAATCATTCTTGTAGGATTTTTGTTGTTGAAATTTAGAGATCCTTGACTTCTTCAATCTGGATGTCCTGTTTACTGTCTAATCCTTTGCTGTGGCTTGAATCTTAACTTCCTCTAACTTCCAAGTCTCCTTATGCCACCTGACATCCAGGGTGACTTTGGAAGTTTACAAAAATCATTAGCATGCAGTTGGGATAGTATGTGCATGTGGAGAGGGGTTTGAGTAGGTGGTGAAGGGTGGATAATGTGTTATCACAAGGTCAGGCTCAAACCCCAGCTCTGCCTTGACCCACTATTCAAATCTGGGTGTCAGTTTCTTCATCGGCAAAATGAGAGTTTTAGACACACACACACACTACACTCCATTCATAGCAGCTTTTTGTTAAGATTCAAGGATGTAATACATAAGAAGGTGCGGATCTTGTAAGAACTACCATTATTTAGGTCATAGGGGAGTTATGGGCCAAGTTTTTAAGAAAATAGTACTAATTAGGTAGAGTAGTCATCTCCACCCAACACCTCCGTTAATCCCTGCTTACATGCTACTCCTCCACATGAGCTGACTTGTTTCTACAGGTCTTTCTCAAGAAGTGAAGCATAGATGTTAATTAGATAGTTTTGAATGAGCAGAGAAGTTAAAAAAATAAGCTTTAAAATGTAATAATATCTTTCATTTATTACTGAATTTTTTTCTAGGTATAAAAATGTAAACCTGTTTTATTTCCTCTGAGTGTAGAAAATTTCACTTCTACATCCTTTTAGTAAAAATTAGCAGAGGTGACTCCTGGCTCGTGAGCCAGCGGCTTCTGTTTTTAGCCCGGGAAAGTCAGTGGAGAGAGGTGGACAGAGGTGGACTGAGAGAACAGGGTTTCAAAGCTCAGCTCAACTTTTTTGTCCCATAGACTTCTGGTTGAAGTGCGGTATGCCAGCTGGTGTTCTGAGAGCTAGTGAACAGGGAAATAAAAAAAAGAAAGAAAAAAAGCTAGGGAAAAAGTCTGTTGAGTGAGCAGGAAAATCACTTCAGAGGCATTTCTTGGATCGGTGCTCCGGAAAGAGTTACAAAAAGGGAGGGGGTAGAATAAGGAACTGATCCCTGGCACCAAGGTTACGACTAAGGATTCATAGAGAGAAGAAAGATGCTTAATGGAATGCAGTTTTCCCTAAGTTTTAATTATCTTCAAGATACCCTCACAATTTTGCCATATCTCCATACTTCATATATTATCATTTGCTTAATACATGTTTGTGAACAGAGCCACAAACTCTGTTTGAGGTCAGAATCTTCTGTAGATATTATCTAGCTATAATTTTTTTTTTTTTTCCAGAGACAGAGTCTTACTTTATCATCCCTGGTAGAGTGCTGGGGCATCACAGCTCACAGCAACCTGCAGCTCTTGGGCTTAGGCAATTCTCTTGCCTCAGCCTCCCAAGTAGCTGGGACTACAGGTGCCTGCCACAATGCCCAGCTATTTTTTTGTTGCAGTTTGGCCAGTGCCTTACCCACTGAGCTACAGGCGCTGCCCATGAACAGAGCCACTTAAAAAAAATCTTATGGTGGTGCCTGTGGTTCAAGGAGAGGGCGCTGGCCCCATATACCAGAGATAGCGGGTTCAAACCCAGCCCCAGCCAAAATAAAAAAAATAATAATAAAATAAAATAAATCTTATATGAATTTACTCCATAATATTCTGAAACTAAAAACAATAAGAAAGTAAAAAAAAAAAATCTTATATGTAGTTAGGCCAGAAACCTAATTCACTATAGTAAGTAGAAAACCAAAATAATTTGTCATAAAGTACCTATAAAAAGTAAATAAAAATAAAACAATGTTATTAAATTGTTAGCTAGATAACGTCTATAGAAGATTCTGACCTCAAAGCCTACTTCATTTTAAAAATGAAGTCTGCCAGTGTATTTTTTTTTTTTTTTTTTTTTTT
>NW_003852435.1:7786692-7804304 GCF_000181295.1 Otolemur garnettii
GAGCCGTTTGCCAGTGTTAAAGGGATGTTTGAAATACTCCATATAGAAACCTCCTATTTGAGGCTGTTAGACGAGCATAAAGGAGACTAAGTCTCTCGGTATGTAAGAATATTGGACAAATGTTTATTGAGTCAATGTTACTTAATGTCATTGTCCACAAATACCTAGAAATGATCTCTATCTCCATTTGTCCCACATTTCAGGAATAATGTACAGGATAAAAGGGTGGGGCTGAGTGTTGGACAGACATAAATTTAAATCCCAGCTCTTGTTTAATGACACAGTTACTTTGAAAATGTAATTTTACCTCTATCTTCCTGTTGCTCCATTTTTATTAGGAGAATATTTAGAACATTCAGTAAATTGTGCTGTGATGATGAGGAAGATAATGTGAATATGATGTAAAGGATGGGTGGATAAAGGGGCTGGACTATATAAATTGTTCTTTTATTAAGGCTCTGTTATAGGTTATCAAGCAAATACAGTTTAACTAAATCAGTTTTTTTTTTTAACAATCCATCAGTATTTTTTGTCCTTCTACCATTGTAATTTTTCTTCTCAAAATTTGGCTACAGCTTCTCTGTTTCTTTTTGGCTTCCTCTTCCTCTTATTGTTTACTGTGGTTGTTCCTTTGGTTCAATCTTTGATCCTCTTTCTTTTCAGTTTTTATATTATTCCATAAAAGCCTGGTCATTTTTAAGGTCTTAGCAACATCACATAAAAAGATTTCTAAAATTACTATCTTCAAATCTGGCCTTCACCTGTTTACAGCTGAAATTTCTACTCAGTAATTGGCAGGTCATGGCACTTTTGATTCAGATTTAAATTTACAATCAGCACATTCATTTCATTCTCTTTTCCTTGTTAGTGATCCCAGCATACTTCCAGTTTCTTATCAATGTAGGAGTTAAGTCATGTGTTTTAGTCAGAATATTCTGGAATCCTGACTCTCCCTTTTACTTATCTAACAAAAAATTACTCATCAGTAAGATCCCGTTAAAAATCTCTCTATATTATTTTGGTCAAAAGTCCCCAATACTTCAGAGAGGTGGAGAGTGAAAGAAATAGTCTATAAAAAAATATAGTTAATATACTTTTAACCCTAAATTTCATTAACTAAATAATTTATAGGGATGAGTTAACAGTAGTTAGAAAAGGTAAAGCATGAAGCATGTAAATATATTTTTTGTTTACATAGTTTTTTTGTGGAACATCAATTAACTAATTAATTTAAATTAGTTAGATAAGCGCCTTATCATTGAGCTGAAAGTGGCTAAGTACCAACGAGCAGGGCTACATGACAGCAGTCGACCTGTTGGAAAATCTAAAGAGGTGGTTATATGTTCGGGCAGGTGTTAGTGGCATTAGTGGCAAGCTTTGAAAAGACCAAATGATTTGTAAAATATTTAGACTGTAGTAATCTCAGGAAGGTGAGAAAATACAGGAAGTAACCATGAAAATCTTATTAACTATAAACATTACAGTAAAAGTCTGCAAAGAATATTTTTGTCCTTTTCCACTTTTCTTTCAAGACAGATCACCCCAGGCTCGGCGCCTATAGCTCAGCCGGCTAAGGCGCCAGCCACGTACACCTAAGGTGGCGGGTTCGAACCCCCAGCCCGGACCCGCCAAAACAATAATGACGGCTGCAACCAAAAAATAGCCCGGCGTTGTGGCAGGCGCCTGTGGTCCCAGCTACTTGGGAGGCGGAGGCAGGAGACTCGCTTGAGCCCAGGAGTTGGAGGTTGCTGTGAGCTGTAATGCCACGGCACTCTACCCAGGGGGACAGCTTGAGGCTCTGTCTCAAAAAAAAAAAAAAAAAAAAAAAGACAGATCATCCTGTGCACTGTATCAGATTATGTTGTAAATACAAAATAGATATAGTCTCTGTCTTAAATAGCTTAAAGAAAAGTTCAGTGGCCTCAGGGATATGGCAGAGTTTAGTGCCTGAAAGGAATTGGATGAAATAACTGAAATATGTCGTCTTGTGATGTGAAAATAGAAGAGGCCAATTTCCCTTGTACATACTTACAGAAAGGCATGTTGTGAAGCTGTGGGTAAGCGACTGAGTGATTTTTACTTAAGTAAAAGTGAATATGGGAAATTGAAATATATCCAGGAGACACGTTAAATTGTGATGATTCATTTTCTAAGTGGGTACAACTAGCGTTCTTTTAAATTATAGTTTTCCAGGTAATTTCAAGGATTATAGAGCTCCCTGGCATTGGTTCATCTAAGTCACTCAGAGGTTATTACAGTATCCCTTAGGATGCAAATGGCTTAAAGTTAAAAGATTTAATTTACCTCAGAGGGACTAGGCACTCTTACTTTCTCACTTTTATTGTAGCTTCTATTCCTACTTATCCATACTCTTCCACCTCTTTAGTCTGAGAATCTTTTCCTTTACTGAAGCAGAAGTAAAGAGAAGTGAATGGATTGTCTCTCTCTCTCTCTCTTCTGTTAATTTATACCTGTGACTCCAAATAGATTTGACTCCCCTTTTGTTTTCTCTTACCTAAGGTTTTTCTTTGGTCATTCTTAGAATTTCCCTGACCTTCAGCTCACTGTACAGTGTACATCTTCTGTAAATCAATGACTTATCTAATTAAAAAGGAAATTAATTTTTTTATCTCATCAGCTGTTACCATTTTCCATGACATTAACTTATCTATACACAACATAATTTCAAATAAAAATTTTTCACGTGAAAGAAATTAGTATAATCCCTACCTTTTCATTAACTTGTTATTTAAAAATTTTCAAATGTGGAGAAAAGTTAAAAAAAAATATAATGAGCACCTGGACCTCTAACTGATTTATCTATTTTTAATATTTTGCCATATTTACTTCTTCTCCTTGTTTCATACATATACTCATGTGTATTTTCTATTTGATTTACATATCTTATGTGTAAAATATGTGCATTTCTCTGAATCATTTGCACGTAAGTTATAGGCCCAATTCTTTATCCATAAATGGTTTGATATAAAATTCCCAAGGTCACAAACAATATCATTACAACATTTAAGAAAACCATAACCTACTATATTGTCCAATATCTAGTCCATACTCAAATTTCTGCAGTTGGTCACAAATAATTGTCTTTTTATATATTTGTTATTTAGATCCAGTATTGCATTTTGTTGTCATGTCTCTTAAGTGGCTTTAGTCTGGAAGAATTTTTTTTTTTTTAATAAATACATTGGCTCACATTAACAGTCCAGGCCAGTTTTCTTGTAGATATGCCTACTTTGAATTGATTTGCCTGTGTCTTGGTGTTTAGTCTCAAGCTCCAAACCAGGTGCTATTAACATTTTAGGCCAGAGGATTATTTGTTGGGAGTGCAAGGCTGTCCTTTGGATTCTACTTAATAGGATGTTTAGCAGTATTCCTGCTGCATCCCATCAGAGACAGTAACACTCCCTACCCTAGGCTGTAACAACCAAAGATGTCTCCAGATTGTGAAAGTGCCAGTCCCAGTGCCTATGATAACTTTAATAAAGTGCTCCACAAAACACTAAATTCCCTTACTTTAAGAATGGGATAAATCTTGGAATTCCTATTGGAGATATTGGGCAATATGAAAATTCAAAAGAATAATGACAATAAGTGTAATACAACTGAATATTTCAAAAATTCTACTAAAAACAACATCTTTAAAAAAGGAAAGGAGAATGAAACCTTTTCTTTCAGAGGAATAACAGATAATAAATGTAGAACAAATGGTCTCTAGAATAAGAAGCTTGATTAAATTCAGGTTAAACAATTTTGGCAAGAATACTTCTTAATTTGCATATCTAATTGCATTACATTAGAAAGCACATAACATCTATCCCATTACCAGTGATTTTAATTTTGATGGGTTTAGGCAGTCATTTTTTTTTAAGGTACATTTTCCCTTTGTAGTAAGTTATGACTTCATACTTTGAGACTACGTTGAGATCCTGTAATCTTATAGTATGCCACTTATGGCTTGTAATATCCTCTGATAAACATGGCCTGAATCAATTGTGACTCATTGGTAAAATTGTGATTTTTCTATTATAATTCTACAATGATTTTACATTTGTTATCTGGTACTCCTTATAAACAAAAGGTTTTATTCTCCCTTCTTTTTCAAAAAGATTTTATTTTTAAAATATATTAAGTATCGATATTTTATTTAATAAATTATATTTAAATTACACCAATTATCGTCATTTTTCATTTTCATATTCATTTGAATATTCACATTGTCCCAAAATTCTCCAGCAGGAATTCCAGGGTTTTACCCTGTTCTTAATGTTTTGTGGTATTAAAGTTATCATAGGCACCCTGCAATGGTAAATTCTTACTGTGTAACAACTTCGCATTGAACCAGTAAGAAATCTTGAAGATTGGGGCAAAATATCATTTTCATAGTTAACAAATTATGTTAATTGCAAAATGTAAATAACTGGTAAGAGAAGATTCTATCTAACAACTAGTAAAAATTACTGGCAACTTCTTTTTCAGTCATTTACCTTTAAAGCGGTAAATTTTTTCTGCCTCCTGGATATAATGACCGATGTCTATAAACTGAAATATACTTGTAGCATATGTACGACCTGAACATTGAGACTGACCCTGTAAGTTGTAGGGAATAGGATAGTTACTTCTGATTTAAAATTTTATTACCTAAATAACGTACATGGAAACGGATTTCATTAACAGCAGAACTACGGAAAGCATCGCAATTTTAAAACGATGACTTTTGAGAAGGCCAAACGGAATCCTTAGCTAAAAGGAGAAAAATTTATATCAAGGAATTTTAGCTCCACCCACGGCAATTATCTTCTTCCTTCTGTAACTGCCAATTTCCTCCCCAGACCCAAAAGCGTCTCTGCCCAGTTCCGCAGTCTGTGCTTCTAGTCTGAGTTTGTGATGATGGAAGAGCAGCGGTGGCCAGTGGCCGCGATGGGGACTTAAATGCTTAACAGTCTCTCCCTCCAGACCAGTCAGCTGCGGATTTTCTCCGCGGCCGAGAAAGAGCCAGCAAACCGATGGAACAAACTTTTAGGTAGCATCTCTGGATCGGCGTACCCTTCCGCCCGCTCCTCCCTGATTGGCTCGCGTGAATATCGACCGCCCAATAGCGATGGAGCGTCGTCTGCAACGTTCGGGGAACCGCCGCGCATGCCCACTTGGGGACCACCCCTGGGTTTCAGACCCCTTGAGTGCTGGCACAGGGAAGCGGCAAGGCCTCGTGGGAGCTGGGCCTGCTAGTGTCAGTGCTGAGGTTATAGGGCTGTGCTGGGACGTAGACGTCCCATACTGGGAGGCAGACAGGAAAAACAAGCACTGACACAACTGTCCAATTTCCCGGTATTCCCTAAGTGCAGGTTTTTTTGGGTGGGCCACTTTAATCGCGGGCAACACAATCTGCCTGTAGGTACTCGGAAGAGCCTGTAATTTTTTCTTGGCATCTGGGCTGCCTGAAAGGCGAAGTGCATGGAGTGAGCCTTTATAAGAAAGTAAACTTTTATCCTATAAAGAACTGGCCGGAGAAGACCTTTGAGTTTTTGCTGCAGGACATGTGGCCTTTTTAGTTTCCTGCTGGAAGCTCTCCCTAGGAGCCGACTAGTCTTCCCAACTTTCGCGTCGTCCTGCCCTCTCCGAGGTGTCCGCTTGTGGGCGCTGGAACCCAGGACGATAATTTCTGCTCTACAAAGAACCTCTCCACTAGTTTACAAGGTGTGCAACTCAGGAAAGTGACTCCAAAAACAAAGCCTTGGGTGGAGAGGAAAAGTCTCCATAGTCCTTGCTAATAAACCGTCCTGCGACTTCAGCCCCCAGCCGGCGTCGGGCCCGCCCGAGCCGCGGGCGCACCGCAGCCTCCCAGCCGCACTCCGGGCCGGCCCCTACGGCCGCTCAGAAAACGCGGCGAGCGGAACCCGCACGCGGAAGCGCCGGCCGCACTGAGCATGCCCAGTTGCAGAGCCGACCAGAGGAGTTTTTTCTTTTCTTTTCTTTTCTTTTTCTTTTTTTTAGGGGGGTATCAAGTAAGAGGTCTCACCCCCACCCCCACCCCGGCCCCCCACCACCCCCGGCCTAAGCAGCTACCATGGCCGAGGTCCCCGGCGCGGCGTTGTCCCAGGCGGGTTGGTAAGTGGTGAGTCCCGCCGGCCGCCGGGCCGCGGCGCGGGCCGGGGCACCAAGGAGGGTTGGGGTTGGGGGCGGTGGGGTGCGTGTGGGGTAGGCGGAGGCCGCTGTCCGCCCCCGGCCTCTGCTCGGGCCCTCCCGGCCGGCTCCGCCCCTGGCGCCGCGCGGAGCCGAGTCAGTGTCCCAGTTCCCCTCCGGGTGGCGGCGGCGGCCTGGGCCCCGGGCGGCAGGCCTGGTGGAGGCCGGGGGCCCGGGACAGGGCGTGCGGCGGCCCCTGCTCGGGCGGCCCGGGAGGACCTGCGGCGTCGCCTGCGTCGCCGCCTGGGTAGTGTTGCTGCGGCGGGACGCGGGGCGGCGAAGCCTTGAGAACCAAGTGCCGCGGAGAGGGGCGAGCGCGGCCAAAGCCCGCGGGTCCCCGGGAAGTTGGGGGAGTCCGCGGCACAGCCCGCGCTGCTGCCGAGCCACCTCCTCTTTGCCCTTATTTCAGAGTACGGTACCGACCGGTGTGGAGCTGCCCTCCGCGGCACACACACAACTTCTCTAGCTGA
Organism: Otolemur garnettii; assembly: GCF_000181295.1. Classification (NCBI taxonomy): domain Eukaryota; kingdom Metazoa; phylum Chordata; class Mammalia; order Primates; family Galagidae; genus Otolemur; species Otolemur garnettii. The sequence continues at coordinate 7,793,361 of NW_003852435.1, forward strand.
GAATGACCGCATTGTCAACTCGTGGGGGTGAACTCTTGTGCTCCGTAGAACTTTTCTGAAAAGGATGGCGTTGTGTTGACTTCCAAAGACCTTTCATGTCAAGATTTTTGGATCCGAAAGCAGTAAAAATTATGTACATTTAATCAGTTTCTGGAACTGCGGCCATTACGGTTGTAAACATCCAGCTTGATTCAGTAACGCTTTTCTCAGCTTTATAGGCATTTTCTGGGATAAGGGGTTGAAATGAGGCAGTCAAAGATTTGCCTTGGCCCTCTGAAATTGCCACCTTATCGAGAAGAAAGAGGGAGGCATTAAAAGACCAAACACAAAACTAGGGGAAATGGTGGTAAACGGTACAAATGAGCAAAAAAGTGTGCTGTGGAGTTGGAGGGAGAGTTAGTTACCTAGAGAAGTGGGATTTGAAAGATGTAGAGGAAAAGGCTTTCTAGCACAGAACTGCTGGGAATGAGACAGAGAGCTTATGGTTATACAGAACTGTAGATCCATATGGTTCTTGGACGCAGGAGGGTGTTCAATTAGGAGTACTACTAGTGCCTAAAAGATGTGGAATTGGTTTTGCGATTGAAGTGTTTGGTGAGTGGAGTGACACAGTCACACCTGTGTTTTGAGGACGCCCCGCCTAGGTTTAAAGGCACAGGTATATATTATCCACCCCATTTTACAGATGAGGTGACTGAGGCAAAGCATTCTTAAGTAACTTTACCAAAATGACATAGAAGGTGGTGGAGTTGAATGTTGAGCTTCGAGGGCCTCGTTTCAGATCTGGTGCTTTAATCCTTGTGCATAATTGATCCTACGGTTTTTTTCTCAGAACACATTGGCATAACAACTTGTAGTTTTAAAATCTCACTCAGTTTTATTTTCGATCAAAGAATCTCTTCAGTTTCTTTACCTCATGAGGCTGTCCTGAATAATCTTATATCACTCTTTTATTTGAGTTTTCTCTCATTTCTCATTGGATTGAACCTTGGTTCTTCAAACTAGCAATATGATTTCATTTAAAAACTCAGTCTTTTAGTGCTTTTAGGGCTCTCCTGTTCTAGAAAGATTATTTTTATTGTTTGGATTCCAAACGTGTGCTAAATTTGTCTGCTTTGAATTCTTAAACTCCTTATGGGAGGGAACTGGATCTTATTTTTCTGTGTATCTGTAGTGCTAAAGAATACACTACATTGTAGGTTCTCAGGAAAGACTAATGCAGTTAACCTTGGAATGCCCTCACCAGTCAGAATTTTGCAGGCTGCCCCCTACAAAAATTTAGATGGCCTTGTAATATTGTTATGAATTGTCAGTCATGTTATATTGTAGCTGTAGCATTTGCCACTTTGTATTACAGGTTACCTGTTTATATGTTTCTTCCACCAGACTGCTGCTTCTGTATGGCAGTGACTATAGTAATCTGTGGAATAAGACTTTCTTTCTGGGAGTTTGTGAGTTTCATGTACATATATCCTCAACAAACAAGGCATGAGGATCTCCTAGATTTTCAAGTTGGTTGTATTAGATCTTTAATTAGGGTCTTGCTACCTTAAAATATAGAAATCACAAAGATTTAAAGGCAGAGAAGAACACTGGCTGGAAAATTTCTGACCTTAGAGCTTTGACCAACTCATTTCAGTTCCACATGCTTAGTTTCCTCTTCCACATGGGGTGCTCTGTTATTGTGACTGGAAAGGGATGGTAGGTAGGGTGTATGCTAATATTAGGCTGCTTTATATCAGAGACTTGCACGTAAATGATTTTGTTATCTCTGAGGGTCCTGGGACTATATTAAGGGATGACTTTATCTGAAAAATTAGGTGTCTTTGTTTTACTCAACAGTTTTGAGTTGAAGACTCTATAGGGTAGTGTTGAAATAGCGTTTCCATTTTATTCTGAGAGAGCCTATATTAGGAAGTGTAGGTTTCTGATATCCGAGGTTTAACCAGAGATGATGCTCCAGGTTTTGAGGAGGGCAAGGTTAGATGGGATAGAGAGGATAAACATAAAAGTCTTCTTTACACCTCATTTTCCTTGAATTCCAGCTTCCTCTTTATGGTTATGTGTCTTTGATTATAGGTGTTATCACCATGATAATATTGTCTGGCCCAGGTGCATACCTAACTCCCCTTTGAACAACTAATAAAGGCTAAAGCTGATGAAAGTCTTTGACAAAATGTAGAACTAGAGAACAGTCATGGGTTAATGGAAAAAAAAAGCAAAATGGCACTATGAGTTATGGATTGATTATTGTCCTCTTGTCTTGAAGGACCTGCTCTTTTCCACATGTTACCTAAGATAGCTACCACAAAGACATGGAGCAACTGCAGGGCATTTTGTTAGACTTTCTAATTCCAAGTTTCTGACCTGTCCTCAGATGGAGGGGATCAGATGCATTCTTTTTACATCCCATCACATAGAAGCTTCTCAGACATGTTGTTGATAAAGACCAAAAAAGATTCCTATTCTGTACCCCACCTCTGTGCTTTTCTTGCTTGTTTGATTTCAGTTTTCTGAGAGACACACCTGTTTCCTAGGAGATTGGTGGTGAATGATCTCAGTCTTCAGATGAGAAACATTTTGTAGCAGCAGCAGTACAGTCTTTGCAGTAGCATCAATATAACTTCTTATAATAGTGATATTAGACATACATTATGAGTTTATGCATATAGTGAGCATTATTAGAAGTTTTGCTTCCTCGTATTATTCCAGCATAACTGTTAGGAATAGATATATTTGTAGAGAATAATGGTAGTTCTTTATAAAGTTGCTTATTAAGTATAGGTTTTTTTATTATCTAGAATTATAAAATACTTTTTTATTACTACTTTACTATAAGTACTCTTGGTTCACTTTTTTGGAGAAGATCAGAACCATTAAAACATTTTTTAGATACTGAGGGATACTAGAAGAAATCAAAATTATTTAGTTTTCAGGGGAGCTTATTTGGAGCATCCTTCTAACTGAAAATTTTTAAATGAACATTTGTAGCTTTCTCTCTTATTTACATTGTTTATATATTAAAGTGTTCAAATGTAATAAGTCTTGTTGACCTTGTGTCTCAAAATATGTTCCACATTGCTTTGTAGCTTCTACTGCTGTTGTAAACTGCTCAAAACGACTGGATAGTCTGTTAAACTGTGCAGGTGTTTAGGTTTCAAGGTGCTGTTTCCAGTGATTTTTTTGGTGACTAACTTATAAATCTAGTCTTAATAGCCTATAGACTTGACTGCCTCAAATATACAGGAGGTATAAAAAGAAATTTGCTACTTCAGCAGGTTGAAAGTAATTTTCTCCTTTCATACATTTAGCATTTGCTAAATCAACTAAAAATTGTATAGTAACATTTCAAGAACCATAAAAATATGACTATATCAACTTTTTTGGCACATATTTTCTCCTCTTGACAAAGGAGAAATATTGGTATTTGACTTATCATTTGACAGTTGAGTCCCATCAATCTAGAAATTTTTTCTTGTTGAAAGGTCTAGGATCTGGAAGTAGCTGAAGAATACTTTATCTCAAGATAATTTTTGGAAGAAGCAGACTGTACTCCCAGCAATGTAAAACATTTCATATAGAAATTTAAGAAATACTTGTAAAGTCATAAAGCAACAAAGAAGAGAAAGAGGGCAAGAAGCGTGGGGGTGGTAATGTAAGGTATTATGAAGGGTGTCAAATTAAAGGTACTGACAGTAGAAAAGAAACAGGTGTAGATGGAGAAGAGGAAAGAAACACATCATGCTCCAGGGCAGGACCAAGACCCTTAATGTACCTTAGCCCTGGAGCCTTTCCTGGATGAGAGTGAGTCAGTGTATGTTTGTGGGCATATGCACTTCTCATGTGTTCCACTTTATAGCCTTTAATCAATGTAGTGTAAATAGCTGCCCTCATCTCAGTGTAGTGCTATTGAAGGTATAATCTTTATAATAATAAGTCATAATGCAGACACATATGTAACCTTATACCATACCATGTATACTGATACACATTTAGTAAATATTTATGCCTCCTATATGCAAGGCACTATGTGTGTTCCTGGGACAGGGTGATGTTTAAGTCATGCAGTCTATAAACATACTCTCCACTGGTATTTTTCTTGCAGGATGATGTTGAAATACATCTGAGAACAATTAACCCAGACTTCATAAGTCTGGAAAACTTGTATAAGCAAGATTTTTGTATATGTCTTCTCTCAATATTTTGTCTAGGAAAATGAGGCAGATTCATCAGTGTACTCATTTAATAATTATTGAACACAATATTGTGACATGTATTAAGGACAGTCAGATGCAGGCCTATGGGAAAAAGCCATCAATTACAAATTCACATGTATTGCATCTTTTAAATATACTAGAGAAAAGAGACATTATTCAGATTCATATGTGCTTATAAAAGGGGAGTTTGGCCTCATCATGGTGTTCAGAGAATGTTTTCCTGAGATCTAGAGGATGAGTGGAAATTAACTACATAAAGTAAGGGGGGAGAGCAGCATCTACAAAACTCATATGTCAGTAAGGAGCATGGTGAGTACAAAGGTCTGAAGGACCATGGAGGCTCAAAGGCAAGACAGAGACAGGGAAGTGATGTGGGGCTAAATGATACTTAGGGACTGGATCATGTAGCTAGGACCTTATTGACCATGTTTTGTTTTGTTTTTATTTTAGAGGTAATAGAAATCAGTTGAAGAGTTTTAATTAGGATGGGATAACATCATAGTTAAGTTTTGAAATATGCTTGCATTGAAGAAGATAGAGCTGGGCAGGAGTGGTTGAGATGGAGAGATGTAAATTGATTTGAGAGATATTTGGAAGATAAATGGGCAGAACCTTTTGATGGATTGGATATAGGTGTGACAATAAAGTTGTCAAGGTGTTGATTTCTAGGTTTTGGGCTTCTGTACTCAAATCAATTAGAATTCAATTCAATTAGAAACTATTAGAAGACCAACACATTTTTTGAGTGTGTATGGGTCCTGAATCAAAATTGGACATTATTTGAGTGTGAGGTTCCTTGAAGTCATCTAAGATGTTAGCTAGGTATTAGGAAATCTTGCATGGAGAAGAGAAGACTAGGGCACAGGTATAAATTTGGAGTTATTTGGTTGTAGCTGGTGTTTGAAGCAGTGTATGAATGAGATCATCTAAAGCAGGTGTCCGCAAACTACGGCCCACAGGCCACATGCAGCCCACCTAGGACATTTATCCTGTCCGCCGGGTGTTTTTGCCACTGCTGCCTGTCCTTCCTAGCAGCTGACTCCTCCCAGGGCCCGCAGTCTGGCCCTCCAACAGTCTGAGGGACAGTGAACTGGTCCCCTGTTGAAAAAGTTTGAGGACTCCTGATCTAAAGCTACAACTGTCTAGGATGGTAGTCCTTAGAAACATGTGGTTATTGAAAACTTGAAATGTGATTCGTCCAAGTTCAGAGGTACAGTGTAAATACTCACTGGGTTTGGAAGACAGTACAAAATAAATATAAAGATCTCAATAATTTTTATATTGATTATATATTTTCAATGTATTACATTAAAATATGTTACTAATTTACTTGTTTCTTTTTACTTTTTAAAATGTGACTACTAGAAAATTTCAAAGTCTGCCAATGTAGCTTTCTTCTGTTGGACACCATTGATCTAAGGACTAAATTTTAAGTAAGAGTAGGTTTATTGAGAAATTTCAGGATTTTTAGAAGTGTATTAGTCTTTAAAGAGCTGCAGGATAGGGAAAAAAGGCCTAGAAAATGTTATAAAAATCATTGGCTTCTCAAGGGGTAGTCCCTGTGGCTCAGAGGACTAGGGCACCAGCTCCATATACTGGAGGTGGCAGGCTCAAACCCAGCCCTGGCCAAAAACTGCAAAAAAAAAAAAAGAAAAAAAAATCATTGACTTCTCTAAGAAGAGAAGATGAACATATCTTTAAGAGTTCTTTGGTAAGATAATATTTGATTAGTTCAGTATTACTTTATTGACTTACTGGTATTAGAGACTTAGAGAAGTTTTTAAAACATTCTTTATAAATTCGTATTTCTGAATTTCTTTTCAAAAAATTCCTCCATATCTTCCTTTATATTCCTCTAAATATAAAATGCAAATAAGATTAAGCTGTAGCTTTTCAGTGGACAGTCTGTCATGGATATTACATGAAGATGTGAAGAAAAGACATTTTTATATTACTAAATTCTTAAGTGGAACATGAAGAATTTTAGAATTAGTAAAGGTGAATTTTGTAAAATACCTAATGTGAAACATTAAATATTTGTATGATGGAAAAACTTGCTAAATAAATTCAGCCAGTATTTTATAATGGATTTGGAATGGATTAAGTTGAGATTTTGTTTTTTGTAAGTGAAATAGAGATATGTGTAGGTTTAAGTGTCCAGAAAGTTGATAGATTTTTGGGAGAAAGTTAATAATTTTTTCCTTACTGTAAATATATTCCATATTTAGATCCAAAGGAATAAATGAATTTTTGGCTTTTTTAACTTGTCAAAATATTTGATTTATGCCTTATGAATTTGTAAGCTTCTGTAAGACAAAGACCAAGTCTTTTAATACTTCTGGAGGTGCAAAGTAGACACTTAAATACTTATAGAGTAAATATTAGGTCATGTTAGTTGATCTTGATATCTTTCTTCATTTTGCATTTGTTTCCTCAAAGAACATGCAGCTTTTCTAAGCTTTTTGTAGAGTAGAAAATTGTTATTGGTTATTTTTGAAATGAATATGTAAAATAGGGGTTCTCAACCTGTGGCTCATGGGCCCAGTGCTGATTTTGCGAGGACTTTTTGCTTATATGGTGTTGGATAATCACAAAAAGTATGCAGGGAACTTTTTTTTTTTGCTGCTGGTCAGTGTTTGTTAGTGTTTGTGTATTTAATGTGTGGCCCACAACAACTCTTATTCTTTCAATTTGCAGCAGAGGAAATAAAAAGGTTGGACATCCCTGTTTAAAATATAAACATTTAAAAAAATTTGTATAGACATTCAGGGAAATAACCTGTTGCAGGAAGCTTTCCCTATTGATATTTTTATAATTTGTTTATAGAATTCAACTGTTACGAGATACAAGTAATGATGTGGATAATGGTAACACTTAAAAGTATGTGTTTGTATTGAGTTGTAAGTAAATTTTGAATTATGTTGATAAAATTTCTTTACTGGACTCAACCAACTATCTCTGTAGGATCTTCTTTCCAAACAATTTAATAGAAACTATTTTCAGAAATTTGTTAAGTTAGTATATTTTTTCCTGTCTACCACATTTGTTTTATGAGATATGCTACAAATTCTTTTATCTTTTTTTTTTTTTTTTTGAGACAGAGTCTCACTTTGTCACTCTTGGTAGAATGCTGTGATGTCATAGCTCACAGCAACCTCAAACTCTTGGGCTCAAGGGATTCTTTTGCCTCAGCCTCCCAAGTAGCTGAGACTATAGCTGCCCACCATGATGCCCAGCTATTTTTTAGAGATGAGGTCTCGCTCTTGCTCAGGCTGGTCTTGAACCTGTGAGCTTAGGCAGTTCACCTGCCTCAGCCTCCCAAAGTGTACATCTCAGAGACATGGCCTCCCAGAGACACGTCCTAGGATTACAGGCATGAGCCATTACACCCAGCCCTACAAATTCTTTTTTGATGTTGCTTATATCTTAGAGTCTTTGATCAGAAAGGAGTCAGGATGATGAGATTGAAATTCATGCTAGGGCATGCCTCTGACTAGGCAAAGAAGTAGGCATATAGGCACCTTGTAGTCTAGTAAGTTGGCATAGAATTTCAATCCACTGATAAAGGAGTTCCACCCTAAGGACATTGCTGAGCACTTAAAATTATAAACACCAAACAGGAGTATGTGTAAGTTATTGGTTAGGACACAAGGTATGTAAATTAGACGACTTCTTGATATGCCGGCTCTGTTTACCACACACAGAATGGCAAGTACTAGTAATCCTTTCTGCCTGTGTGTAGCGGCTTCTTTCATTACAGCCCAACCAGGTTCATTGCCTCATACTCGAGGAAGCCAGTACACTGAGATGGCAGGGTTTACAGCAAAGAAAGTGTTTAATAATGCAGGTGCCATGCCAGGATATGGGGGAAGTTTTTAAAATCCATCATCAAAAATTTGGGAGAAAGGCTTTTTAAAGATAGTTTGGTGGATACAAGGCTAGGCAATTGAATCTGCTAATTGAGGTCAGGGTGGAACCACAGGGTATAGAAATCGTCCTTGTCTAACTTTGGGACAAGTCTGTTCTTGAGTGGGGGTCTGGATAACAGTTGAGTTGATTTCTCCATGTGGGCCACTGGTCAGCCTTTCCATCATGATGCAGGGCCTAGAAGGTATCTCAAAAACTAGCCTTAGGTTTTGACAAAGAAAGTTAAGAGTCTTTATCACCATCAGCTGTGTTATGGGAAAGCAAACTAGGGAACAGTGGCTGGTGATTATTATTATTTTTAGTTATGTCTGTGCCTTTGCAAAGTTTAGGCCCTTACCACAGTTCTTGTCTTGGTAAAAGATGATTTTACCATTATTAGGGGTTTGCCATGATCTTTTCTCCTGACAACCTGCTTAGTTAACAGGGGTGTCCAACCTTTTTTTTTTCTCTGCTGCCCATTGGAAGAGTAAGAGTTGTCTTGGACCACACATGAAATAAACACAACACATGATTAGCAAAAAAAAAAAAAAAGTCTGTGTATACTTTTTGTGATATCCAACATCACAGAGAAGCAGATAAAGTTCTAACCAAATTAGCATGCTACCCATGTCCTGCAGGTTGGACACCACTCTAGTTTCATTCTAAATTGAGTAATAATGTGATTCTTCTATGATTGGGTTAGTCTGACTTCTTTCCTTGATGTTGCTTTTTGAGTATGGATGGGGTAGGGTTTGTCCCTAGCCTCCATCAGAATCTACAGTTTGAAGTTATTTTGGTTGTTGCAGTGTACCTGTGGGTACATCCAACGGGTACATTGCACACTTTCTGAGTGAAGGACACACTTAGAACCTTGACTTAACATATACAGAAACAAACTACATAACCACAGTGTGTAACCCCATAGTATTCTAAAGTAAAAAAATTTTTAAAAATGTACCTCAAAAACAAGTAGAGATTTTTGATTTGATATTATGAAAAGAGTATGTTTTGGTGACATGTATTTTAATAGGTACCAGGTAATAAGAATTGACTTAATGACATGTGACAAAAATCATGGTGTGCATACTGAAGTCTGGTTATCTTAAAAGGACAACAGAACCCTTAAATTTTTACCAGTTTCTACTTATGAGAATAAGCGTTTATCTGGATAATGTTTTATGCAAAATGCAGAAACACATTAAATGCAAAACGGGCCCAGTGTACATATTTCTCACACAATAGAACCTCTGTAAGTTGACCACTCAAGAGTCTGTAACCAACTGGTCAACATAAAGAGGTGGTTAACATAAGGAACTAGGCCTACTGTTGATATGTATATATGGTGCATGCCTGGTCTATGAAAATTAGGTCAACTTAAGGTGGTTTTTAAATATGGAGGTTCTACTGTATTTACAAAAAATGCCCTGCATTAGTTAGGTTGAGAGCTGGGCTTATGTAACAGAGACTTCACATACAGAAGCTTGAAGGACATAGCCATTTCCCCCCTCTGTCTTAAAAATACCCAGAAAGTGAGACATTTGTGCTTTGTGCTGTCATTTAGGGACCCACGTTCCTTCCACCCTACCCTTTACCCCTTGGTACTCCAGGTTGGTCCATAGACCAGCAGCATTGACATCATTTGGTAGCTTGTTAGAAATATTTAATCTTCATCAGGGACCTACTAAATCAATGTCTGGATTTTAATGATATTCTCTCAGTGATTGTTTTGCACATTAAAGTTTGAGAAGCACTACTTTAGGGCATTGTCCTCATCTTCATGGTCATAGGAAAGTAGCTGTCACATCTGGGTGTTAGCTACTTGAAAGGAGGGTAGCAGACAGCCATGGAGTCAATTCCCTGATGAGGACACATTATGTCCTTGGTTTCCAGGAACATCAGTATCACATTTTGCTGAAAGTGATTCTAAAACTGGTCTAGTTCTGATTCTCACACGGTAGACCCATTAGTCTTTTAAACTATAAAATCTTGTAGCAGTATGATAATTGCTTTAAAAATTTCTATGCTTACCTCAGTTTCTGTACCTATCCTATCATGCAATAGTAACAAAATTTGTGGATCAGAATTAATCTATGGACCACACCTGAAGTAGTTCTTCTGTTCTCATTTTGAATTTACTGCCCAGCAATACGGTTCAAACTATGGTAAATTTGAGTGAATTGGTATGAATAAATGAGGCTCCCCCTTTTTTTGCCTTTCATACTTTTTGATTTTATTTACTTAATAGTCTACTTAATAAAAATGTTTTAAGCGATAATCTTATGTTTGAAAAGGACTTTTCAGTTTGCAAAGCCTTTTTACCTACATTATATGGCATTCCCTAGTAACAAGTAGTATGTATTACATTTGCTTATAAAAGGGGATTATAAACCTTATTGGTTTAATCACATTGCTGATATATAATATGTACCTCAAGGAATGGTCACATTTGTTGTGAGAAAATGCTTTTAGTTCCTCACATAAATGTTTTTATTTTATATTTTTAGTTATGAATTAATATTAGTTTAGAATTAGTGTTATAAAACTTATCTGTGCCATTATGCCATTATCATGTTGGTTAACTGCTTGATGTGATTTGAATTATACCTTCTTTGACAGGTTTTCGTGGAAAATAAAATTGAAGTGGACTGTTGGTGGTCTTTTAAAATGTTTTACTTTTGTACAGTAGCTTTCATGTGGAAATTGAATTGTTTGTTCGTAGTTCTTGGTAATGCTTTAGTGTTTTAAACAGAAGTATATGTAAAAAATGTATGATCTGTATAGGTCTAAGACGCATATTTGAAGAGTGGAAAAACAGGCTAAT
>NW_003852435.1:7804468-7816673 GCF_000181295.1 Otolemur garnettii
ACAGGTGCCTGCCACAATGCCCAGCTATTTTTTGGTTGTAGTTGTCATTGTTGTTTGTGGGCCTGGGCTGGATTCGAGCCTGTCAGCTCTGGTGTATGTGGCCGGCATCTTAGCCGCTTGAGCTACAGGTGCCAAGCCTGACAATGTTTTCTGATGTTTACCTTCCTTGTTGCTGTTAATAGTGTGCTTGGTATCCCCCTGAAGCACTCCTACTTAATTTTTTGTAAATTTTTTTTTGCTAAAATACCCAGTAAATGTGAACAAATAGGTCAACAAGAAATCAGCATTGTGACATACTGCTAAAGAATGGGCTCAAAAGCTTGAATCAATTTGTATTTGAAACTGAGAGTAAGAAACATTTACATTCAAATTAGTTAATTAGAATTAATTAGAATTCATCACAAAACTGGATTATTGTGAGAGACAACTGAGAAAAATAAAAGTTACAAAAACATCTGTATGTATCTTTCATCTTCCTTTAATTTTATATCTATTTAATACTTCTTGAGATGTTGTATGGTTGGTAGTTAGAGAGTGTGCATGGGCTCTAAAGACCAACTTTCCTGAGCTGAGGTCGGTGCTCCTTCTGCCACTGATTAGCTATATCCTTGAGCAAATTTCTTAACTGCGTACAGCCTCAGTTTGCTTATCCATAAAATGATGTCAATTGTACTAATCTCGTGTATACTTAAGAAAATTAGTAGGTTGGCACAAAGCTTTTGGAACACTGCTTGTCATATGCTGAGCACCTATGAATATTTTATATTCTTACTATTGTATGGTATGTCAAGCCTGGATACTCTTAATTTTTGGTTGCCAATTAAATAAATTCATATGACTAACACACATAAAGATTTCTGGTCTTGTGTTACCTTTGGAAAAACTGGTGCCCTTTATATTAGTATACCTTATGTTATCTGTGAGAGGATTACTTTGATAAAGATGAAATCTTTATATCTGTCAGATTTTGAATCTCAGAGTATATCTGATTAGCTTTTACTAACCTAATAAATATCAGTGTATCAAGTTAAAGATAAAGTGGTATAGGTAGGTAGAATGCTGTATTACATTATTTTACTCTTTCTGGAAGTATAGAAAGAAATTTGTAAGGACACTGTCAATATTCAGTCTCATAATAAGGACATGAATTTAATGAGTTTCAGAAGTTGAAGGCAAGCACTTTCATATTCTTACTGAAATGTTGCATTGTTATTGTCTTCTGTTTTTGTAAATGAGGATTTCACTTAAAGAGTAATGGGTTGCTCTTCTCAAGAATTAAATGTGTGGAACCAATTGTGCAATATGTAAATTTATGGGACAGTGTATTTTTTCTTTTGAAAGATTATTTGCCTTTTTAGAGAGAAGAGGACATATCTTTTGAGTCTGGTTTTTGAAGAAAGATAGGTTATATAGCTTTGCCCTAGGTGAGGAATTGGCAAACTGGCCAGTGAGCCAAATCTGGCCTGCTACCTGTTACAAATCTTCGTAAATAAAGTTTTACTAGAATACAGCCAGAAGTATGCATGCACCTACTGTCTATGGTTGCTTTTGTGCTACAGAAGCAGAGTGGAGTAATTGTGACAGAAATTGTTCGGCCTACAAAATGTACATTGTTTACTGTCTGGCCCTTCACAGAAAAAGTTCGCATATCTCTGCCCTAAGTAGTTGAGGTACTATAGTGAAATAGATATATTAGTCCATTATTATGTAGAAAAATCTGAGGATGGAACAAAGTACATGCTACTGGCTCTAGTATTTTTCAGAAATAATTTGCTAAGCCAACCACAATCCTAGTTCTTATCCTTATTCTTAATGAGTGATTTAAATGGGGCTGCTTCACAGATCAATCCTAACTATTTGATAAGAATGTGCCATTACTTGCAGTGGGGGCTTTCTGTCAAATACAGAATTGTCAGATGTTTTTGAAATGGTCTACTGATTTTAATAAAACTTTTCATTATATTCTAAGGTAGATAGAAATCCTTCATAGGTTTCAATTGAACATTCCCATCACACCTGGACAACTTTAATGTTCTATAGAAAACCTAGACCATAGACAGTTTTTTTTCTTTTTTAAAATCAAATCAGTACTGCTTAAATAGAAGAAAACGAGTGGCTGTGAGTTTGAAAAACTTGGTGAAATATATTAATCCTGAGGAAAATACAGGTTTCTTTTAAATAACAGTATATTTGGTAGCCAGTCATATTTAATCTGATTGACCATCAGCATGCTGGTTATTTTAGATTAGAAATTGAATTTATGAAAAGAATAATTTCATGTCTCCATTTGACCAGGGTGGATGATGCTTCGTAACAGTGTTCAAAGGACTACGGATGAAGGTGTAATAAAATATAGTTCTTCAGCGTTCATTGGCATACTTTTATTTATAGTTTTACTTTTTGGGTGTGTGTCCTCAAACTTACACAATTACCAGTTCTACTATATACACATTCATATTCACTAGGATCCAGTGTACAGTTCTGATTATAGAAATTACAGTACTATTTCATCACAATTTTTACAGGTCATTTAACCACTTTGGTGTATTGGGCTGTAATTAACATAGTGGCAATAAGCAAACGTGCTCATTTAACAAATGCAAAGGATAATAGGCAAATGCAATGGTTGAGAAAACATTGGCTAGCTAAATAGACCAATGCAATCTTTATAGCTCATTCATACTCTTAAAGAATTTGAAAATTTTGGAGAATACATCAGTTTTTCTGTAAAAATCATGATTAATTTACATATCAAATTGTGAGATATATGCAGATAAAATTGCTTTCTTTTCTTAAGTATTCAAACTTTGTATTAATTTCTTGATATAGACCTACTCTGGTCCAGAGGATCTACTGAGTTATTTATATATTTAAATTTTTAAATTTTTTATTTTATTTTTTTAAATTTCAGATTAATATGAGGGTACAAATGTTTAGTTTTACATTGTTTCTGTTCTAAGGTAAATTTCAAGATGTAGTTGAGCCTTTTAACTGGGGGTGTACTAAATATCCTCACCTTGTACACGTTAGGTGAGAACTTGCCAATTACCTTCTCTCCTCCCCCTTTTCCTTTCCTTCCTTTCTCCTCCCTTTCACTAGAATATACTCATGTTTCTCTTTCAGGTGGGCATGTAGTTGTTTATATATTGGATTCATATTAGTATTGAGTACGTTGGGTATTTGCTTTTCCATGCGTGTTATACTTCACTAAGAAGAATGTGTTCAATTCTATTTAGGTAAACACAAAAGATGTAAAAAGATGGAAAAGATTCCATCTTTTCTAATGGCGGAATAGTACTCCATTGTACACTATACCACAGGTTGTTAATCCATTTATGGGTTGATGGGCACTTGGGTTGTTTCCACATCTTGGCAATTGTGATTTGAGTAGCAATAAACATTCTAGTTCAAATGTCATTGTGGTAAAATGATTTATTTTCTTCTGAGTAGATACCTAATAATGGCATTGAGAGATCAAATGGAAGGTCAACTTTTAGTTCTTTGAGAATTCTTCATAGAGTTTGTATTAGTTTGCAATCCCACCAGCAGTACAAAAGTGTTCCCTTCTATCTGCATCCACTCCAGCATCTGCAGTTTCAGGACTTTGTGATGTGGGCTCTTCTCAGTGGGGTTAGGTCATATCTCAGAGAGGTTTTGATTTACATTTCTCTGATGATGAGGGACATGAGCATTTTTTCTTGTATTTGTGGACCATTCGTCTGTCATCTTCAGAGAAATTTCTGTTCAAGTCGTTTGCCCACTTATAAATGGGGTTTGCTCTTTTCTTATTGATCAGTTTGAGTTCTCTATAGATTCTAGTTGTTAGCATTTTGTTAGAGTTGTAGCATGTGAATATCTTTTCCCATTCTGAAAGTTGTCTGTTTGCTTTAGTTGTTATGCCCTTAGTTGTACAGAAGCTTTTTAGCTTGGTCATGTCCCATTTATTTATTTTTGTTGTTGCTGCTATTGTCAGTGGGGTCTTTTTCATAAAATCTTTTCCTAGGCTAATTTTGTCAAGAGTTTTCCTCATACTTTCTTCTAGAATTTTTATTCTTGTCTTTAGTTTAAATCTTTTATGTGATGAGAGTCACTTTTTGTCAGTGGTGAGAGGTGGGAGTCTAGTTTTTTAATTTTACATGTGGCTAACCAGTTCTTCCAGCACCATTTATTAAAAAGGGATTGTTTTCTCCAGTGCATGCTTTTGTTTGATTTATCAAAGATCAGATGGTGATAAGGGGCTGGATTCTTCTCTAGGCTCTCTTTTCTGTAGATCTATGTCTCTATTTTTTGTGCCCATACCATGCTGTTTGGATCCCTATAGATAATGTGATGCCTCCAGATTTGTTTTTTATTTCTTCAAACTGTATTGGCTATTTGGGCTTTTTTCTGGTTCCATATGCAACAAAGTACTATTCTTTCAAGTTCTTGAAAGTATGACACTGGTGTTTTGATGGGGATTACATAAATCTGTAGATTGCTTTGGGTAATCACCATGTTGATTCTTCCCAGCCACAAGTACTATATGTTTTTCCATTTGTTAACATCTTCTGTTTCTTTTCTCAGTGTTTCATAGTTCTCTTTATAGAGATCCTTCGTGTCCTTTGTTAGATATATTCCCAGGTATTTTATTTTCTTTGAAGCTATTGTGAAGAATATTGAGTCTTTGATTTAATTCTCAGCTTGACTGTTATTGGCAGATCTGAAGGCTACTGATTTGTAGACATTGATTATGTATTCTGCGATGTTACTGCATTACTTGATCACTTCTAAGAGCTTTGTAGTTGAGTCCCTGGGGTCTTTGGGTATAAGATCATGTCATTCTCAAAGAGTGAGAGTTTGACCTTCTCTGTCCTCTGTTGAATACCCTCCAACAGAGATTTCATTCTCTTGCCTGATTGCATTGGCTAGGACTTCTTTTTTTTTTTTTTTTATTGAATAGTAACTGTGTACCTTGATGCACTTTGAGGGTACAGTGTGGTGTTTTCACACACAATCCAAGACACTTCCATCAAACTGGTTAACATAGCCTTCATGTAACTTTCTTAGTTATTATGTCAAAACATTCATATTCTACTCATAGAAAGATTCACTTGTACCCTTGTAAAATGAACCACAGAAGTGAACCCTCAAATCCCTCTCCCTCCACCCTCTTCCCCCACCCTCCCCCCTAGGCTAGGACTTCTAAAGCTATGTTGAATAGCAGTGGCAATAGTGGGTATCCTTGTTTGGTTCAAGTTCTAAATGGAAATGCTTTCAGTTTTATTCCACTCAATATGATACTGGCTGTGGGTTTGTTGTAAATGCCCTCTTATTAGTTTAAGAAACATCCCACTGTGCCTATTTTCTTAAGTATTCTTGTCAGAAGAGGATGGTTAATTTTGTCAAAAGTGTTTTCTTCATCAATTGAGAGAATCATATGGTCTTTGGTTTTGATTTTATTTATGGTGAATTACATTTATGGATTTATGTATATTGAACCAACTTTGCATCCCTGGGATAAAACCCACTTGATCATGTTGTATAATTTTTTAAATATATAGCTGTGTTCTTTTTAGTGGGATTTTATTTTATATTTTTGCATCAATATTCATTAATGATATTGGGCTATAGTTTTCTTTTCCTGGTTTTGGAATCCGGGTGATATTTGCTTCATAGAATGTGTTGGGTAGGATTTCTTCCTTCTCTATGTTTTAGGATAGGTTATGCAATGTAAGTACTATTTTTGCTTTGAACTTTTGGTGCAATTTTGGTGTGAACCTATTTGGTAGGGCTTGCTTTTTTTCTTTGGAAGATTTTGTATTGTTGAAGCAATTTCAGTGCTTGATACAGATCTATTCAAAATTTCTAATTCTTTATGGTTCAGTTTTAGGAAGGTGTTGTGTTTCTAGTTATTGGTCCATTTCTTCTACTTTTTCAAATTTCTGGGCATAGAATTTTTTTTGTAGTAATCATTGAGGATCATTTGAATTTCCATGGCATCTGTTGTCATTTCTCCTTTTTTTGTTTCTCATTGAAATTATTAGAGTTCTTAATTTTCTGTTTCTGGTAGGTGTGGCCAAAGGTTTATCTATTTTATTAATCTTTCCAAAGAACCAACTTTTTGTTTCGCTGATACTCTGAATGATTCTTGTATTTTGATTTAATTTCATTCTGCTCTGATTTTGGTTATTTCTTTTCTTCAGCTGGGTTTGAGGTTGGGTTGTTCTTCCTTTTTCAGTTTATTTAGATGGCCTATTACATAGTTACATTGCTTTCTTTCTGTTTCTAATGTGACAAATTTTCCTCTTAACACTGCCTTTGCAGTGTCTTCCAGGTTTTGATAGCTTGTAGCTTCACTACTGTTTTGTTTATGAAATCTAATGATTTCCTTCTTTATCTCCTCCTTACCACAGCTGTAGTTCAGCATAAGGTTTTTTAGGTTCCATGACTTTATGTTGGTATGAAGATTTCTGTTGGTGTTGAGTTCTCCTTTTATGTTGTGATGGTCTGAGAAGATATAAGGAATAATTTCTATTCCTTTAAATTTATTGAGGTTTGATTTTTGCCCTAAGATTTGATCAATTTTGGAGGATGGTGATCTTGGACTGACGAGAAAGTGTGCTTAGTTTTATTAGGATGAAATGTTCTGTATATGTCTGTTAAGCTCATTTGTTCTGGGGTTGTGTTTAATTCCACTGCTTCTTTGTTCAGTTTCTTTAGAGGATTAGTTTAGTTTTTTTAGAGGATCTATCCAGTTCTGTCAGATAGGTGTTGAAATCTCCAGCTACAATGGTGTTGGAAGATTATATTGTTCAGATTATTTAGGGTTCATCATATTTATCTAGGAGCATTTAGGTTGGGTGCATAGATGTTAATGATTGACATCTCTTCATGTTGTGTACTTTCCTGTCTTTCCTTATTTTTGTTGGTTTTAATCCATTTGTATTTGCAAGCAATATTGCAAACCCCTGCTTATTTCTGATTTCCATTTGCCTGGAATATTGTTCTCCATCCCTTCATATTGAGTCTTGTTTTATCCTTAGAGGCTAGATGAATTTCTTGGAGATAACAAATATTGGGTTTGAGTTTTTTGTTTTTTGTTTTTTTTTTAATCTAGTTAGCCACCCTGTGCCACTTCAGTGGGGAATTCGGGTCATTCACATTTACTGAGAGAATTGATAGGTATGGTGGAGTTTTGGTCATCTTGTTTTATGGAGGTCTGTTGCTTAGTTTTATCCCTTGCACCATTGTGGAAGCTAGGCTTTATTCTTTTATTGTAAGGTATGCTTATTTTGGTGATGGACTAGTGTGCTGGTTATTATGAAGAATGGGTCTAAGTACTTTCTGTAGAGATGTTCAAATTGTGGCAAATTTCCTTAACATTTACATGTCAATATTTGATTTCTCCATCACATATGAAACTTAGTTTAGCAGGATCCTGGGCTGAAAATTGTTTAAGAAGTGTAAAAGCCAATGACCATTATCTTTTGGCTTAAAAGTTTCAGCTGAAAGGTCTACTTTCATCCTGATATTTTTCTCTCTGTAGGGAAAGACTTTTCTTATGCCTGGCTGCTAGCAGAATTTTCTCTTTCCTTATGACTTTGTCGAAGTTAATTACAATGTGTCTAGGAGATGCTTTGTTTGAATTGTGTTGGGGGTCTGAAACTACCATTTGAATTTCTGTGTCTCTTACATTGCTTGGGAATTCTTCACTGTGATGTCTTAGAGCTTCAGTAATTCTGGGACCATCCTCTTCTCCCTCAAGAGTCCCTGTGATTTGAATGTTGTTATCTTTTGGAATAATCCCATAACTCTTTAAGGGTTTATTTTCTGTTTTTGTTCTGTTTTTTCCTTTTTGAATGATTACATCAATATTTTTGCCTCTTTGAATGATTGCATTAGTCCAAAAGTCTTGTCTTGAATTCCTGAAATTCTTTACTCTCCACATTCTGCTCTATTACTGAGGCCCTGCACTGTGTTTTGATGCTCCTTTAATGCCTCTTTCAATTCATTAAGCTCTGCTATATCTTTCTTAATCATGTCCAGACCCTGTGTGACCTTGTCTTTAATTTCACTGATTTCTTGAGATATTTTTGGACTACTTTTTGGATTTCTTTTTCCTTCTCATTTCTTCTGAATTCTGTTTCTGACATTTCAACAATTTCTCTCTGGATGGTATTTTCAGCTGTATGTCCCTTATAATGTCTTGGAGTATTGATCTGCTCTGATTTTTCATGTTGCTAGGATTATTTATTCTTCAACTAGTTCCTCCCCATGTATATTTTCAGTTTATTTTTTATATTAATTATGCTTTTTTAGCTGAATTATTAGGTTGTCCCAAAATAGTTATTGAGAGGTAATCAAATTCTCCAATCTTTAGGCAGCAACCCCAGAGACCTTTTGGCAAGTAAAACTAAAAGTGGCTGGCTGAAATCAGTTCTGGAGGCCCTAGGATATGATCTCGTCACCCCTTCACTTCTGACTATTGAAATGTGGCCATTTCTGTGCATAGCCTTCCAAAGCTTCTTTTTGGGGCTGCAGCATGAGTTTCTCTGAGGGCTGGCTTGCTTTCTCCAAGTTGGGTGGGGTAGTGCTTGGGGGCAGATCATTAGGTGCTCCAAGGCTGACTCACAGCACTCTGATCTACTTCAGTATTAGTATTACCCCACCTTCATCCCAGTTTAAAATGAGCCTCATAATTTTCCAGAGTTCCTGCTGTGAAAGATTGAACCATTGCAGTTCCCCTCTCCTCCCACCACTGGGGGTGGAGGATCCTCAGGCACACAATTGCTCCCATCCAATTTTCTGCCCCATCTTGGCACAGATGACCTTCACACAAACAAATTCAAATTGCTGGGGTTTTTCACTGGAGTCCTGAATACACTGTAGTCCTCATCAGCTGTTGGGCGAGGGGAACTATGCCATCTGTTTCTTGGACCTTCCTTAGGCCCATTTGCCTGAGACTAGGCCTCCCTCTCTCCAAGTTGGCCAGGAAAAGCCAGGACAGACCTCAAAGAGGGTCTTGCCTGATACAGACAGGGCAGAGCCAGCTGGAGGGCAGGGAAATGTTCCTCATATTAGAAGGGACACCCAAGAGGGATCTTGCCTTGTTAAAGTTAGTGCAGCCAAGCCACTATTTCCTCTCTTGGTAAGGGGAGCAGAGCATATTTGGTTCATTGGACCACCCAATGTAGAGGAGCCTTAGAGACCTCACCCCCCACATTAGGAGGGGTAGGGCCTTCCTCCCTTTCCCTGGCACCAGTTAAAGATCTGGCCAGTTTTGGTGAGGGAGAAGTGGCCTCTGTGATCCTTGGCTCTCTGGTGTGTCTGGTTGAAGTTCCTTCACCTTTCTCGTGCTTGGAGGTGGGGCAGACCCCTAGACTGCCTGGGTCAGCCAGGCTAGCACTCCAGTTGCTGGAGCTGGGAGGTTGACCTCTGCAGGGGTCATTATGTTGAGCGATCAGAGAGAAGGTAGGATGAGCTGTGGGCACAAAACAGCAGAGACAAAGTTTGTTCACTATTCTGTCAGGTGTGATGGGGACCCAGGGAGTGGAAATTCCTTGGTCCAGGAAAACTGGGGTTTTGTTGCTCTCTCCCAAGGGGTAATAAATCCATGTGCAGAGAGCCTGCTGAAAGTTCTTAGAAGGAGAAGGTACTCCTCTTACCCTTTTGTCTGGTACTGGGTTCTTTCAGTCCCTTTGCTCCTTAGCTGTTTTCTGTTCTTTCCCTTCCTCTTCACAACTCCCTTTGTCTCCATGGGGATGCTGAGCACCTTGATTGCTTCTTGTGTTCAACCTCTCAACTTTAACTGCTCTGAGTTCACTTCAGTCCAGTGTTTTCCCTTCTGGCCTAGAACCTCAGGTAAAGGCTATTTCTGGTTGGCCATCTTGCCAGAGTCTGAAGGCCATGGAGAGATCAGATTTGCTAAGTTTACAAAGATCAGTCTGACTTTTATTTCAAGGATGGGCTAAGAAATCAAAACTCAGGCAGGAACAGATTAAAGAAAAACATTCTTTAGAGGCAGACCGTATCAATGTATTTTTTTTTTTTTCTTAAGGGAAATTCAAGAAAGAGAACTTTGTTGACTCTCAGTAGTCTTTGATTTATCCCCTCCCCCCATTTATAGTATTAATACTAATACTTTATTAGGATTAATGCAGGTCATTTCTTAATGTCCTTTGCTTAAGAATTAACAACTTCAGATGCCTCAAAAATTGTGCTTTGTAAGTTGGTGAAATAAAATAGTAATTTAAAATTTAAAATGGAGTAATATTAAATCATAGCAAAAATGACTGTGATTTCACTTTCAGTAAATAAGGCATTTCTACCTATAAAGATTTTTGAAGGAAAATGAGGAAGTACTTCTGTTTCTTAGGTCCAAGTTTCTAAAAAGTAGCAGGATTTCTTCTTTTTAACGTAAGGAAATTTTTTTTTCTTTTTTTCAGTTTTTGGCTGGGGCTGGGTTTGAACCCGCCACCTCTGGCATATGCAGCCGGTGCCCTACTCCTTTGAGCCACAGCGCCGCCGGACCTAAGGAAGTTTTAAGAACATATTTATTAAAAGCAGTGATTATTGATAGATGGGAATACTTGTTACCACCTTTCCCATGATTGAGCTGATATGATCAACCACTAACTCTATTCTTTAGTGCTATTTCCAAACCAGTATGTGAATGAAGCTTTCTTTAAAACATTGGTTTACCAAGTAGATACTAATTAAGCAAGACTTTTTTCTTCAAAATCTAAGTTTCATTTTTTAGAACATGTTTTGTAAATATGTCATAATATACACACGCATTTGGTTTGAAAGTTACTGTTTTAATGTTGAGTACATGTATGACTATGTTCATAGGTACAGTTTTTTGGCATTAGTTTTTCTATCACTTTTACCTTATACCTGCTGTTTTCCTTCACTGTCTGCTACTGTCTGGCTTTTGCTTCCTTTGCACTGATTAAATGCTTTTGCTCTAGTACCATTGATCTCCCAGTTGAGAGATATCCTTCAGTTCTTTCTTTAGTGACCTCTTCGCTGCAATGGACAATATTTGTCAGTCTTGAAATACACTATGCTTTGTGTATTCCTAATACTGCAGAATGCATGTTCTCTTCATCACTTTCTAATCATTCATTTGAATTTTTTTTTCATGATATTCTTATCTTACCCTTCCCTGGACTTTCTTACCCTCCCTCTTTACTCTGATATGATTGACCCTAATGATTTCAATTAGGTGTGAGTTCATAAGGATCCTCCTACTTCTCTGACAGTTGCTATTTAGGTTCTTGTTCTTTTTAGGCTTTAAGTAACACTTGATCTCCTGGTTTAAAGGGGTGGAGGGGTACTTCTAGTTGAGGCAAATACCAAAAGGAGGCAAACTTATGTATAGTAGTTAGTAGTTGATTTGTATAATAATATTACTTTATTCTGTTTTACTCACTTATGATTATATTGCCATGCCTATCTGAGGGTGATAAGAAAGGACTGCCATATGCTATTTTGTGGAGGCTTAACTTAAGCCTGCTTCTAGGAGTTACCCTTATCTGGAGGAGGGTAATGGCAGTACCTTCTCCTGTTTCAGGTGGGTTTCCTGCATCAGTTTTGTTGTAATTGTAAGTATGATTCATTTTCTGTGTTTTCCCTGTAGATTGAGATCTTTAGGATGTGTACAATTTCCATTCTAGCTGCAGAGCTTTACATACTTGCTTTCTCCCTCTGGACAAAGGAAGAGCTCTAGTAAAACAATCAGCTCAGCTTTTTGAGTTAAAGTTCCAGGTGGCAGTGCCATTACTTCCAGCAGCCATTGCTCTGAGACCACTTTTTGTTGTTTGTTGTCTGTAATGGTTCCAATCTGGCTCTGATATGTGCTGATCTATCCATCCTGCTAGAGTAGATAGCCTCCAGAACCTCTATATTTTGGGCAGGGGTTGGGGAGAATTAAGCAGTTTCTGGAGGTCAGGTAGTGTGCACAGTCTAGCTAGCTGGTACCAGGCTATTTTAATAAAATAGAATAGAAGGAGGAGGTTATTGGCTGATTGCAGGAAGGCTTGGAAAATACCAAGTCATCATTTTGGATAATCCCAACATTAAATTAAAAATTGTGTCTATTTTCGGCTTGGCGCCTATAGCTCAACCGGCTAAGGCCATGTACACCTAAGGTGGCGGGTTCGAATCCCCAGCCCAGACCCGCCAAACAACAATGACGGCTGCAACCAAAAAATAGCCGGGCGTT
>NW_003852435.1:7817191-7822662 GCF_000181295.1 Otolemur garnettii
AAAAAAAAAAAAAGTGGCACTTGTCCTTGAGGCCACATCAGAAGAACAAGAACAAGTGCTTGAAAGAAAGGACAGATTTATTATGCCTGCAAGGGAGGAAAATGTCAGATTTGTCTAAAAGTATCAAATTCCTCTCTCTTAAGCAAAAATACAGAGCTTTTGAAGGGATGCTTTTCACATTTAGGGTATTGTCATTCAATAACAGTTTTTAGTTCTGATCATTCCATGTTCAGTGAAGATAATCCCTTGACCTCCACTGGGACCTCCCGTCAGCCTTGGCATCCTGGGACCTCTCCTGCCTAGACCTTCCCCAACATGGTTCTGATGAGCCATCTCATGTAACACAAAGAACAAAAGACCCTCCTCTGCCCTACCTAACCACTGGCCTGAGACAGGAATTCAAGTTTTAGTTCTTGAAAAGTGTGAGGAGGGGCTTGGCGCCTGTGGCTCAGTCGGCTAAGGCGCCAGCCACATACACCTAAGGTGGCGGGTTTGAATCCAGCCTGGGCCTGCCAAACAACAATGACGGCTGCAACCAAAAAATAGCCGGGTTGTGGTGGGTGCCTGTAGTCCCAGCTACTTGGGAGGTAGAGGCAGGAGACTTGCTTGAGCCCAGGAGTTGGAGGTTGCTGCGAGCTGTGATCCCACGGCACTCTACCCAGGGGGATAGCTTGAGGCTCTGTCTCAAAAAAAAAAAAAAAAAAAAAAAGTGTGAGGAGGTTTTAAAGAGATAGTAAACATTTTTTCTCTTTTTAGGCTAACCTCTTTTATAAGTCCTCATCATCTTTTTCAGGATAATTTGGTTATTCTTTGTTAATAATCTGCATTTCCATCTGAATTTTAGAATTAGCATGTTGATGTATTGAAGGAAATCCTCCTGGGATTTATGATAGCTAGAAAATGGTTGTAGTATGATAAATAACCTCCCCAAATCTCCTCCTCTACAGATAACTTCACAACTATGAAAAATCTGTATAAAACCACTCCACATTATGGGAGGATAGAGAATGTGGAATGTGGAAACTATTAAATACCTGTGAGTACAACGAAAAAATTAAATATCAGCACCATGGTTCTTCTACACATTCTGACTTCAGTCTTGCCCCACTGTGGGGCTTTAGTGATTCAAGGCAGACTTTGAAAAATCTATAGAAAAGCAGAAGAGAGATTCAACTGAAATGACTAGAAGGTGAGAAGAATGATTACCAGAAAGATTAAATCCGCCCTAAATGTGAAGATACCAAAGCAAGTTGGCATATCAGGAAGATATTTCAAAATATGAATATCTGAAATCACAAGTGCCAAATAAAAGGCCCCAAAGAAACAAATTCCATACAATGGGGCAGACATTCAACTGAAACAGATAAATGCCACTTAATGGAATTGGTGTGTGAATTAAAGAGAACAGACCATTTAATTGAGTGACACTGATTTCAAAGAATCAGAATGATTTAAAGAGATGATCATTCAAATACATAGATTCTGGGAGAGAAAACAGCAAAAGGGAAGAAATTTTGTTTGGCAATTGGGTAGTGAAGAGAAAATGAAGAAGGGAAATGCAGGGACTTGGCAACACAAAAGAGAAGTAAAAATTAGAGGATTCACACCATTTGTCCACACCATGGAAAGAAACAGAGCAACCAACCACTTCATTAAACTACATGGCTTTGATAAACTGATAGGAAGAGGTGACAGTAGACTAAAAATATTGTAAAACAGCTCCATGTCACAAAAGAGTGACGAAAAGTTTCCAAATCAGGAAACATGATTGTGTAAAAATCAAAAAAGATTTTCTGTCCACAAAATAGCATGAAATATGAAAAGCCTGTACTTTTCTACTCCAACAGAATTAAATTTACTTCAACATGCATTTGGGAGTATGAAAAGTCACTGAAGTCAGAAATTAAAAAACTGAAAACTGACATGGACAAGAAACAAGGAAGAATGAATACAAAATGTTGATTGAGTTCTGAAGAGAGATGGAAACAAATATAAAAATTATCTCAGAAATGAATATTATCATAAGGTACCTATGGGAAAATAGACTAGAATGAAAATTTAATAAGCAACACTGAAGAAAGGGAGGAAAACAACCACTAGAATTAAAGTGACATAAAGAAGTAAGAAATATCAGAGGGAAAGTAGTAGAAATGCAAGATGTTTATATGCCTCTGGCCAAAAAAATTGTGAAAAGACAGCTGTGAAAAGAGAGCAATGAAAAGACTTTGTGCAGGCATACTTGTGAGAAACTGAGGCAGAATCCTATGTTGCTGGGTTAGTTGCGGGCCTGACATGCATTAAGGAATTAAGGTTGACTTCATAAGGCCAATAAAAAAGCCCTTTGGAAAACTGGCCAGATGCCCATCAGTAACCTTTCCTGATCTGTGGTAAGTAACAAAGGTTGCTTTCTGATGGGTCCAGGAATGGACATGTGCTCAGGGACTTGAAAAGAAGAATTTACCTGATGCATACAGGTAATGATACCCAGATTGAAGGTTTAGTGGATACAAGAGCTGATATATCTATCATTGTCACACATATGTGGCTTCATTATACCTCTTTCATTACTAGATAGATCAGTGGACCAAAAATGAGGTAGAAGATGTAAACACTATACCAACAAAATTGATCTTATGGGTATATTGAATGCTATACTTTGATGAAAGAAAACCCATTTTCTTGAGTGCTTATAACACATACACAGAAGTTGATTTTATCGTAGGTCATAAAACATAAATAACTTCTATAAAGTAGACCTATTACAAACGGCACTTGTCTAATTACAATGCAGTAAAACTAGGAGTCACTAAAAAAACAAAAAATAGGCCCTTCCACCTGGAAATTGATTAAACAGCTCCGTGGAAAAAAGGTAAATACAGTTAAAATCTCTGTGTTAAAAAATGACTAATAAAGATACTTATACTTTTTGCGATGCTTTCAAAGCAATGACCACAGGACAATTCATTGTATTATATCAGTAAAAATGAAAACGTAGAAATAAATGAATTAAATTTCATCTAAAAAAACTAGAAAAAGAACAGTCAAAAGAAAGGAAGAAAAATAATGTAAAACCAAAAGTGATGTATAAGAGAATAGAAAAACAAATCTAACAAATAAACCCAAGTCTAAGTGTTTTTTTCTCCTTGGCCATGCAGTGACTTTTTAAAAACTTAACAGCTTTATTGGGTTATAATTTATATAGCATAAAATTAACTCCCTTATTAAAGTGTATGATTTAATAGCTTTCAGTGTATTCACAGAGTCATGTCATCATCACTATTATCTAATTCTTTCTAGAATTTTTGTTATCCCAAAAGAAAAACCTATACCCATTAGCTATCATTCCTGCTTCCTCCTAGACTCTTGACAGCTTCTAATCTGCTTTCTATCTAGAATAGACAAATCCACTTTCTGTCTCTATGGATTTGCTTCTTCTGGACATTTTATATAAAGGGAATCATACAAAGTGTGGGCTTTAGTGTATTTTTAAGGTTGTGGGGGAGAAGGAAGACTTCCTAGAAGATTCTCTGAAGATCAACTTAGCCCTCATGAAATTTGAGTCTTGATGATAATTTGCATATTATCCATTTTTAAAGCCTTTTGTATACATTTTCTTGATGTACTATACAGTGATACTTCATCAAACATGAGGTTTGGGTAGCAGTTGCCTCATCTTCTATTAATTTTACAAGTCCTTTTCTTTGACCTACCATCCCTGGGGCACCGTGACTAACTATATCAGATATGTTAACAATAGAGAAAATCGCTTTAACATATTTTTTACTGCTTCGTATTAATCTCTTGGTTTATTTGTTTCTTTTGATGATACTAAAGAAGCCATTTCTTCAGTGACATTATACTCATGGTCAATATTGCTGATAAAAATGGCAAGTTAAACCATTATTTGTACATAGTCACATCAGTGCTGTTATCTGTTATCCAAGTGTAAAATTTATAATTGGTAGCCTTAACAAACTACTTTCAACAGATTTTCCAATTTCTTCAATTCATTTGGTAAGACTAACTGATATTAGTAATAACCCTCTTTTTTGGGGGGGGACAAATTATATCTGCCATGCTTCCCATCCATTGCTTAATAAACTCACCATCAGTAAATATTTTTGATTTTTTTTTTTTTTTGCTGTTAAATATGAAACTATGTAAGTAGCTTTTATACTGGAATCCATCTGAGCTGTAACTTAAAAAATTTTTTTTGCTGAGCAGCACCTATGACTCAGTGAATAGGGTGCTGGCCCCATATACTGAGGGTGGAGGGTTCGAACCCAGCCCTAGCCAAACTGCAACAACCAAAAAAAGAGCCGGGCACTGTGGCATCGCCCGTAGTCCCAGCTATTCAGGAGGCTGAGGCAAAGGAATCACCTAAGCCTAAGTGCTGGAGGTTGCTGTGAACTCTGATGCCACAGCATTTACCGAGGGCGACAAAATGTCTCTTAAAAAAATTTTGTTTTGTTTTGTTTTGTTTTGTTGGGCAAACAGACTTTGTTTTAGTTTTATTGTTCTTATGACACAATTCTTTGTATGCATTGAATTTGGCATGATGTTTTTGCATCTAATGCCTTTTCAGATTGTAGTCTTTGAAAACTTGCACAAATTCCCTACAAATTAAGCAGAGTGCCTTACTGTTTGCCTCAAAAATAACTTAGCTATCTGTGAACTATTCTTTAAATAATCTTCATCTGTAATTTTTCTTTTTTTGGGTTCTGTTTTCTTTTGAGATATTATAGAAGCCATGCAGGGATTAGAAAAATAATAATAGACTAAGAACTATATTTACTTTTATTATGAAAATTAATCGACAGGAAAATAGAAAGCAAGATTTGAGCCCTTCTACATCTTGGTTGCTGATGTAGGGTAATGGGTGAGGTGCTGCCAAAGTATGAAAGTACCCTTAGTAATCAAGTGAGAATGCTCACCTGACCTCTAAATAACATTAAATGCCTAATGTTGCAATGGTAGGTTGAAGTATTATTGATAATTACTGTCTCACCAAGTAACCATGAGCAGTGTCTAATCGTGTCAATTCAACTATCTGCTTGGAAGAGAACCACTGGAAGGTGCACACTGCTGTAAAACTAAAGCCGTATAAACATAAACAAATCATGAGAGCATGGGTACATGTTTATTTTACATGGCATTGCAACACGATGTGTTGTGGTCTATGCGATTCACGCTTGCGGACCATGCAATGGGGTTCCCCCCCAAAAAATCATAAAAAATCTCAAATGTTTTAAGTGAGTTTACAATTCTGTGTTGTGCTATGTTTATAACCATCTTGGGTTGCTTGTGGCCCATTGACTGTGGGGTGGATATCCCTGGATAATGGGTATTATGAGTGTTGTGGAGATTCTGGTTCTTTTGTTTTTCACTGATGATTGTTGTTTCCCCTATTGTATAGAAGATACTTTTTCTTTTTTTTTTTGCACTTGTCATTCTCATGTTTTTTTTTTTTT
>NW_003852435.1:7829794-7844677 GCF_000181295.1 Otolemur garnettii
CTTCATAGATTCTGATTCCAACCAGTTTTTCTTCCTTTGTTCAGGAGCCTCTGACCAGGGTTGCTACCAGTCGGCCATCTTCCCAGAATCCCAGAAGATACTTTTTCTTTGGCTGGGCTTGAATTGTGGACTTGTGCAGCAGCTTCATTCTCTGTTCAAATCTTTTGCCTTCAGCTGGGATGTTTTCAGTGTGTTCTGTACATGTTTCCTTCAGAGGTCAGTCAGAGATGTGGGTAGAGAGTTTGGTGATCCCTTCTTTCAGTCTTTGCCTGACCTTCTTTGTACTTCAGTGTTTCTGATTTACTTACCTCCCTTTACTGTGTAATTAAAAGGGCTAGTCTCAACTTTTTATCATATCTCTGTATTGTTTGTATTTTATCATCAAGTCCACAGAAAGCATTCATTTAGAAAGAGCTAATGAACAAAGGCAGTGTAAGTTGAATAGAAAAATATCCTTTCTAGATGGTAAGCTAATGGATCGCTTTTAAAATAATACTATTTAATAGAATTACTACTTTATTTCAGATAATTACTGAAATTCATAACACATGTGTTCATTTCCTGTGCTGCTGAAACAAATGACTACAAATTGAGTGGCTTAAAACAATAAAAATTTATTCTCTTAACAGTTTTGGAGGCTAGAATTCGGAAATCAGGATGTCTACCGAGCTGTTCTACCTCCAGAGGTTCTAGAGGAGAATCATTAACTTGCACCTTTCAACTTCTGGTGGTTCATAGTTTGAGGCCTCATCACTCCAGTTCCTCCCTTCAGTTTCATATGGCTGTTTTCTCTTCTGTCTGTCACTCTCCTCTGTGTGTCTGTCTTAAAACTCCTGCCTCTCTTACAAGGACACTTGCCATTAGATTTAGGGCCTGCTTGGATCTACGATAATTTTCTTATCTCAAGATTATTAATTGAGTTATAGACTCATTGTTCTAAATAAAGTAACATTCACAGGTTCCAGGGATTAGAGCTTAGACATATCTTTTTGTGGGTCTTCATTCTGGCTACTACAAAGAGGTATGGGGATATATTCAGACTATGTTTACTAAGCTAATGTAAGGACTCTTTGGCCTCTAAAGGTTCACTGAACATCAACTGTCAGAAAGCAGATTAATAGGATAAAAGGCATACTAAATTTATTTTAAGGTACATAGCATGAGGGAATTGCAGGGAATGATTACTCAATAACCCGGTGGGGTACAGATGGTTATATAATCTTGTTAATAAAGGAAAGGGAGGTGGGGAAATATGGCTGATTTTCAGAGGGATAGTATCCCACCTGTAATCTTAGCACTCTGGGAGGCTGAGGTGGGAAGATGCTTGAGCTCAGGAATTTAAGATTAGCCTGAGCAACAGCATGACCCCATCTCTGCAAAAAATAGAATAATTAGCCAAGCATCATGGTGTACCCCTATAGTCCAGCCTACTGGGGAGCTGGAGGCAGGAGGATTGCTTGAGCCCAGGAGTTTGAAGTTGCAGTGAGCTACAGTGACACCACTGGACTCTAGCAGATGCAACTGAATGATACTCTGGGGGGGGGGGGACCAAAACAACAACAAACTCCTGAAAAACAAGACACAGGGATAGTAAATGATTTTGGGAGAATCCAAGGGGCGTGAGAACATACATTGACCTAGGACAAAGTCTTTTGGGCCTGCAGAACAGACATTGGTTCATGGCAAAAGTGTCCAGGTGTATTGACTTTAGTCTTTATTCTCTTAATATGAGTAAAGGAGAACTCAGGGATGTGGTTATTGTTTTCTCCTCTGGAGGGTTCAGACTTTAGACAGATAAGAGAGTATTAGAGTAAAGCTTGTTACAGCAACTGCTGGTCTCCAGGGGGCCTTTAGATTAAAATAATCAACTTAATTAGAGTGCCATCTTTTGGGGTGATAGTCCCTAGTCTCCTTTACTAAATAAAAAAGTTTTAATTTCTTTGGAGCATTTTAATTTCAAAAATTTAAGCAACACTAAGCACTTTGTGTTTAATGTACATTTTAAAGAAATTATTTAAATGGAAATTATTTATATTTGTCAACTAAGATATGTATATATGGGGCTATTTTATTTATATTTTAAATGGAAATTATATTTATCAACTAAGATATGTATACATTGGGCTATTTTATTCTTTTGACAGAAAGTTTATTTAATATTTAATTAAGCAGCATTTTAAGTGACTACCCTTTTTATTTTACTATTATGCTTCTCACATGCCTCTTTCATTTTTACTTTATTTTTACTTCATCTTAATTTACAGGGAGTTATTATGCTATTAGATTGTAAGATATATGATTACATATACTAGATGCAAATAGGTATTTGCCATAATTGCCTATGGTAATTGAAGTAGTAAATTTTCATTTTTAAAGGTTTGAATGAAAGGCGTTAGTTTAAATAAATTGTAAGCATGAATTGTGAAAGGTAAACTCATTGCTTACCAGCTGTTTCTTGGCATCATTGTTTTAAATTTGGACATAAATGGCACATTAGTTAAAAATGGCAATGTATTTTACATTAGAAATTCTTTTGGGAGCAGAAATAGTTGCATAGGCAAATGGGATAACTTATTATTATTATTTTTTTTTTTTGCAGTTTTTGGCCAGGGTTGGGTTTGAACTCAACCACTACCTTTGGCATGTGGGGCCGACACCCTACTCCTTTGAGCCACAGGGGCTGCCCTGGCATAATTTATTTTTTATTGGTAAAAAACTTTGATTGTAAAATCAAAGAATTTAAACAAATTAAGTAATAAAGTAAATTAAATATTGCTGATACTTTTCTTCATTTCTCAGTGAACTCCATGTGAATAGCATGTTAGAAATATGTAGTCAGATTTACTAATAAGGAAAAATAAACACTTTTGGCTATTTACTATTTGTAGCCCTTGAAGAAATTCTCTTCATCATTAGGTAAATTTTACTCTTTTCCTTTCTTATTGGAATTCAAAAGAATTTTGAGTATTAGTATGTTCTGAATATATTTCCTAATAGAGAACTCAACCCTGAGTCTTGTCCTCTCATTTTCCTTATCAGACAGTGTGAGCCCCACCAACTTCTCACCAACTACTGGTTCTGGACTCTGTCCAGACACCTGGCCCACCAGCACCTCAGCCAGCATGTGGGGCTGGGAGGGAGGGGGCTCAGAATCCTGCATCTCTGGTATTTGGCTCCACCAGCTTCCTCAGAGGGTCTGGGGGCCTGGACACAGGGATGGTCCAGGGTTTGGCAGAAATGGGGGGCATCCAGACTGAGAAGGAGACCATACAAGAACTAAATGACCACTTGGCCTCCTACCTAGACAGAGTGAGGAACCTGGAAACTGATAATCAGAGGGCTGGAGAGCAAAATCTGGGAACTCCTGAGAGAAAAGGGGCCCCAGGTCAGGGATTGGGTGCATTACTTCAAGACCATCAAGGCCTGAGGGCTCAGATCTTTGCAAATTCTGTGGACAATACCTGTGTGGTTCTGCAGATTGGCCATGCCCGTCTTGCTACTGATGACTTTACAGTCAAGTATGAGACAGAGCTGGCCATGCACCATTCTGTGGAGAGTGACATCTATGGACTTTGCAATGTCATAGATGATACCAGTGTTACTTGGTTGCCCCTGGAGACAAAGATTGAGGCTCTCAGTGAGGACCTCTTCTTCATGGAGAGGAGCCATGAGGAGGAATAAATCCAGATTGCCAGCTTTGGGTTGACTGTGGAGGTAGATGTCCCCAAATCCTAAAACCTTAGCAAGATCTTGGCAGACATCTGGACCCAGAATGATGAGCTGCCTCTGAAGAACTGAGAGTAGCTGGGTAAGTACTGGTCCTAGGAGACTGAGGAGAGCACCACAGTGGTCACCTAGCAGTCTGCTGAGATCAGAGCTGCTGAGTTGATGCTCACAAAACTGATATGTACAGTCTAGTCCTTGGAGATACACATGAACTCCATGAGAAATGGGAAAGTCAGCTTGGAGAACAGACTGAAGGAGATAGAGGCCTGCTGCACCATGTAGGTGGAGCATCTCAGCAGGGTTCTGCTGCACTTAATGTCAGAGCTGGCACAGACCTGGGCAGAGGAGCAGTGCTGCTGAACATCAAGGTCAAGCTGAAGGCTGAGATCACCACCTACCACAGCCTACTGGAAGACCAGGAGGACTTGAATCTTAGTGATGCACTGGATAGCAGCAACTTCATGCAACTATCCAGAAGACTACCACCCATAGGATAGTAGAATGTGAAGTGGTGTCTGAGATCAGTGGCACCAAATTCGGAGGCACTGAGGCAGTAGGAGCAGGGTGCATTTATACCTTATACCTATAAATACAAATTTAAGAGGTGAAGCAAAAAAATTTTTTTTCTAGAATAAACAAGGGTACAATATTTAAGAAGGGAGAAAACTAATATTTAGCATATGCTTTGTAGTTCATGTAGACTCATTTATTCTTAGAACAACTCTATAGATCAGTATTTTCAGTATTGTCTTCATTTTTTATAGGGGTAAACTGAGGCACAGAACAATGAAGAAAGTTGATTAGGATCCCACATATGTTAAAGGGTGAGGCTGAGATCTGCATTTAGTCCCATCTTACTAAAAACTACATTTTAGATGATAGTCTCTTCTAGCTACTTATAAAAATGCTTTCCGATACAGTATTTTTTTGTATTTTACATCTATAAATAATGTTTCTTTTATAAATTTTACTGGTGGGCAGTCTCCTTGGTATTAATTCCAGAAAACCTTACCTTGGGAGACCCTTGGCATAGACTGTAAATACTGATGGAATAATGCAGTGGTTAGTTTACATACAGTATTTAGGGCATTAGGCTTCATGTGAACCTTTTGACCTTTGTGCTGAGAAAAAGATGACACAAATATCAAATAATCTTACCTCTTAAAGGCTGATTTATTAAACAATAACCTCAGCTCTGCTTTTGAATTAATGTATGAAAATGTTGAATTGGAAGAAGGATGTAAATTATAACCCCCATGAAAGTAAAAATATCCAGGCCTTCATTTTACATTTTAAAATTTATGTGAAAGCATGGTTTGTAAAAATGAATAACAATACTGGCTATCATTGCCACTAAACTTTTGTAATATGTTGAATAAGGAATTTCAAAAGAATAATGAATATTTACTTGCTCAGCTGTTTTTTTTAAAATATTAAATAAGCATTTTGGGCTTAATATCATCATGGGTTAGTTTATGTATAGGAAAATACTTTAATATTTTGAAAATGGGTCATAAAATATAGAAGCTTATGATTTGTTACCTATCTGCTTAGTTGTTAAAATTGTTATGCTTGTTTTGATGTCAGAGAAAAACATTTATTAAAATAATGATGAAAATAATATACTCTATGTGACTGTTCCACAGCAAAAATATTAGTCTATAGAATTCTAATAATTTGTCAACTTTATTTTATAAAATTACTTCTAACAATAAGGATGACTATAGGAGAGAATAGAGAATATTATCTTTTGATATGCTTCAGTTTTTTTATAGTGAGGCATTTCTTGAATGCTTACTAATATGACTTTAAAATGCTGAGTGATCTTTTTATCAAACACAAATTCTAAAATTATAATTGTTTATTATATATTTTTTGTTATTCCTGCTCCTTAACGAAAAACAAATGTCAGAAACCTCTAAAGCGAGTTTAGTACATCTTCAGGGTTTTAGCGTCCAACAGCAGTAGTGTTACACTATTTTACTTGTGAAACAAGGTTGTCATCTAGTGGTGTTTTCAAGTAGTACATGTCTCAATCAGCTTTTTAAAAGAATTGCTTAACAACAACATATCTGGGTTTTAATTTTTAGAATTTGAACACTTTTAAATGCTGTTAAATTAGATATAAACTTAAAGAGGATATTTCCGTGGAACTGTTCTTAATTTTCATCTTTCAGTCTTTAAAATAAAAATTTTGAGGCCACTCTAAGTGGCTCATGCCTATAATCTCAACATGTTGGAAGGCTGAGGTAGGGTGATCACTTGAGCCCAGTTCAAGGATGCTATGAATGATAACTGTATCACTGCACTCCAGCCTGGGTGACAACGTGAGATGTTGTCTCTAAAGAATTAATAAATAAATAAAAATGTTAAAAATATGTAATTTGGTGTATTACATTACCAATATGTAATATTGATGTAATTACACCAAAATTAAATAAATTAAATAAAAATATGTAATTTAGTTTGGCTACTAAAATAACGAAATTTGAGTAGATGTTAATTATAATGTATATCAAAGTATTTTGTTTCACATTTCTCAAAGTTGTTTATTTAGGAACAGAGGCTTCTATAGTATTAAGTAACTTTAAAAATCTTTTTACATATTCATTCTTTGAGTTTTTATGCAGGTTAATTTTTCATGGTTTCTTTATTTCTTTCATTATTGCTTTTAGTGTTTCTGCTTTTATATATAACACTCTGGTATGTGTGTGTGTATGTATGTGTAGAAAATTAATGCCATAGTTTAGTTAAGTGGTGGAAATAATACATATTTATATTTGCAAAGAAAATAAAAAGTAAAAATAAAAATACTGCTTTTTAAGAGATAGTTTTACTACTGAATAAACTCTTGTATTGAGAATAGTTTACTAGATTAACACTGCATGCTGATACTTAGAAGTCCTTTAAATAAAACATAACTTTATTCATCTGATATATTCATGTATAAGCCATAGAGAAAATTTTAGGCTAGCATTGATTCAGGTCCTGATATAGTTGTTGGAATAAAAATTATTGTATTCACTTGGAGCTAGTAGGTGGCTACTCTACTTAAACAAGAAAAAAAAGTGGTAGTGATAGAAGTACTTGATTCCCTCTTCTGAGTTACCTTTAGAAGAAATAGAAATAGAATTCTGATCCTTCTATTTGCTCTGCTTTATGGAGATTTGGGCATGGAACCCAAAGGATTCATTCAACTAATTGGTAGTTTACCTATTATGTTCTTGTGTCTGATTTCCCCCCTCTAATGTACGTGTAAGCTGTATTAAATGTATTGATTGTATCTGTGCCAGTTTATCTGAAAGCAAATTTTGTGTCCAAGTTCTTATCAGCCTTGTTACCTTACTAATCTTACTATTCCATGTGGCTAAATGTAATTTCCCAAGTCTTTTTCATAAACAGGAATTTGTAAGCCATCTCCTGCCCCAGAAGAGGGAATCAGTAAGGTAAATTATTTCAGTGTTTCTAGCTGGGTACAGAAAGAGCCTATAAGAATAACAGAAAAAAAATTTTACACTACAAGGATAGAAGCAGAATAGGCAGAGTGAATAGAAAAATCTTTATATGGGTAATTTAAAAAAAATTATTATTCTTTTTTATTTATTGTTGGGGATTCATTGAGAGTACAAGGAAACAGGTTTCACTGACTGCATTTGTTAGGTAAAATCCCTCTTACAATCGTGTCTTGCCTCCAAAAGGTAGGGCACACACCAAGACCCCACCCCATCCCTCCTTCCCTC
This sequence comes from Otolemur garnettii, assembly GCF_000181295.1. NCBI lineage: Eukaryota > Metazoa > Chordata > Mammalia > Primates > Galagidae > Otolemur > Otolemur garnettii. Next base: position 7,837,261 of record NW_003852435.1, read on the forward strand.
TCTCTGCTGTTCCCTTCTTCACCCCTCCTTCGTTCTTCCTCTCTCTGCTCTCTCCTTCCCCTTCCCCCACCATGTCATTAATTGTCATTAATTGTCCTCATATCAAAATTGAGTACAAAGGATTCATGCTTCTACATTCTTGTGATGCTTTACTAAGAATAATGTGTTCAACTTCCATGTTAATACAAAGGCTGTAAAGTCTCCATTTTTAATGGCTGAATAGTATTCCATGGTATACACATACCACAGCTTATTAATCCATTCCTGTGTTGGTGGGCATTTAGGCTGTTTCCACATTTTGGCGATTGTAAATTGAGCTGCAATAAACAGTCTAGTGCAACTGTGTTATGATAAAAGGATTTTTTTTCCTTCTGGGTAGATGCCCAGTAACGGGATTGCAGGATCAAATGGGAGGTCTAGCTTGAGTTGAGGGTTCTCCATACTTCCTTCCAAAAAGGTTGTATTAGTTTTCAGTCCCACCAGCAATGTAAAAATGTTTCCTTCTCTCCACATCTATGCCAGCATCTGCAGTTTTGAGATTTTGTGATGTGGGCCATTCTTACTGGGGTTAGATGGTATCTTAAGGTGGTTTTGATTTGCATTTCTCTAATAATTAGGGATGATGAGCCTTTTTTCATATTTGTTTGCCATTCTCCATCCACATGAAGATTCTATTCATGTCTCTTGCCCATTGATATATGGGACTATTGGCTTTTTTTCATGTGGATTAATTTGAGTTCTCTAAAGATCCTAGTTATCAAGCTTTTGTCTGATTCAAAATATACAAATATCCTTTCCCATTGTGTAGGTTGTCTGTTTGCTTTGGTTGTTGTCTCCTTAGCTGTACAGAAGCTTTTCAGTTTCATTAAGTCCCATTTGTTTATTCTTGTTGTTGTTGGAATTGCCACGGCAGTCTTCTTCATGAAGTCTTTCCTCAGGCCAATATCTTCCAGTGTTTTTCCTATACTTTCTTTGAGGATTTTTATTGTTTCATGCCTTAAATTTAAGTCCTTTATCCATCTTGAATCAATTTTTGTAAGTGGGGAAAGGTGTGGGTCCAGTTTCAGTCTTTTACATGTGGATATCCAGTTCTCCCAGCACCATTTATTGCACAGGGAGTCTTTCCTCCAAGGTATGTTCTTGTTTGGTTTATCAAAGATTATGTGGTTGTAAGATGTCAGTTTCATTTCCTGGTTTTCTGTTCGATTCCAAATGTCTATGTCTCTATTTTTGTGCCAGTCCCATGCTGTCTTGACCACTATGGCTCTGTAGTACAGCCTAAAGTGTGGTACGGTGATGCCTCCAGCTTTGTTTTTATTACTAAGAACTGCCTTAGCTATATGGGGTGTTTTTTGGTTCCATACAAAACTCAGAATCATTTTTCCCAAATCTTGAATGTACAATGTTGGTATTTTAATAGAGGTGGCATTGAATAGGTAGATTGCTTTCTGAAGTATAGACATTTAACAATGTTGATTATTCCCAGCCTTGAGCATGGTATGTTCTTCCATTTGTTAATATCCTTTGCTATTTCCTTTCTTAGGATTTCATAATTTTCTCTATAGAGGTCCTTCACCTCCTTTGTTAGGTATATTCCTAGGTATTTCATTTTCTTTGAAGCTATGGTGAAGGGAGTTGTCTCCTTAATTAGCCTCACTTCTTGGCTATACAAAGGCAACTGAGTTGTGGACATTGATTTTATATCCTGAGACATTACTGTATTTTTTGATGACTTCCAGGAGTCTTGTGGTTGAGTCTTTGGGATTCTCTAAGTATAAGATCATATCATCAGCAAAAAGGGAGAGTTGGACCTCCTCTGCTCCCATTTGGATTTCCTTTATTTCCTTGTCTTGCCTAATTGCATTGGCTAGAACTTCCAGCACTACGTTGAATAGTAATGGTGACAGAGGATAACTTTGTCTGGTTCCAGTTTGGAGAGGAAAAGCTTTCAGTTTTACTCCATTCAGTAAAATACTAGCTGTGGTTTGTCATAGATAGTTTTGATTAGTTTCAGAAATATGCCACATATGCCTATACTCTTCAGTGTTCTAATTATAAAAGGATGCAGGATTTTATCACTTACTTTTTCTGCATCCATGGAGAGGATCATGTAGTTTTTGTTTTTGCTTCTGTTAATACAGTGGATAACATTTATGGACTTGCGTATGTTAAACCAGCCTTGCATCCCTGGGATGAAACCTACTTGATCATGATGTATGATTTTTTTGATGATAAGCTGTAATCTATTGGCTAGAATAAAAAATTATTTTTGTAACATTGAAGTTTTGGGAATTTGCGGTAGGACGGGAACTTCCATATTTGCGAAGATCAAAAGTATGTTTTAATATATATGACTTTTGATAGATATCTGTTATGTTTTATTCTCCAGTGTTCTCATAGTAGCTTAAGTAATTGGGAGTTCGTTATCTTTATTTTCTTTGTAGCTAAACTGGGATTCATTTATTAAATCCCGATTTTGATATATGGATGTCACATGGGGTCTAGTAACCTAAGCATGGTAGCACATAATCACATACCGGTCAGACACACCCAAAACCAAATAAAAACATTTTAGTTGGGTTTTCTTCAGAGACAATTAAGAGTATTGTGTATCAGTCACTATCTAGATAGCTCCTTTATTTTATTTGATATAGTCCTAATCCACTTGAGAAAAATGTTTTCACTCTTGGTTTTAGTCATTCGTGTTTTTATTAAGAGTTTTCATATATCCTTAGTGTATTAATGTACAATACTAGATTCTATCTTTGATTATTTTAGGAACTCAGGTCTCAGTTTAGATTTGAATGGACATTCATCATTTCAATGGGTAGAGATGGATAGAGGGAGGAAAATTTTAGTGTTTGTATTTATAGCTCAGTTTCTGGCCAATTAGAATGTCTTTCCTCATCCATTAAAACTATAAGTAGTCTTGGGCGGTGCCTGTGGCTTAAAGAAGTAAGGAACCAGCCCCATATGCTAGAGGTGGTGGGTTCAAACCCAGCACCAGCCAAAAACTGCCAAAAAAAAAAAAAAAAAGAAAATATATATATATATATATATGTATGTAGTCTTGGAATTTAGGTCAATGACCATAAACAATTTGATACTTTTTAGTGTTATGCAGATAACTCAGGAGAGAGCACTCGTTGCAGGCATAATCATGTTCTATGTTCTCTCAGTGTCAGACAAAGTGGCCTAAAAGACACTTGGTTCCTTTTTTGTTTGGAAAGGAAGACAAGTATCTTAACATACAAATCATGAAAGACATTTATGACACAGCACTGTATGTCAAAGACAACTTGGAAGAACAGGAATAACTAGCATAAAAGTGAACAAAAGCAAATAAGCTAATGTTTAATAAGTACCAAGTGTGTGTGCCACTTTAGGCTGAAACCTGTTTGTATGGTTTGTACATTGCTTTGCAAAAGTTTAAAAGCTGAAATTCAGATCTGTGACAGTAACTACTTCATTTATCCTCATGCACATAGTTAGCTGGAGTTGAGTTATGGTCATCTTTAGCTGGGGTAGGTGTTTTGTAGTTTTGCCTTTTTTCTTTTCTTTATGTACGAGGTCTGACACCTCGTTTGCTAATTTGCCACTATACACTTACCTTGGCTGCAGTGAACAAACAATTTGCTAAGGGTTCATAACCTTGATATATCAGTGTCTCACAGCTTTGTTTGTGTCAGCATGTGACAGGCTGTTGCTGAGTGGCATTCATTATTGTTGTGTGTTTTTGTGTCCTGTTGCAAGAGTGTAAGAGCTTGTATTAGAGCAGTGAATAAACATTAATTTTTTTGTTAAACTTGGCAAGAGTAGAAGTGAAATCAGGGACTTTTTAGTTAGAAGTGAAATTAGGACTTGTTAGTCCCTTGTTAGGGACTTGTTATGGGGATAATGCCGTGAAGAAAATGGCAATATACAAATGGATTAAACATTTTTCTGAGAGAAAGCGTCATTCACGAAGAGAGGCCAGAGTAATCAGTAATGAGCAGAACTGATGAAAATACTGTAAAAATTCATTAAGTTGTGTGTCAAAATTGTCAGCTAACTGAGAAGCATAGTAGGCCAAATAAACATCAACAGAGAAACAAGAGAATCTTAACTGGAAATCTTGGCATAAGATAGGTAAGCAAAGATGGTCCTGAAGGAGTTCACTGATGAACAAAAGCAAAAGAGAGTTGAGATTTGCCAACACCTTTTGGGAGAGGCAAGAAGATGTTTTGGGCTGTGTTATCACTGGGTATACAACATGGCCCTGAAACAGTGTCGAAGTGCATGATGGAAGCCAGCCAGCTCTCCATGAATAAAAAAGTTCTGTCAGTCCAAATCAAAGAGTCAAAACAATGTTGGTAACCTTTTGTGATGTCAGAGGGATTGTTCATCATGAATTTGTACCAGCTGGGCAAACAGTTAATCAAGTTTACTATTTGGAAATGCTGAAAAGGCTGCATGAAAATGACGAAAATGACCTGCACTTTTCACCAACAACTCATGGCTCTTGCATCATAACAGTGTACTAGTTTATGCGGTACTATCTGTTAGGGAGTTTTTAGACAATAATCAAATAACTGTATTGGAACACCCTCCCTACTGACCTGCTGTCCCCCAGTGACTTTTTTCTTTACCCGAAGATAAAGGAAATACTGAAAGGAAGACATTTCAATGACATTTCAGGACATCAAGGGGTAATGCAATGACCATTCTGATGGCCATTCCAGTAAAGGAGTTCCAACATTGCTTTGAAGAGTAGACTAGCCACTGGCATGGGTGCATAGCTTCCCAATGGAAGTACTTCACAAGGGACAGCACTTTTTCTAGGACAAGTTTGTGAATTTGATTGTCAGACTGCATCATAACTAGTGAGTGAGTTAGACCCAAAGATTTTATCTGCTTTCAAAGAAAGTGATCAAAGGAATATTGGTCCTCTTCTTTTTGTTACTCATGGGAAAGGGTTTTAAGATCCACTTTTTGGAATTGATAAATGAGATCCAACTGACAGTGTTAATCACGATTTTCTGCCAATTGAGATTCTTGAACTATGGTTTGAGTATGTCTGTTTTATATGCCGAATGACTTCTGAATGTGAGAAGACAGTTCTGGCAGTGGCAATTAAGGGTGTGTGACCCTTCTTGTTGAATTTCTTATCCACATTAGGAAAAAAACGAATGATACTCCTCCAAATTGGTGTATTATAGTTAATTTTAAAATGCTATATCTGAAGTAAAAAATTCTCAGAATTACCAATAATGTGACAGAATTTTAACATCTTTACTTCTATGTGTGAAAAAAAAGTATTTTCTAAAATCACTTTTTAAAATAAATTTGAGTACTTACTAAACTGTGGTGGTTTAAAATCGCATCATTTGAAGGTAAAATTGCTAAGATATATTAGTCTTTCCTGTGAGAAATTTATACTTTTAGTGCCCTGCTTGTCAATAAAATATATGTGTATTCAGATATATTTTTAGTTTAGTGATAAGTGATTTTATATTATTGTTCAGAATCGCCACTAGAGAAATAATGCATGCTTTTGCTACTGTTTTAAACAAGAGCTCTCTGAGGTCAGTTTCTTCTGGCCCATGGAAACTGATCATAATTCTCTTTCCTTGAGGTCCACCAGGCAGGTTTGCGTGGGGACCATATTGGGTGCACTTGCTTCAATTTTCAGTTCCTTTCTTTCCTGATGACCACAGTTAACATTTTGAAGCAGATTTGGGCATTTAGCTTATCACTTGTTTTATTCATTGATAGATAATATTGGAGTTTTAAATATTTATTTGGTGAATCTAAAATTATGGCTAATTTAGGTCAGCGGTTTTCAACCAGTGTGCCATGGCACAGTGGTGTGCCATGAAAGTTTTTAAAGATCAGTATTTAAATTATTTTTGAATGACGTTCAAAGCACTGTAAGTATGTTCTTTACTCTTTTTTTTTTTTTTTTTTTGATCAACATAAGTGTGCTGCGGAAGTTCTAACTATAGGTTCAGGTGTATCATGAGATAAAAAAGGTTAAAAAACGTTGATTTAGGTTCATTCTTTCTTGAATATTGTCCAGTATTTAGGGAAGGATCACTAAGTTGTTACTCAGGAAGAGCTGTGAATGGGTGTTCTGTTTCTTGATAATTATGAAGGAAACACTTAAATCTCAAGTTTTTTGATTTTTAAAATATAAAGGGGGAGGGCAAAGGAGACTTTGTAAAATTTGGAAATTGAGGCTGAGCTACATTTTATTGTTTGTTATATTCAGGAAGGCTTAGACAGATATTATTTGAAAGATACCATACCACTATTTGACTAATAAGTAGGTAAAGGCAAATTTCCACCTCCTTTAGAAGTTTTGTTAGATAGACTTTCCCTTTTAATTTTTTGAAGGGATGGGTATTTTTATTGTTCTAACAACTTTTGAATTTGTAATCATTAGTTAATATTAGTTTCCTGATCTTTGACTATGAAACTTCACCTATTTTGTTGAATGTATTTTGAAGCTGACTGATTGAATTTACCTAGGTAAATTGCTTTTTTGTGTGTATTGGTGAAGTGTCTAGTTGACTAGGAAACTGATTGATATGTACATTGGCTTTTGTTGATGAGATGATTATATCCCTAATATTAGCATTAGTTGTTTGATAAATAAAAACGGTGTGTTGTAATAGAAAAACTTCTGAACTGTTTGTTAGGAATCATTCTTGTTTTTAACTTTGCATCTTCTAAATTTGTATTTTTTGGACAAATTTAATTAATATCTCTAGGGCTCGTTTTCTTCATCTGTAAAATTGAAGAGGTGAACTTTGGTTATTTTAACACATCTATTATAGTTCATCTGTCATCCTATAATCTGTTCATTTTAGAGTTGCCTTTCTAAGAAGACAAAGTATTGTATTAGTCATTGCATATAATTTCTTCCTGTGTAGGAGTTTGGAAAGTTGTATTTTTGTAATTAATCAACATTTACTATATTACCCATATCTTTTTGTGCACTGTTGGCTTTCTTTTTTTTTTTTTTTTTCGAAAATTATAAAACTTTTATTGAAAGACATTAATGAATACCTTTATAAGTGGAAACATTTACTTGTCTTATGGGTGAAATGGCTACCAAAGTACCCCATTTACCAAAATTGATCTTCAGGTTCAAAGCAAACAGTAGACCCACAGTTTTTGTTTTTATTTTGATAAAACTTGACAAAATGTATATGAATCAGTAAAAAGTTAAGTACAGCAGGATAGTCCCCCCCCCTTTTTTTTATTGAATGGTAACTGTGTACATTGATGCACTTTGGGGGTACATAGCCGTCATGTAACTTTCCTAGTCATTGTGTTAAAACATTCATATTCTACTCATAAAAAGATTCACTTGTACCCTTGTAAGATGAACCACAGAAGTGAACCCTCGAATCCCTCTCCCTCCACCCTTTCC
>NW_003852435.1:7845765-7866504 GCF_000181295.1 Otolemur garnettii
TGGATTCATCCCTTGGTTCTCTATTCTGTTCCATACATCTACCTCTCTATTTTTGTGCCAGTACCATGCTGTTTTGATCACTATGGATTTATAGTATAATCACTGTTGGCTTTCTATAACAAAATTGGTATCAACCTATACTTTCACCACTTCTTCATTTTCCAGCCATAATGTTAGCATATTACCTGTAGAGCAGGGGTTCTCAACCTGTGGGTCACAACCCCTTTGTAACAATGAAAATACATCGTGGCATTAGGAAGGTTGAGAACCATTGCTCTAGAGGGTCCTTCACACTTCTTCACTTCTAAGTTTTTGCTTTTACTGTTCTATGTACTTTCCTGGCTCCTTCACCACTTTGATCTTATTACTAATTCACACAATACTTTTAACATAATAGAGGCTCAATTAATATTTATAGTACTGAACTTGTAAGATGGTTAATTAGAATTATAGGTAGTTAATGGCTATGAACAGTGAAATATCAGTAGGATAATAAGAAAGTTACCATAGCCATTTTGAATTAAAGCAGTGTTTTAACCATCTAAGTTGACCATGAACATTTATATTCTGTGGTCTCTTATGTGCTGTCATTCCTGACTACCTTCTATTCATTCTTACTGACTCTTCTACATATTTAACATTTCTATTTTCTCTCTGTCAGTCATTTAACTACTTGCCTTCATTCATTATTGTAAGTTAGCACTGCCATAGTCTTAAACTTTTAATAGTGCCTAATTTTGTTAATATTCTTGCTTTGATTTACAATATACACTCCCTTGACTTTTATCTTCTTAATCTTGCTTATATGCTTATTAATGTTAATATTTTGTTGCTCTTTTGTATGGTCCTAATTATTCACCTTTCTTTTTGTTTGCTCTTTTGAGAAATTATTCTTTGCTTCTTAAAGGCACATGCATTTTTGGTTGTGTCTGGGCATGGTTTACTTTGACAAGTGTCTTAGAAATAATCTAACATTGGAGGTTGATGGTAGAATTGCTGGTCATCAACAATGATTTTGACTTAAATTGGTTAGACTAGTAGTCCTGATTCTTTCACAATGAGAGAATGTCTGCAGTGGTATTGGTAGCATTAACCTTTTAGTTAAAAGAGTTGATGCTCATTATCAAAAAATGTGAGATGTTAGTGGGCCTTTTTATAGGTGGACTTTTTGGTGAATGATACCTGAACTTTAGAATTTATCAAAGAATTTCTAAATGTCTATGTTGTATGTGGATAGGTGAGATAGGGATGATTTTTTTCTCTATGGATTTAATAATCTCTTTATTCTTAAATTAATTATTGCCTGTGACAGATGCATGATTGGATTATATGGATGAAAGAACAAAGGGCAAAAAAGGCATTGAGTAAAAAAAAAACTGAAAAGAGGGCGGCACCTGTGGCTCAGTGAGTAGGGTACCGGCCCCATATGCTGAGGATGGTGGGTTCAAACCCTGCCCCAGCCAAACGGCAACAAAAAAATAGCTGGGAGGTTGCTGTGAGCTGTGATGTTACGGCACTCTACCGAGGGCAACAAAGTAAGGCTCTGTCTCTGGAAAAAAAACAAAACAAAAAAAACTTGAAAAGAGATGGGAAAAGTAAAAGATAGATGGGAAAAAGTTTCCTGTCTTTGTGCTACTTGGAATTAGGTATTTATTAAAGGATTTTTGAGAGCATACTGTTAAAAAAGGGGGACTTGAGAAAATAACGTGAGAAAGTAGTTCCAGGGAAATTTCTCTTGGACTAAGTTTAAAGCTGTGTTGTTTTTTTAGTTCTATTTTTACAGCACGTCTTGCCCTCTTTTTCAAGGCTAGTAATGTTTCCAAATGTTTGTTAAGTTAGATAACATATTTATAAAATAGCCAACATAGCTAGCTGGTAACATACCTTCAGAAGTATATTGACATTTAAATAGCTTTTCTTAGACAGCACATGGATAATTGTATTGATGTCATTGTAAATTCTGTTCTGTCAGAAATAGTAAATAAGCAGGACACTTTCCCTCGTATTTGTAGTAGAAGCATTTTATATTAGAAAACAAAACTGCATGTAGACTTAAGAATTTTGGTTAATTTTGATTTAGATAATATTAAGCCATTTATTTTATTTTAACAGGTATCTTTCAGATGAAGGCATTGAAGCTTGCACAAGTTCTCCTGACAAAGTCAGTGTAAATGACATCATCCCGATTGCTCTCAATGTAGGTTATATTTATTAATTTATGAACATTTTAAATCTGGAAGATATATTAATAAAGTCTCAAAGAATAAATTGAATTTTATGATAAGTAATATGGAGAACATCTTTCATTTTTATTTTTTCCATTTTAAGTCATAGTGATGTTTATTGAATTTGGTAATCTCGTACCACCCAGTTATTAACATCTATTCTATAGAGTCCAATAAAAAAGGAAAAAATGCAATTAATACTCCTTTTTCACTCAATGATCACTTACAGAATTTTATAACATTTATAGTAGCTGTATAATAGTGAAAACTGACCATTCGTTACAACAAATCGCCACTTATTTTATATGGAAAGTCTAGGTTATTGCTTTTTGATAATTGTGTTTATTATTTCAAAGTAACTTTTCTTGATGATAAAAGTAATACTGTTGTAGAACATTTTAGTAAATACACACAAGCAAAATAAGAAAATTAATCTGCTTACATTTCTTCAGTGTTTAGTATATATTTATTTTTGTCTTCCTCCACCCAACCCTGTAGCTATATCTTTTCCATAATTGAATTGGCTTTGGACTATTTTCAAAAGTTATAAAAATAGTTTGAAATAAGCATGTAACTAAACAAATACTCTTTTCTCAATCCCTCTGTTGCCTTGCTAGTTTTTTTATGTTACCATATAGTAACACTCTATTAAGAAATTTTTCTTTTGTGGTGCATGATCAATGAAATTCGTAAGAGAACTGTTGTCTGACAAATCCTTTGTATCACTGCACAATGTAAACCAGAAATGGTGGGCAATAAGAACATTTAAAATATAAATAAATATATAACTCTGGGTAATTTTTTTTTAAAGTCACTTAAATTTTGTTTATAGAATTAAATAGATAAAATTTATGTCCTGAACTTTGTCTTTTTTCAGCTTTATTGAATTTTATTCAGTAAGATGAATAAGATCATTATTTTTTTGTTTCTAAGCTAAGTATTTAGGCTTTTAATAAATGATTAAAGTTTTTGTAATTAACATTAGCTAGAAATTTTGCATGTTGGCTGGTTACATGTGGCTCATGCCTATAATACCAGCACTTTGCGAGATTGGGCTGGGAGGATCACTTGAAGCCAGGATTCAAGACTAACCTGAGCAACATATTGAGACCCAGTCTTTACAAGAAGTTAAAGAAAACATTAACTGGGTGTGGTGGTGCGTGCCTATAGTCCCAGCTATTCTGGAAGTTGAGTCAGGAAGATACCTTAAACCCAGTAGTCTGAAGTTGCAGTGAGCTGTGATGATGCTACTGCAGTCTAACCTGAGCAAAGAGTAAGACCTTATCTCAAAAAAACAGAACTAAATACATAAAAAAAGAAGGAATTATAAAATTACACATTATTTATTACTAAAAAATTGCATATATTTCACAGACACTTTCTTTGACTTGCATGCAAATTAGTGAATCTATTCTTTAACATATTGAAAAGAACTCTACTTTATTTCCTTGTTTGCAAAAAACTTTCTAAAGATGTTAGGAAAGACATTTTGTGACAGTCTGCTATTCTTTATTTTTCTCATGTATAAACTTAGGTATGCAGCAGTGAACTATCTATAACTGGTGTGAAACTTTAAATAAAATAAATCAAGATGCAGTATTAATATTTGGGTTTGCACATAAAAGGCACATGATTACCATTATCTGAATGAATTTATCTCTATCATTTTCTCTAAAATATGTAGTTGAATACTCCAAAGCTATTGTGCCATATGAAAATGGGAAAAAAACCTTTGAATGAGGATGAAACCTATACCAGACAAATCATCTCCTTTTCAAGTTTATCATCTTTTAATAGAATTTATGTATTTTTAGTGTCCTGTTTTTAACTTTTGAGTGATTGTAGGAAATTAGCCCCTAGTTGATAAAGATCTGCCTTATTGGTTCTTATTTTATATACACATATACAGACACACATGCACACACACTAATTATACAGGGTGTCCATAAAGTTTATATGCAATTTAAAATAGTTTTAAATTTTAAACTGAACATGGACTTTATGGACACCTTGTATTTTAGGAGAATAATTCATGGTTGATCTTATCTTTTCTTCCTCATGTGAGGTATACACTGAGCTTGTTTAGCATTAAACAATACATTAACATGTAGACAGTGTTTCTGCCCAGGGAACCCCTTTAAAGACTAGTAACCTTGGCTTTTATTGGACTGCCAACAAAAGTACTTTCTGCTTGGCATGTACAAAAATTCTAAACTCCTCCCACAAAAAAATCAGGTGTTCATCATAATTCACATTCCTTATGAGAAGAATTTATGCAGTGTGAACCACATTTTCAATTAGGGACTAGTTGAAGAGCAGTGTTCCCAGGTGCCAGCCTAGGGCTAACCTCATAAGCAGGCCTTTCTAAAGAAAGCTGCATTAGACTTGATATGTAAATTTTATGACTGAATTTTTGTGTTAATAAAGAAAAGTTCTTAATTTTAATTAACACTCTTTAATCTGGAGAGTAAGAATTAAGAAATGGCATTAAAATCCATGTAATTTTGGGTTCAAATACAGGAGAACCGCCATATAGTCGATCAGCTCTCTACATTGACCACTTCCTTAAGTTAACCTAGTTTTCATAGACTGGACATGCCCCACATGTATGGATTGGTACAGTAGGCCTTATTCCTAATGTTAACCACCTCTCTGTGTTGAGCAGTTTCTTATAGTCCTTTGGGTGGTGGTCAACTTACAGGGGTTCTATGTGTATTTCAATTACTAAGAAAATATTTAGTGGTACCTCAGACTTAAACTGCTGAGTATTATTAGTTAAAATTTAAAAATATATAGTATTTTTGTTTAAGATTATGTTTAATATAAAAGTATTTGTCAAATAGTTATTCTCTTTAACTTGAATACATAGGAATCTTGTGTGTTTGTGTGTGTGAGAGAGTGTGTGTGTTGGTAGATGCTTTGAAAATTATTAAAAACATTTTTTATAGGCTAAATATTTCTTCTGAATTATTTTTTCTGTTCAATATAAAAGTATTTTTGGACCCAGTTAGTGTCCTAGCAATCCTGATAGAATGGCATTGGAATAACAAAATTGCCTTTTTAGTACTTATGCATTGACTTTGACTTTAGGATTTTTAAAGATTTCCTAGGTCATTTTCATCTTGCTAAATACATATCTAAATAACATTCCTTAATATATATGTGTATAGCACTTTAGAAGTTAAAAATGCATTCATAACTTTTGAATGCATTGTTTTCTGTTAGCTTGACAACTGTGTGAGATAGGGTTGTTGGTGGTTTTTTTTATTTTATAGAGGTATAAATTAACTGTTTAAAGAATTTGTGATAATGTCCAAGGTCATATGATTAATTAATTATAGTTGGGATGAATCAAAGTTTAAGATTTTTTGTCTAGTGCTCATTTACTTTACATTGGTGCTTCATTTTAGTTTAAATTAAATTCCATGATTATTGATAAAAACCAGAAATGAGAGACCTTGGTATATTATAAAACTTATATATATTCTGTTTCTCATTGATATTGAAATATTTCAGCCTTTGGGTGACTTCAAAATATAGCCTATTTTTTATGAACTGTTAGTTGCATTATTGATTTGAAGGTTATGTATGTTCAGGTGGTAACAAAATGTATGTGTTTTACGTTCACGGAAATAAACATGATGGCTTATATTCAGGGCTTACTCTCTCTCTACGAGTCAGTGTGCTAAACGCTTCACATGTATTAACATTTAATCTTCAAAACAAACAATATAGGAAAGGCTAGAGTAAGAAAGTATTTTTTACCTGTATGTTACGCAATACTTTTCAAAGTGAAAAAGCATATAGCCTGAGGGACAGTTTGTAATTCTTTTCATCCTTTTATTGATTTGAAGCTTCAAAAAGCATAAACCTAAAGCATTGTTACACAAATGTTTGGATTTGGGGATTAGTTTACCTGACAGTTCCATTTGGTGAGTTTTAGTTTAGGAGCAATTCTTGTATTATATTGAGGGATAAATTATGAAGACTGGAAAGGATCTGTGGGGGTTGTATAATTTACAGTCTTGTTTCTTAAGCTGGTTATGTTTACATGTTTCAAATAGGAGGACATTCTATCATTGCAGGTGTTCAAAGAAGACCTGCTTCTCTAGATGTATATATTTCACATCACAGTAATTTTAATCATCTGGTATTTCTCTTTAAGTCTAACAAAAATTACTCCTTTATTATTTATGTGATTATATGTACTCTGATCTGTGATATTTTGTTCTCAAGGTGTTGAAGAGTACTGCTATTATATTTTAAGGAATAATAAAACAATGCAACTTCAGTTATTATACTAGTGTGACTATCAGACATCAAATATAGCCTGTAGAATAAACATCAAGATAATTTCTTAGCCTAAACAATTGAAGCTTTCTCATGAGTATTGACACTTCCTCTGAACAATTTTCCTTTACTTTGGGAGGCTGAGGCGGGTGGTTTCAAGACCATCTTGAGCAAGAGTGAGAGCCATCTCTAAAAATAGCTGGTGTTATGGCGCGTGCCTATAGTTCTAGCTATTTGGGAAGCTGAGGCAAGAGAGTCACTTGAGTTCAAGAGTATGAAGTGATGTGAGCTGTGATGCCATGGCACTCTACCGAGGGTGACAAAGTGAGACTCTGTCTCATAAAAGAAAAAAAAAACAAAAAACAAAAAACCCAAAACAAATTTCCTTTAGGTTTTCACTTTCTTTTTTTAATCTTTTTATTTTTATTTATTGCAGTTTTTGGCCAGGGCTGGGTTTGAACCTGCCACATTCGTCATATGGGGCCAGTGTCCTACTCCTTTGAACCACAGGCACCACCCTAGGTTTTCACTTTCTAAAGAGGACATAATCCTTAAAAGGTTCTCTTTTTATGTAGACAGTGTCAGGAATTCTGTAACTTTGTTTATGTTAGTCCTTTTTTCTTACTAAGTCATACATACTTATGCATTTTCATGTCGTCATTAATCAACTTCTATTTCTGTAGTTTGTTTAAGTGAATGAAATAAATTTTTGCTATACTAAAGTCCTACTATAATTTCTTTGCTATTCCAGGGGTGTTGTTTTCCTAGGATATTTGTATGTTATATAGCTTTGTTATGTTATGGATATCATAACCTGTAGAATAATATTTTCATATTGTGCCAACGTAATATGAAATTCGGTTGTTAAATACCATGTATATGTATTTAAAAGCTGTTATTTGGTCTTAGAATCAGGCATTAGCAAGACCATAATTTATATAAAATTAAGTTTTCAAGTTTAACATAGAAGAGTTATTAGTAAGTTAAAAGGATACCTAAAGAAATATGACCAGCGTTAAGGCTTTATATAATATGTTACTATTCATTTTACCGGTATACTTTTAGCAACTTAAGTATGGAGCTATATTACTTGAAAAGATTAATTATACATATAGATCTCATAATCAGTTAAAAATTAATTTTTGTTTCACAGACCATAAATAATTTCACCTCGTGTTCATAAGATTAGATTTAGATTTGCTTTTTTTCCTGTAATTCTATTTTAATAATAATATTTTTATTTTAGACAGATCTGAGAACAATTGGCAAGAAATTCCTCCCCAGTGACATCAATGGTGGAAAGATAGAAAAGGTAAAGAAAACCATTAATTTTCTAAATTATGGTAACTACAATATGTATACATACCTACTAAATTAGTAGAATTATTTTTTGTCAGTAAAGACTGTAACTGCAAAATACTATAGAGGTGAACAAGGCACCAAATCATTATTATGGTGACTTCCATAGAAAATTATCAAGAGTTACACTTTTGGTGATTTTTGAACATTTAAAAAGAATTTTATTTCAGAAATTGTAACTGTGGTATACTTGCTTTATCTTTGAGAGTTACTAAACGTTTTTAGAGCTCGGGACAAGGACCTTTATTTACCTTTTCCTATTAGTGGCCTTCTCTTTTAGTTTACCTTAATAAACTGTTCATATAATGAACTTGTTAACATAGAAATATAAGATTATGGAAGAATATTTGGAGTAATTTGGTGAAGCTGTGCATTTTGTTATTGCTATCATTTTGCAGTGCATATGTATATATGTGTATGTGTATATACATACATGTATATACACATTCATGTTTAAATTTTTTGTATCAGGAAACTTGAATTATATTTTGTCTACCTGCCTTATACTGCACCTTGAAGTCCATAATGTCTTCTTTCTATCTTCTTAGGGGAAATGGGGAACACTTGGTTACCCTGTTTTATGCACAATTCTTCATATATGCAAAGACTTATAAATGTCACTGTCACAGGTTTCTTTTTGCTAAGGCCATCCTATCTTGGTTGTTTTGTTTATTCTCTGGTTCAAGATTTTCTTTCATCTCTATTGTTCATAGAGTTCTCTCCAGTTCCTTACATTTCTTTTTTTGGTTGTGGTAGTTCTCAGACATCAGTGTACCAGAATTGTCCTCAGGCCTGGCTAAAACACAGATTGCTGGGCCCCAAACCACCCACCCCTGCCCACGTTTCTGATGCAGTTGGACTAGAACTGAGCCTAAGAATTTGTATTTTGAACAGGTTTCAAAGATGCTGAGTTTGTTGGTCAAGGAAGCATACTTGGAAGAGCACTGGGTTATAGAACCCCAGACTAGCAACAATCTTGGATAGGTTTGATGAATGCAGATCAGTGTCTCTATAAGAAAAGACATCAAAACAGTATCAGCAAAAAAAAAAAAAAAAAGGATCTGCATGTCTTTACAGTAATTTATTTAAGAAAAGTTTGAAGCTTTCTAGATTCTTGGTTTTCATTTTCTCTTTGTGTCCTGAAAGATTCTTAGAATCCACCTCCGCTAAAAGGTCATAGAATAGTGGAGCTGAGACTCTTCTCTGTTCCTCTACTCTCGAAAAGCATTAAAGTTTTATACAGTTGTCTTTTTACAATTTCCCTTGAATGTAGCTAATAAGAATTAAGAAAAACTTAAAACCTTTTTTGTCTAGATTGCTTTATGCCAAATTGATTATTTTGAGAGAAAGTAAAATGGCAAAAATTGTGAGTAACTTTATTACTAATATATGAGTAGTTGTTTTGCTCAGGTTCTTTTCTTTTTCCTGTCATTCTCTTTACATTATTGTACATTTCCTGTATTTTCTCCATCAGGTTTCCCTGGAACCTTGATGGACACATTTCAGACAGAAATTTAAAAAGTGGTTAAGAGTGGGAAGATGATGGTTTTCTCTAGGCTTCCAGACCTGAGCTAGATTTTCCCATAGGCAGTTCATGATGGATTCTAAGGCCATACACTGAGTGTGGAGGGACGTGTGGTAGGGAAGCTATGTTTCTAACTTCTTGTCTAGGGCCTTTTTTCTTAGATACTACAAAGTCCGTGGACAGTGGTGTTTATAAGGTAAACTTCATGGGAAAAAATCATGATAAAAAGGAAGTACAGCTAATTTATATATTTCATGATCTCTAGGTTTAATATTTTGCTAGGGTTAATCTTCATAGTTTTTTAAACCAAGGATGTGAAAGTTGATTATAAAACATAGGTTAATATAAAAACACTTTGTTACCTTTCCTGCTACATGAGGATCTTATGTACTGAAATTGAGTCTAACAGGAAAGTCTTTGTTTTTTGGGTTTTTTTGTAGTTCTAGCCCTGACAGGTGTGTTTGCCTTTTAAAAATGGAAACTGATTAAGATGTAATTTTTCTGACTAGAAGTGATGTTCTCAAAGCCTTGGCAATACCAACATCAACCACAAGATGGATACACTGCCTTAAAATTCAATGTGAATGCTCTCTTACCCTTCCACACAGTCTAGAATTAGACGGTTTTAAAAGGAAACATAATTGAAAAAAAATTTTAAGTTTTAATTTAAATGAATTTGTATCATGTTTCTTGTATGTTAATTTATTCTGTGCTAAAATAATTTATTAGCTTTCATTTTAAAGAGTTACTAAAATTAAAATATACTTTTATTTTTTGAAATATAGATTACTAAAACTCTGATTTTAGGCTTCACATATGAGTTCTTGTTGGTAATTACTAATAATAGGGCTTTCTGGACCTTAAAAAAGACCACATAAAACAATATATATTAGACAGATACTCTTCTCACAATTGAAAAATAAACTATTTGCCTTTTTTTAATTTTCCCAAAGAACAGAAAGAGAAATAAAGGATCGAAATGTGGAAATTGGGAATTACACACTGGGGAAAATTGTTACTTTTGACTGTGGTTCCACAATACTTTCCTTCTATTTCATCTTCTGTAATTACTTTGAATAAGAGAATAAACAAAAATTATATGCTGTGCTATCATTAGTATTTTGAAGTATAAATTGATAACGTTTTACTTTCAGGGACTCTCAAGTTTGGGAAAATCTATTCAAGATTATATTGTCCATTTTTCAATAATATGGCACTTATTAAATGTTTTAAAAATTTAATTCTGAAGGGTTAGATCTTCAAGTAAATATACCATCATATTTATGACTCAGAAAGTTTTTATTTCATAATTATTATTTTCTTTTAAACTCTCTTGTTGTTATGTGCATATCACTTGAAAAATTTGAGATCAAGATGAAGGACCACCTCCCCAAACTGTTTCTTTCAGTATACTTCTCGCTTTTGATATGATTTCCCCTTGATCTTTTTGGTACAAGCAGCCTCTACCTTATCTAGGAGAACCCTGAGTTTTAGTAAAATCATGATCATCATCGTCATCATATTTTTCTTCCTTTACTTGTTGAGAAGCTACTCCATAATTTGTGTATATATTATCTATACAGTCTTCACAACAACATTGAAATAAAAATCATTATAGCCCTCCCTTTTATTTCAGAGATGAGGGAACTGTGACTTTCTGAAAAAGCACAGTTTTTTTGTTGCTGCAGCACCTGAATGTCTTTCCCTTAGTTGCCAGGCGCACTGCTATTATTTTTCAAATCCCAATTCAAAAGCTACTTCTTCTCTTCTAATTGTCTTGACCTCTTTTGAGCAGAATTAATCTTTAAAGATCGATATTCCTATTATTCTTTGTACCTACATCTGTTTTCAGTATGTGACAAATCTTATCATTTGTGAGGTTAAAATGAAGATAGTAGAAAGAATGGTCTAACAATAACGTTTGTGAACTCATCCTAGAAAAAATGCTGTATATCTATTGCTGAATATTACTATGATCACTTTTGAAGTACTCCCCTAAGGAAGCTTTGCACTGATGCAGGTTTCTAGTCTGCTCATCAAAGCACTTTTGCTAGGACAAGTTCACTAACTTAATTGTCAGACCTTGTATGATGGCAGTTTTGATGGCCATTCCAAAATTGCCTTGAAGTGCTAGGCTTAGTGCACAGTTTCCCAAGTACTTCAAAGGTGACTGTAGTGACATTCAGCAAGGAGGTAAGTAGCACTTTTTCTAGGATTAGTTCACAAACTTAATTGTTGGCCCTAGCATATGTCCATGTTGCAATATAGCTATTGTTCATTCATTTCTCATTTGTATAATACCAAACTGTACACGTACTGTTTACATATCAATTCTCCTATTGATAGATATTTAGATGATTTTTTAAAATAATAGACACTGCTTCTAGGAACAAACTTATATATGTTTTCCAATGTACACATATGAGAGTGTTCATAGGAATTATTTATTTATTTATTTATTCATTTATTTTGAGACAGAGTCTTACTATGTTGCCCTTGATAGAGTGCCATGGCATCACAGCTCATAGCAACCTCAAACTCTTGGGGAACTGCTTAAGCAGTTCTCTTCCCTCAGCCACCCAAGTAGACTACCCACCACAATGCCTGGCTATTTTTTTTTGTTGTTGTAGTTGTCATTGTTGTTTAGCAGGCCCTGGCTGGCTTTGAACCTGCCAGCACTGGTGTATGTGGCCGGCACCCTCACCACTGAGCTATAGGTGCTGAGCCCTAGTAATTATTAATATAACCAAGACTTGAGTTACTGCATGGTAGAATGAAGCCAGTGTTCAACTTTACAAGATAATGACAAATTATTTTGCAAAACGGTTATACCAATCTATATTGATTTCAGTAGTGTGCATGAGATCCAGTTGAGTACTATCTTTTGTGGCACTTGAAATTAGCACATTTTTCTGTGGTTATTTTTCCCTAGGCTATTCTACCTCCTCCATAATAAATTTTAGAATGAAACAATAAAGTCTCTTTAAAAATGTATGTTGGCATTTTGGTTGAAATTGTGTTGAATTTCAGATCTGCTTCAAGACAATTGATCTATTTATATGATTTGGTATTAGTAGTGAAATGCTAGTAAACTAAAGAGAAAGAAACATAGCATTTGCCACTTTCTGTGGTATAAATATTCCTTTCATTGCTGGTTATAAGCTGCAGGGTGAAATTACTGAACCTAGAATTAGGAAGAAATACACAATACAGAAATACATAATAGGTTCTTATGGGCTGGCTCCAGCCCAACTCTGAATGTATCTCTTTACTTATTTTTTTCAGAAAGTTTTATAATTTATTGAATGAAAGTATATAAGCTGTGTGTTTTGTAAGTTTTATTCCTGGTACTTTTTTTGTTATTGTAAATGGTGTTTAAAAAAATTTTTATATTTCTCTCTGTCGAAAAGTAACTGATATTTGTATACTAATCTTAAATTCTACCACCTTATACTTAATATTCTTAATATGTCTATATATTTCTTTATCATTTTAAAATAAATTTGCTTTTACTTGGCATTGCACATGACTGGAATCAGACATCGTGCAGTCTGTTGTATTTAGCTCCTTTTACTTAGTGTAGTATTTTTGAGGGTAATCCATGACATAGCATACGTTAATGTTACTGTTATTTATTGGTGGGTAATATTCCATTGTACGGATATACAACATTCTGTCTTTCCATTTGCTAGTTCATGGTTTTTATCTAAATGCTGTCCTTAGTTACCATCTTAGTGTTTTTTAATTGCTGAATGTATGTTCGTGTCTTTTTAAATTATTGTTATTCGTCCTTACATAGTTGGTTTCCACCTTTATTAAGTATTAGTTTCATTAGTCTTGGTAACACTAGACTTTGTCAACCTTCTTTATTGTTGTTTTTTTTTTTTTTTGTCAATTAGAAAATCCAATTTAATTTTTCTGATTAGTACTGTAATAATGAGAAATTTAAATCAAACATGAATCATGCACAGTAACACGCTACCATGAATCAACCTTCTTTATTGTTATTTTTAGTTTATTTCATTAATTTATCTTCCTTCTACCTAATTCAAACTCATTGTTTTCCTTTTCTCAACTTCTTAGTTCAACTCATCAGTTCTCTTCCTTCTTTTCTAATGTAAGCATCTTAAGGCTATTAATTTTTCTCCTAGCACAGAGTTAACTATATTCCCACATTTATATATGTATAAATAGGAAATATATAATATACAAATATATAACTATATTACATGTTAATGTATGAAGTTTTTATACATGGTACTTCCACTGTCATTCACTTGTAAATATTTTCCAATTCACCTTAAGATTCTTCTTTGCCTGTTTTAATTATAAAATATTATAATTCTTTGCTATAGATTTCTAATTCAGTTACATTGTAATTAGAGAATTTACGCTGAATACTGTATTTTGAAATTTGTAGAGCCTTGTTTTATAGCTTGATATATATTTGTAAATGTCATGTGTATATTTGAGAAGAATATTTGTTTCTTAGTTACTGGATTATTATTTTATACTCTGTGTTTGATGATTACCAATCAAACTTGTTCAAGGCAAGCTTTTGTGAAGTATTTCCTGGTGCCTGAGTCCTAGGATAAAGGTGAAAGGTCCAGTCAAAAACATCCCTTGAAACAAATAAATGAGATAATGAGCCCTAGAACATCTCCACTGAAGCCATTAGAAGTGCTTTTAAAAGTAGTGATAGGGTAGAGAAAGAAACGGTAAATGGTTTTTAGTAGTTAAAGGACTGTGGAGGATAAAAATGTTATTTTCTCTTAATTATAATCCACTTTGTAAGAGTGGTAGAAGATTGATAGAAACTGAACTACATTACATAGTTTCTTTTTGGGTCTATGGCTTGTTCCTGGGGTTGATGGAGAATATGAATGCTTTTTACAGATTGAGACTTTTTTTTCCTCAAGGAAATTGGTAAGATTATAAGAAGAAATGGCTGGAAGATGTTTTCAGACTAAATGTCATAGAATATCTAAAGTTAAATGGTTTCTGGAGTCTTAAAAAAATCTTAGTTTAGCTATTCATCTAGGTGTAATCACACTATAGAGAACTAGTTCCGTGTCATCCAAACTTTGGAGGGTCTAATTGATACATAAGAATGTTGTTTAATGTGGTCAGTAAATTGATAAACTGATAGAGCAATTTAAATGTGATATTCTTTTTCAGTTGGTGTAACTAGTAACTCTGTCTAAGGAGAGAAAGAGATGAAGCCTGGATGAATGGTTTGATAGTATTTCTGGCAGAGACTAAATATTTAATAGAGTTAGAGATATTTACCTGGGTGTACATTGATAAATTATTTTCTGTTAAAAATCTGTTTAATCCTTATTACTCATATAAAAATCAGACATTAAAGAAATCTTGAGTGGTTAAGAATCAATTTTTAAAAATTATTTTCATCTAAAATTGATATATTTTTGACTTTGGGGTTGACCTTGACTGTAGTTGAACAAAGATTTTAAAATTAATTCTGATCTATTTTTGTGGATGTTTTTAGATGACTTTAGATTCAGGATTTAGGGTCTTAAGTGATAGGTTTTATTCTATTTTATTTATTTATATTTGTATGTATGCATATGTATACATATGTATAAGTCAAATATTTTCCTATGGTTTAGCTACAGAATATGATAAACTAGTATAAGCAGAATTATGAAAAAATTCATTATATCTGCTGATTTACTTGCAGAATATTTCTGAATTGTGGAACTACTAATCTTAAGTCTTAGTGATTCAGGTTGAGAAGTGGCAATCAAGAGATTATGTATAATTTGTGGGTTTTTTAGAAGACTCTAATAAATAGTATCACCTTTTCTACTTTACTTTTGAACTTGTTAGAAAGTAAGAGAGTGGCAGATGTGGGCCAAAATACAAACTTTATTACTGATAAAAGTTTATTCAAAAGATGTGGCCTAGTGAGGCAGCCATTCACTGAATCCTAAAACATGCAGAGGGTACACTCACTCATGGAAGTGCAGATTCACTGAAGAGGCTAAATAAGTAACTTCTTCCTCAGGGTCCCTAAGTATAATAGATTTCAAGATGAAGAAGAGTGAGGCTAAAGCAAATAAATACACAGCATATTCTTCCCAGCAACATGAGTCATTCCATAAGCAGCTGAGGCTGCTGTAACAAATTACCATAAACTTGGTAGCTTCAAACAATGGAAATTTATTTTCTCTCAGTTGTGTAGGCCAGAAGTGTAAAATAAATGTGTCAGCAAGCCCAGTTCCTTTTGGAGGCTCTGAGGGAGAATCTGTTCATGTTTCTCTCCCAGCTTTTGATAATTGTAGGCAATCCTTGGCCTTTCTTGGCTTGTAGACATGTAACTTCAGTTTCTGCCTCCATTTTTCACATAAGCTTTATCCTGTCTGTGTGTGTTTCACCTTCTCTTCAAAAGATGCTTATTATTGGATTTAGATCTTACCCCAATCCAGGGGGTTCTTATGCTAGATCCTTAATCACATCTGAAAACAGCCTTTTCTGAAATGAGATCACATTTACAGGAGGGTCCACTATTCAAATGGAAAGGCCCGGGATCAAATTAATTAAATAAACAAACTTGTTGCTTGCTAGGAAACATAGGAGTTGGGGGCAAGTGTTCCTCCTGGCATTCATTCCTCGGCTTTTTGTTTTTATGGTCAATTTAGATGTAGGAGATCAGCAAAATAGTTCTATTTCTACCCTGTATTCACATCGTTGGCATTATTTTTAATTTGTATTTCTTTAGCAGAATCTTCTAAAGCAGTGGTTCTCAACCTTCCTAATTGCCATGTTGTTACAAGTTACAAATAGAACAAAGGGGTCGCGACCCACAGGTTGAGAACTGCTGTTCTAAAGTGACTCGTCCATTTTGTGGTCACTAGTGGTTAAAACTAGGTAATATAATTCATATGTCCATGGAACTGTGCACAAATAAAAGGCAGTTTGTCACAACACATTGAAAGTAAACAAACCAGCCAAGATGTCATGTCAACACTCGTGGGATGTTGAGCTCCCCCAATTCCACAAACATGCCTTGTGTTGTATGGCCTGAGTGAAGGTGCCCTTGTTGCTCTGGATATTGAATATTAGTAAAGTTTGATTTTCTTTTTTCTTACTAAAAATTAAATAGAAACAAATATTTCCCTCCTATCTTTCCATGGAAATGTAGTCCGTATTATGTGTACGTCTCACTTCGGAACACATAGGTCTAGATCATAACCAACTATCCAGTAGGCTTTTTGGAACTGTCTCTGTGCTATCTAGATATAGATCACTTGAAATATAGCTAGTGTAACGGGACACTTGAATTTCATTTAATTTTAATTAACTTAAATGCAAATATAAATACCTACATGTGGCTAGTGGATGGTATTGGTCAGGCATAGGCTAGATATCTATCAGTGCCTTGGCTCAAGATACTGAGAGAACTAAAATAAAGAGAACGATGAACATCATAGTAACCATAACCTGCCTGTCATTTAATTTAAATGTCATTATTTTAATGACATTAACCAAAGCCAGAGAAAAAGTTTATCTTGAATTAAGAGCTTATTTATACTTGTTAAGGATTTTGGACTTGTTTTAACTTGGAATTTTTTATTCGTAACTGAAAATCAGATGAAAATTCTAGATTCTTCTTTTTGATTGTATTCTCTAGGCCTAAATTAATATCAGAATTATACCTTTGCAGGTAAAATACCGTAAATAAGGAATAGAAAATTTTCAATGTGGAAACATGCTTGCTTGGGAAATAAAGTGTAAATGTTAGTCATTTTATGTTTCTTCTTTGTTGAAAATACAAATTAAGATTGTACTTAAAAGACTTTATTTTTAAGAAGTAGGTGTTGTTCCCCTGAAGTATGATACAGCTTAAAGATGTAGAAATAGTTACTTTAGTTAAAATTATTTTTCAAACATGTAAGCAGATTTTGCTGTCATTTCCTAACTTTTCTGTAAGCATTTTATTATGTAAAACTTTTTAACTTTATAGCTAGTTGATTTGGTTTTTTTTCTTAGATTGAAATTTGGCTGGAGAAAACATTTCTTCTCCCTACGGCCAACCTATATAATGCAGCATTAGATTTAATATCAGTTTAAATAACGTAGAAATAAGTCAAGTAGAATTCACACTTCTTGAACTTCATCTAGTTTTGGAGGTATTGTATTCTTCATTTATACCAGAAGAGGGTGCACTTTTAACTTGATATCCGAACAGAAAGTTTTTAAAATGCTGTCATAGAGTTCATATCCCTTAAAAAATCATCAATTTCTTTATTTTCAAAATGCCCCTTAATGTACTTGAGGGAAGAAGCAGGATGTATGTGTACTATTTAGATTGCATAAGACTAAATTCATCAATTAATATACTTTCATCCAGAAATATAACTTGATTTCCTAGGGTGTTCTTGTTACTATCTGAAAATGAATTCAGAATTATATAAAAAAAATTGGTCTTCAGGATATTCTTTTGAAGTTTTATCTTTAAATACTAACCCCCCCCAAAGCACCTGATAGATAGTATATAATATAATTTTAGTTTTGACCTCATTTGAAGTTGCCATTATAAATCATAAAGTGTGACCATTAGGGAAAACAGAAACACGATAAATGAAAATAGCTATGACTAGAAAGTGATTTTTTAAAAATTCTTTTGTGTTTTGGCAGCTTGAAGGTCCGTGTGTTTTGCAAATTCAAAAAATTCGCAATGTTGCTGCACCAAAGGATAATGAAGAATCTCAGGCCGCCCCACGGATGCTGCGATTGCAGATGACTGATGGTCATATGAGTTGCACAGCAGTGGAATTTAGTTATATGTCAAAAATAAGGTGATTGGCACTTTATTTTATATATTTTCTACACAATGAAAGAATCATTTTAAGAATTTATAAAGAAGGAATGAGCTCTTTTGTATCTTGTAACTTTTCAGATGAAATTACATAGCTTTGCATTTCTGCTTTATCTATATAGAAAATAGTTAAAAATGGAGTTAGTTCAGTGTTAATTATAAAAACAAATTTAAGGTATCTTGCATGAAAGGTAATCTTTTCTGTTTTGTCAGAAATTTTAGGTCATTCAGTTGTTCAGAATAAGTAGAATTAAAAAAAGAGGTTACTGTTTCTTTCTTGATAGCTTGGTAGCTGTATGTATGATAATGTCTATCACATCATTTAATGTTCTAGCAAAGTCTTATAGGCTGATGAATTTTCTTAGGAAATGATTGAAGTTGGGGAAGATGAGGAGGAACGTCCTAAGGAATAATTTTCCAAGTCCCTCTCTTGGTTATTTTTCTGACAGTCTCACAGAGTCATCCCTAATGAAATGAAGAAAAGCAATAAGAAGGAAAGGGAAGTGTCTCCTTTATCCTCAGTGTTCCTATTAGGACCGTTTGAGCCCTGCTTTCCAAGATGGGAACTTGCAATGGACATTTGCACCCCCAGCCCCATTTTTTTTCTTTTCTTGGTCATTGTGTATCCTCTTACTTGAATACTCTGGGTCCATTGAGCTTTTTCACTTAACATAAACTCCGAGAGCATAGTTGTTTCCTGAATAAGCATTTATCTAGTGTTTTAACATCTTTTGTGTTCCAACTCCTTTATCTAATGCTGTAAGTACAAAGGAAAAAGTGCTGTAATCACAAGGAAAATGTAAATCAAACCACAAAGACCTATCCTGTTATCCTTGTTAGAATGACTTTTATCAAAAAGACAAAAAACAATATGCTGAAAAGGCTGTGAAAAAGGAGAATGCTGGTACAGTATTGGTGGGAATGTAAATTAGACAGCTATGGAAAACAGTATGGAGGTTCCTAAAAAATGAAAACTAGAAGTGGCATATGATTCAGCAGTCCTACTACTGGGTATATATCCAAAAGAAAGGAAATTGGCGTACTGAAGAAATAGTTGCACTGCCATGTTTGTTGTAGCATTATTCTTAATTCTCAGTATATGGAATCAGCCACTGATTCACTTAATCAGTGATTGAGTGGATAAAGAAAATGTTGTATATGTAGACAGTGTAATATTATTCCACCGTAATAAAGAATGAAATCCTGTCATATGCAGTAAAATGGATGGAACTAGAGGGCATTATATGAAATAAGTCAGGCATAGAAAAGCAAACCTTGCAACTTTTCACTTATACATGGGTGGTAAAAAAATTTGATCTCATGAAGGTAGTGAATAGAGTGATGGTCATCAGAAGCTAGGAAGAATAGTAGGAAGATAAAGAGAGGTTTGGTTAATAGGTTCACAAATATAGTTAGAAGGTTTAAGATTTACTGTTCGTGCACAGTAGGGGGATTGTAGTTCACAGTAATTTATTGTATATTTCAAAGAGTAACTAGAAGAGTAAATTTATAGTGTTTCCAACACAGAGAAAAGTGTTTGAGGTGATGGATATGGAAATTACCCTGATTTGATCATTAACACATTGTATACATGTGTCAAAGTAGTTATTCTCTATTTTCCTTCTGTGGGAATACAACTATAATCTGTTGAAACTCAGTTGTCCCAATAAAATTATTGGTATAGCCTCAAATAATTTGACTACATACATCTTAAGAATGATATAATTCATTAGTATGTAGATATTTAGAGGTAAATAATATAGCAGCCTGGGTCCTTACTGCTTATCTTTTTGATTTATTTTTATATGATGACTGTAAAGTCATGACAGTCTGGATTTACCTGAAGTTGGGAAAAACTTCTTCAGTTAATATAACTATATTTAGTTGTTGCTGATCTTGAAGTCTGGTAGAGATTGTTCTAAGTTCACTACCTTTACCACCGTAGAATTCTCTACTTAATGGTTAGGGTAGGCAAGGGTGTTCATGACCATTTATTTTGTAAGTTGTAAATAATAAAATAATTAAGCTTCGGGTCCTCAAAATAATTTTTAATAGCTTTATTGAGGTATCATTGATACATAAAAATTATATATGAAGTCTGACAAATAGGTTCGAGAATTCATCCTAGAAAAAGTGCTATATACCTCATTGCTGAACATCACTTCCAGTCACCTTCAAAGTACTCCCCTTGGGAACTTACACACCAATGCCAGTGCCTAGTCAACCCTTCAAAGCAATTTTGGGGCTCTTTTTCTGGAATGACCATCAGAACTGTTGTACAAAGTTCTGACAGTTAAGTTCAGGAGCTTGTCACCATGTGCTTATGTTGGGAGCACTGTATAAACAAATCAGTAAGATTTCATAACTTGGGTATATCAGTGTCTCACACCTGTGTTTGTGTTGCTGTGTGGCAGTATCTTGCTGAGTGGCATTCATTATTGTTGTGTGTTTTGGTGTGCCATTCAACCACAGTTCTGATGGTCATATATTATCACATG
>NW_003852435.1:7866676-7868870 GCF_000181295.1 Otolemur garnettii
GATAGGAAGGTGACCATCTCATCTTTGGTTTTTGTAAAAGGAATCATGGTATTTTTGCTCCAAATCTGATATTATTAGCCTATTATAGGAATATTCTTTTAAAGTGAGTATATAAAGTTAGTGTGTAAAAAGTCCTTTTACAGTTATTATATAAATACCGTATTCTCATTTGATTTTTGAGTATATGGTTAACATAAAAGTATTATTTTGTATGGATTACTTTAACTCATGTAGATGTTAAGTTTTTAGATTATTACCAGTCAGAAATCTTTCTCTGTACTGAAATTTAATTTTGTAAGTATATTTTTGTAATGCCTAGTCAAATATCAGAGGAAATAATTGGCAAATCTTGTATAGTATGGCATAGTTGAAGAAGTACTTTTATATCTTTATCCTCTTTTCTACAACTTGTGAAGTGTGATTGTTCACTTTTTTTTTATCTTCTCTGTGTGGAAACTAAAGTTCATTTCTTGTCATTAAGGCAGAAAATGGCAGTTTTGTTCCTCATCCTCTAACTTTCTCCCTGGCAATGTATTTATATTATGTAACCAGTCTACTGAAAAATGGTTTTGTTATTAGTGCATTTGAAGAATTTGGTTAGGTTATAAATGAGACTGATTTCCTGTTTGGGAAGAGCTTTAATATATTTTTTAACTTCACTTTTTTTTTGTTTTAGCCTGAACACACCACCTGGAACTAAGGTTAAGCTCTCAGGCATTATTGATGTAAAAAATGGATTCCTACTTTTGAATGACTCTAATACCACAGTTCTTGGCGGTGAAGTGGAACACCTTATTGAGAAATGGGAATTACAGAGAGTAAGTGTAAACTAAGAAAAATGGGTGGAACTTTTAAAACGCTGTACTCTTTTTTATTGTATTATCATATTTTAAAGAGCACCTCTTATAGTGAATAGTAAAATTAGTACTTTGTTACAGGGTTGAATAGAATGGAACATGATGATCTTTAGGAAACTACCTCTATTTGTCTAAGCATATTATTCCTCTAAAGCTGATATAATTTTCAGTGTTGGTTACATTTTAAAAATCATTCCTTAGTGGTAAGTTTCAAAATTGCCAAGAAAATAGTAATAAGGTAAGGTATGTATAATGTATCTGTAAAACAAAAAAACCCATGTGTTTGTACATATATATGCATATAATGTATGTATTTGCCTAATTGACATATACACCTATGTGCAGGTGAAATTTCATTATAACAGTTCTTGTTGCACTTGACTTCTTGGTCACATTAGCTGATGTTTTTCCCCATTTATATTAGCAGTATCTTCATCTTCCCAGTCATGTGGATTATTTTATAAACGTCCCTCTACTTTGCTTCCAGCAAGTAATTCTTTTATCCACTGCAATCAAATCTCCTATCATTCCCTTTCTCTCCAGTTCTGTTGCTCTTACTATAGTGCAGGCAGAATGGGGACCTAAGACCCCATTCTTGGGCAAGGGAAAACACGCCCAGAAAAAGGGGAAAATAAAAAAGTAAGCTGAGCAAGTCAGAACAATGGAAAGTCAGCTAGTTTGTTTTAAACCAGCCACTGCTAAATTTCTACTCTGAGCAAGTTTACTTCTTTTCCTAGAAGCCTGGCGTATAGGGGGATATAGCTTGCAATCACTCCGGCTGGGTCTGTAAACACTCTAGAGGAATAACGGCCACAGAGGATGCTGTGTGCAAGGCATAGCAAGAAACGTTAACTAGGCCGTCTCCTGCCCAGTCAACAGCCAGAGCAAATATCTATTGTGAAGATTTATATTATTGCTGAGGCAGAGATCAAGGGAATAACTCAAGCCATAAAATATGGATAGGAGAGCTTATATCCTTTATCACAGAAGAAGACACCTCTGTGGTGGTGATGGGAGGAAAATTCCTCTTTCCCACCGATTCCTCAGAGGATGTTGATGCCAGTGGTGTTTTACTCCACAATGAATTAGTGGATATTAACACACACACACACCCCCCCCCACCCAGAATCTATGTAGGTTCTGGATTTCTCAAGTCTGCTCAGACTTTTTTTTTTTAATTTTTATTAAATCATAACTGTGTACATTAATGCAGTCATGGGGTACAGTGTGCTGGTTTTATATACAATTTGAAATATTTTCACCAAACTGGTTAACATAGCCTTCATGGCATTTTCTTAGTTATTGTGTTAAGACATTTATATTTTACATTTAGAAAG
>NW_003852435.1:7869234-7872135 GCF_000181295.1 Otolemur garnettii
CTGTAATAAACAGACTTGTAAAGTTAATGATTATAGAAACAATGGGAGCTGTTATGCTTGCTCAGAGAAACTTCTGCTGTCTGTGTTCCCTTCCTCAGCTTACCCTTTGGGCTAATAAGCAAATAGCCTTCAATAAAAGCTGAGTGGAACTAACACTTGGGGCTACTCACTGGAACCTCACCAATGGGCAGGGGTCCTCTGTGTTCCCACCTTTGAAAATTCTATTTTGTGTGTCTTGTCTTTTTGTCTCTCATTGTTTCCAACTTTACATTTCTTCAGTCAACCGCTTCCAGATCCACAGGTCTTAAGGGACCCTGCCCCTTTGGTGGGGCCCCAGCACTGTAGTTCACGTCTATAGTTGTATCTCATGCCTGGACTACTACAGTAGCCTTCTGGCGCTCTCTCCTTATATCCTTTCTCCATATTCTAGTTTATTTTATGTACTTCGGCTGGATTATCTTCCTTCAGCATAGTTCAGAACATGTCACACCCTACTTGTATTTCAAATGCCATAATTTGAGATTCAAGGCTATTTGTAATCTAGCCCTAGTTCCTGTTTACCTTTCAACTTTTTAAATTCTTCCACATGTTTTGTTTTAGACAAATAGAAGTATTTCCTCTTTCTTTGATTCTTTATGCTTTCCTACATTTGGGGGGAAAAAAAGAAAAGATTTTCCCACTTACATACCATGCATCTTGTTTTCTCTTAATCTGTGCATGGCCAAAGGCTCTCCACACTCTTAGACCCAGGTCAACTACATGCTTCTTCACACAGTGAAGTAGGTATTCCTTTGTTCAGTACTTTAAACATTCTGTTTTTACTAACAGTTTTTATTAGCACTAAAGTCATGTTTATTTTTCATTTCTATTAATAGATAATAAGCTTCTTGAGGTCACAATTCTTATTTGTATTATCTTTGTCCAATTCTATAAATATTTGTTGAACTGTATAGAAAGTGTGCTGGGTAGTTGCCTCCGTATTGCACGTTATCCTCCTGATAGTCTTGTAAGGGGTATTGTGTTTATATAAATTTAAAAAATGGACTTTTAAAAAACTGTTAAATAACTTTATAATTAGACAGCTACTAAGTAGAGGAGAATCCAAAATTTTTTTCCCTTTATATTATAGCTGCCATCCCTGGTCTCCAAAATAGTAACCCTGAGCCTTACATGTAATAGGCATCATAAAAAATACTTGTGGAATAAATGAATCGCAAAGCTAATTACTTTCTGAGCTGATATTGATGTTCTTGTGCCATTCTCAAATTTGCCTCTTGTCTAAAGTGATCCAAAGACCTAGTAATATTTCAAGTTTTTGTTATTTTATGATACATTAATCTCTCTTATTTTCTAAGTTGAAAAGTACCTGTGTTTGAGAAGCATTTGGATAAGGTTGTTTTATTTCTTAGTACTCATTCCTTATGATACTAATGTGCTACATTGGTCTCCTATACCATGGGTTCCTATACCATGTAATATAGGCTACTGTTCCACAAGTGCATTGTTTAATTGAAAATGTCACAAAAGAAAGTAATTTAGAAGTGGCTTAATAGTTTTATATGAACAACCAAGTTTATGAACTATAAGTTTCCTGGAGAAGCTCCATCCATTTCATGTAATCCCTTCATAAGTTGATATATTTTTGTTGTTGTTAGAGATTTTTTAAAGTATGATAAAATGTCCTCATGTCAGACCAGTACCAGGTGCATACAACCATCCTGGATAATTTTTATACTTTTGTGGTGATGAAGTCTCATTATGTTGCCCAGGCTGGTCTTAGACTCCTGGGTTCAAGTGACGTTCCCACCTTAGTGTTCAAAGTGCTGGAATTGTAGGTATGAGCTACCACATGTAGCCACAAAATATTTTGTGTATTGATTTTGTATCCTGCAACTTTGTTGAATTTATTATTAGTTGTAACAGAGTTTTATTTATAATTTATTTATATATTTTTTAGTGTAAAATCTTTAGGGTTTGCTACAACCTAAAGGTGATCATGCCACCTGTGAACAGAGATAATTTTATTTCTTCTAAAATTCAGTGCCTTTCTTTCCTTTTTTTTTCTTTTTTTATCTTATTGTCCTGGCTAGAACTTCCAACACTATGTAGAATAGAAATGGTGAAAGCAGCATCTTTATTTTGTCTCTTCTTGTTCTTGATCTTAAAGGAAAAGCCTTCATGTTTTCACCATTGAATATGATGTTAGTTGTAGATTTTTTCCATAAGGCCTTTATTATGTTGACAGGCTACTTTCTATTCCTAGTTTATTGAGTGTTTTTCTTATGGAAGTGTGTTAAATCTTGTCAAAAGCTTCTTCTATCAAGTGAGTTAATCATGGTTTCTTTCCCCTCATTGATTGATTGATTTTCATATGTTGCCCTCTCCTTGATTGATTTTCATATGTCGCCCTCTCCTTGTTTTTAGGGAAGGTACCACTTGGTCATGGTTTATATGTTATGAGATTCAGATAGCTAGTTTTTCACTGAGGGTAGATAATCTACATTTTTTTTCAATTTTTACAAAAATTGTGGTAAAATACACATAGCATAAAATTAACCATCTTAGCCATTTTCAAGTGTATTGTTCAATAGTATTAGACACATTCACAAATGCGTAACATTGCCAATAATTAGAGGAATGCAAATCAAAGCAACAGTGGGATACCATTTCATAACTATTAGATGGCTACTATCAAGAAAACCAGAAAATAATAAATGCTGTGAGGATGTGAAAAAAATCAGAACCCTTGTACACCATTGGTGAGAATATAAAGTGGTATAGCTGTTGCAGAAAACAGTATGGTGGTTTCTTAAAAAATTCAAAATAGAATTATCATATGATTCAGCAATTCATCTTTTCAGTATAAATCCAAAATAATTACAAGCAGGGCCCATAGAGATA
>NW_003852435.1:7872976-7882940 GCF_000181295.1 Otolemur garnettii
TGTACATTACATGTGTTATAAGGCTCATAACACATTATTTTTATTTTTTCCCCTAAATCAATGGTTCTCAACCTTACTAGGAACGTTCGTGTTAGAGGCTCGCTGTGTTAGGAAGGTTGAGAACCACTGCCCTAAATAGTCAGGAAATTTTTAAAGAAATGAAAATATTTAAAAGGGCATTTTTCTTTTCCCACATGTTTTCCGTTTCTGGCATTCTTTTTTTTTTTATATATATATATTTTATGATGATTACGTTTCTGTTTTGTGTATCTCTTTGTTCAGATCTGTTGATAAAGTCTTTTAGTTTTGGTGTGTCTGAATTTATTTTCCTTTTTCTTTTACTTTTTTAGAATGTCTTCTCTGAATGTATGATTCCACATTGAAAGGTCTTTAGCAATTTCTTCAAGCATTTTAAGAATGTCATTTTATTGCCAACTCGCTGCTATACTGTTCGTAGTCTCTGCTAATCTTTATGTAATGTATTTGTTCTTTCTCTATTTTTAAATTTTTTTCTTTATTATTGTTTTTTTAAAATTTGGTTGATTATGATGTACCTTGGTGTGGTTTATATGTGTTCACTCTGTGTTACTGTTGCCATCATGTTTGGAAAATATTTGGCCATTTTTTCTTCAGATATTTTTTCCTCCCCTCCCTCTGATCCTATTCTTTTGTGCCTTCAGTTATACGTACATTTGACTGCTTATAATTTTCCCACAAGTCACAGAAGATCTTTCATTTTTTCCCCCAGCTTTTTCCTTTGGCCTCATTTGGGTAGATTCTGTAGTATACCTGTATATTCACTAAGTTGTTCTGTAATGTCTAATTTGCTCAAAATCCTATTCAATAAGATTTTCATTTCTGATAGTTTTTTCTTATCTACAAGTTTTATTTGATTTTTAAAATAGTTAAACATAGTTTTAGTAGGTTTTTAACATACTGTTTGCTGGTTCTGTCATATTTCTCATCTGTAGCTCTATTTCTCTTGATAAGTTTTTGGATGGTTGCAGATCACATTTGCTTTTTTGGGCATGCCTTGTAGTTTTGCTTAGGTGCTGGGCATTGTGATGTAGTTGATTGTTGAGAGTCTGAATGTTGTTATTTTAATAACCATAGGACCTAGCTTTGGTGCACAGTAAATTTACTTTTGATCAGTTTGACTCCTTAGAGACATGATTCAAGATTTGAAAGGAGCATCTAGACTAGCTTGTGCTCCAAATACGTTTTAGGCCTCTGGGTTTCCACTCAACTGCTCTGTTTGATCACCAGACTCCAATTTGAGTGGCCAGGGCAGGATTGTTTCTTTACCTTTTGTCTGCCCTGGGAATTGCTCAGCTTAAAATTCTCAGTTGGATTTTGCTTAGACTGGCTCTCAGCGGTGACTCAAGGGAACTCATATGCAGGTTTCTGGCTTTTTTTCTATGTAGATCTCTCTTTCTGAAACTCAGCCCAATAACTTCTAGCGCCTTCAGCTGTTTGAGCTATGAGATTGATGTTCTCTTCTCAGTTCTCTGGGATCTCTGTCTGCGTCATGCCTCGGAGCAGAAAGCCAGAGCTCATTCGTTTTTGTCCCCCCACACTTTCTCTAAAGGAT
This sequence comes from Otolemur garnettii, assembly GCF_000181295.1. Lineage (NCBI taxonomy): Eukaryota > Metazoa > Chordata > Mammalia > Primates > Galagidae > Otolemur > Otolemur garnettii. Next base: position 7,874,568 of record NW_003852435.1, read on the forward strand.
AATAGTTCTGTGTTAGAAAACAGTTATTTCTTGTTTATTGTATAGATTGCTAATTGTTTTTAGAGGGCTATTTTGTCTGGTTCTTGTACCTTTATTAGGGCAAATGGTAAAAATCTTACAAAATCGTTTTAATTACATAAGAGAGATAGTATTTTTGGCAACTCGTGAACTTTTAAAGAAAATTATTGTACAAATTGAAATGATTTGTAACTGTTTGAATAATCTTTTTTATATCTAAATTAAAACTGAGGAAAGGGCCTCTGAATAATTTTATGCATTTGTTATTGTCTTTAAAATTAGGTTAGTATTTGGAATATAGGTTGTAAAAGAACGTAGCATTCATATATAGTTTAAATTATTCTTTGCTCAGTAACCTGATTGCTATATTCATCATTAGTCTTACTGTACTTCATAAAACTTACACAAAATGTGTAGTATTGTTTACATAATTCAAAAACTCTGGAATATCCTTCAAAGTACACGTGGCGATTTTAAAACTTTGTTATCTATTTTACATCATATTTTTATCTTTTTTTTAATTTATGTTTTTTTATTAAATGATAGCTCTATACATTAATGCAAACAGGGGGTACAGTGTAGTGTTTTCATATACATTTTGAAATACTTTCATCAAGCTGGTTCACATAAATTTCATGTAATTTGCATAGTCATTGTGTCAAAACATTTACATTCTGTTTCTAGAAAAGTTCACCTGTACCTTCATATTTTTATCTTAATAGTCCCTATACTGATAATTATTAAAAAGGCATTAAAAAGTTTAACATGAAGATGATCTGTGAACCAAGGACTTAACAGATGTATATATAGGAGGAATAGATAACTGAAAAGAGTCTTGAACACTCCTTGTGGACATTTTAGAAGGCCTTTCTATTGTGAAAACTTGCTTTTGCTAGGAGGATGTTTTCTTTCCATTTTCAAAATACATTGTTATCTCTCTAATTCTAACTATGAGAGTTCAGGACAAAAGAAAAACTAAAATTAGTAGGGTTTGGAAGCTTATTTTTATTAAAAATATCAGTTGAATAAATTTAATATATATGAATTGTCTTGTAAAATATAAAAAACATTAAGAACATTTTACTGTAATTGAAAGAACTTCCATTTTATAAACTATAACAATTGATCTCTTTAAATAATTAGAAATCACCTATTTAATATGTTGTTTGCTAATAAATTTTATGTCTAAAATCTTCATTTTGATGGTGTTTTCCAGGTAATATTTGTCTATTAAGTTATAATTTTAATATGCTTTGAAATTACGCTCTTACTTCCAAAATTTGTTATCTTTGAATTTGCTACTTAAAGAAGGCTACTTACTCATTAGGAGAACAGCTTGATAAGTGTTTCTGAAAATTCTGAGTGAATGCATGTTTTGGTAAGGGAAGATGAGGGTAGAACCTTCGCATAATTATTGAAATTGGGAATAAAATAATTTAGATAGTTTGAAATTAGAAAATATTGAAATTAGAAATAAAATAATTTTGATAGTTCCCTCCTATTTCTTACAAGAATCCATTTAAAGAGGTAGAGTCTTGTTACATTACAAATGTTGGAAATATATATTTTTTATTTATCATTTTTGTTTTATGACTGAATTTTTTTCACAGAGCTTATCAAAACATAATAGAAGCAATATTGGAACCGAAGGTGGACCACCTCCTTTTGTGCCTTTTGGACAGGTAATGACTTTCATGTTGGCAGATAAGTTTAAATCAGAAAAAAGTAGTTTTCATTTATATCCAAGCTGTGTTTTGTTTTATGCTGAACTATTTATTGAGAAGTCATGGAATTAAATGGAAATAAGTTCAAAGAAGTTAATAATTTTGTGTATTTTTCTTTTACTATAATTGTTGATGTTCTCTAGTGCTGTTAACCCAAAGATAGAAACAATTAAGAGCCATATCTGAAAAATAACTTAAAACTTAAAACATAGAATGGGGGAAGGTGTTATTCATTTATTTATTTACTTAGTTTGAGAGTCTTGCTTTGTCACCCTCTATAGAGTGCTATAGTGTCATAGCTCATAGCAACCTCAAACTCCTGGGCTTAAGCAGTTCTCTTGCCTTAGCCTCCCAAGTACCTGGGACTACAGGAGCTGGCCACAATGCCTGGCTGTTTTTAGAGACAGGGTCTCGCTCTGGCTCAGGCTGGTCTGGAACCTGTGAGTTCAGGCAGTCCACCTACCTTGGCCTCCCAGAGTGCTAGGATTATAGGCATGAGCCACCGTATTAGGCCTACAGTGTTTTATTTTTTTAAGGGAAATTCAAAAAGTAAGAAGACAGATATGCCATAATTCCTCATTTTGCTCATTTAGAATATAAGGGGGAGGGAAAGGTAAAGCAACACAGAGTGATCATTCAAAGGTGAGAGAGAACACGAAAGCAGATAAGGCCATCATTTTACTTTAGGAGAGCCGGCTTTGCTCCTTGTTCCCAAGATTGTTCTTCAGCATTATTTTAAATATCCATCACACTCAGGGATAGGTATTAATTTTCTTTCTAGTTGATGTTTTCCTATTCAGTCAAACAGTGCTGACATTTCTTCTACATAAACTAAACATCTTCTGTCTACTCCTTATTTTTCAATTTCCCTTGCTACAAAGTGCTACTTTGTGGTAGCTCCTCAGCTGGCCAATATCTCATGTCTTCCTGGGAGTTGTCAGCATTAAATTACATTTGTAACAATGTCTTCTAGTCTTTGCTTGCTTTATTCTCTCTGGCAATTCTAAGAAAAATCCTCATGGCAACTTGTTCTTCACCTGATGATGGCCCCAGAGTTCAGCTATTGGTAATCCACCTTATATTTGCTTTTTAATTTTCTTTTAAGAGTGCTGGCTAAGAGTGTCAGTGAGTTGGGGACTTATACAGGTAGGAAACAAGATGGATGCAGTGGCTCACACCTGTAATCCTAGCGCTTTGGGAAGCCAAGATGGAAAGGTCACTTGAGGCCAGGATTGTGAAACCAGCCTGGGCAACATAGTGAGACCCTCCCTTTACAAAAATTACAAAATTTGGTCTATCCTAGCCAAGAGAATAAAGACCCTGTATCAAAAAAACAAACCAAAACCACATAAAAAACAGGTCTACATTTTGATAACAGGGTTTATTGTTTTGTGTATGTATGTATTTTTAAATATTTTAGTTAAAAACAGTGTCTAATTTATAAGAATATAAATAGGTAGGATCAGTTGACTAGCATCCTCTTCAAAAACTTTTTTGTAACCTCTACTCAAAAGTGAAGTCACTTTTGCTTTATGCCTTTTTTGAAAGCATTTTTTAAAATGTTGATTTTTTATTTTATTTTGGAACAAGGGACAGTCAAGATTAAAGGAGGTGTGAAGTCCTATAGAGTGTTTCATGATCATGATTGTCATTCTCCCAATGTGATAAAAAAAAAAAAAAAAACTACAGAAGGAAAACAGTGCAAATATTCTAACAACGTGCTTGAAAATAATAAATGATATATTTGTGAAAATTTACTTTTCTCTTAACATTTTGGAGATAATATTTCTCTTTCTATTAATAAACTGCTTGAGACATAAAGTCAAGAGTTTGTTTTTTCCCCAGAGAGACTTATGATCCATTATTCTCAAGAGTTTGAAGTGCATTGTATAGCTTTTTTAAGTTAGGAAGTGTAATGAAAGGTATAGTTTCAATAATATTGTTTGTTTATAAAGTTCATTGTGAAAAATTCTTCTGCAGCACATCACAGCCTTGTATATGGTTTAAGGATAGATGATGCTGGCTGTGTGTTGGCATCAATATGATACATTTATACGGATGAAAGTATACTATATGTAATACACGTATTTAAGAAAATCTCTTCCTCATTTTTATTAATGAGTTGAGAAAATGTTGATTTTATATAATTTTTACTGGTAGGATTGGAATGGAGACTACAATTTAGGGCTTAGTTTTGGGCAGTGTTGCCTTTTAAAATTTATTTTATGAGACAAAAATCAAAAATTTTGTAGCCTGATAGGGTAGAGGGTATGTTTTTAGCCTGTGGTTTGTAAGTACAGAGAAATCTTTTTATAGGTAAAAATAACTTTCCTACCCAACTTGCATATAGACATTATGGCATAATGTAGAAATTAACCTGTTAATTACAAAACTGAATTTACCTCCTATTGTGCATTAATCTAGACTGGTTGAAATCTAAAATTATTTTAAGTTACTACCCTAAAATGACACTGGGATCTCTTTGTCTAATGTACGTTTTAAATGTGCTGTGTTTTAGATAGTTACATATTTGTATAGCTTTTAATTTTATTTACTAGTTACATTTATTTAAAAGTCACCTCATTTTGTTTTCTACTTTTATTTTTGAATATATGGAATAAAATTATATTTCTAAGGGCTTTCAAATTGTAATGGGTATAAACATTTCCTTGAAAGAAATATTACTTTCTAATGAAAAGTAGAATCTTTTATGGAACTACTGAATTAACATATTTTTATTTCTTTTATTAGAAGTGTGTATCTCATGTCCAAGTGGATAGTAGAGAACTTGATCGAAGAAAGACATTGCAAGTTACAATGCCCGTCAAAGCTACAAATGATAATGATGAATTTGAAAAGCAAAGGACTGCTGCTATTGCAGAAGTTGCAAAGAGCAAAGAAGTAAGAAATTAAATCACGACAAAATTCTCTGATCACTATTATCTTTTCACATAAGCTAACTAATTCAACAAATCCTTGATGTTATCCTTCTTGCATATTCTATAAGTAGAAAATGCCCTACTACTTTATGGGGTCTTTAGTTTACATATTTCATTCTTAATGTTCTTTTTCCAAATTTCCATGGCAGTTCCAGTAAGTTATTCTGGCCAGCAAGAGTAACTAGCTAGCCTCCTTTTCCTCTTTCTTCCTTTTTTTCTTAAGGATGTAACAATTGAACACATATTTTTTTTTTTATTCTGGTAGAGGGCTTCCGGTTAGTAGTTAGGCTAGTTGTCACTTTTTCTAGCTAAATTTCCCCCATATAAGCAACTTCAGAGGAATGAGTAAAAATAAGAGGATAGATTAGTGGGTTGGTCTTAACATTGTTGTCATTTTTATTAATTATATTTACTATACAGCAAAATTTTATCTTTGGATTATATATGTATTTATATACACAACGCTCCTTTTTAAAAATTGACAAATGTATGTATTTATGGTATACATGTGATATTAATACAATAATACAGTGTATAATGATGAAATCAGGGTAATTTTCATATCCTTCACCATAAACATTTATCATTTCTTTGTATTAGGAACAGTGAAAATTCTCTTTTCTAGCTCTTTGGAAATAACAATAAATTATAACCCTACTATGTTATAAAACACTAGAGCTTACTCTTCTTGTCTAAATAATTTTGAACTCATTGACCAGCCTCTCTCTATTTTTCTTCTCCTTTACCTTTTCCACATTCCAGTAACCATTACTTTACTGATTATTTCTATGAGATCAACCTTTTTAGCTCCCACATATGAGTGAGAGCTTTTTAGTTTTCAGTAATTCTGTTTGTCTTTTGGTTTGTGGTTTGTTTCACTTAACATAATGTACTCTAGGTTTATCCATGTTGCCTCAGATGACAAGATTTCATTCTTTTTCATGGCTGAATAATATTCCACTGTGTATGTATAGTTGGCTTTCTTTGTCTGTGGATTCTACATTCATAGATTCAGCCAACCCGCAGATCAAAAATATTTGAAAAAAAGAAAAGGATAGGGCTTGGTACTCATAGGTCAGTTAGGGGGTGCTGGCCACATGCACGGGGGCTGGTGGGTTTGAACCCAACCAGAGCCTGCTAAACAATGACAACAATAACAAAAAAATGGTGGGGCCTTGTGGTAGGTGTCTGTCGTCCCAGCTACTGGGAGGCTGAAGCAAGAGAATTGCTTAAGCCCAAGAGTTTGAGGTTACTGTGAGCTGTGACAGCATGGTACTCTACAGTGGGCGACATAGTGAGACTCTGTCTCAAAAAGAAAAAAAGGATAGTTGTGTCTGTACTCAATATGTATAGACTTTTCTTCATTGTTGTTATTCCCTAACTAACACAGTATAATAGCTGTTTATATAATGTTTACATGTATTGGGTTTTTTTTTAATAATAATTATAAGTAATCCAGAGATAATTTAAAGTGCACAGGAGGATGTGTGTAGGTTATATGAACATACTGCATGATTTTATATAAGGGACTTGAGCATTTGTGGATTTTGGTTTCTGAGGGGGATCCTGGAATGACTTCCTATGGATAATGAGAAATGACTGTGCATCCATTCATCTATTGATGGACACTTAGATTGACTCTGTAATTTGGCTATTGTGAATAATGAAGCAGTAAGCATGGAAGTGCAGATATCTCATTGACGTACTGACTTCCTTTCCTTTGGAAGGAAGTATATACCCAGTATTGAGGTTGCTGAAGCTATATGGCATTTCTAATTTTTCAGGAAACACTATACTGGTTTATATAATGCCTGTTTTAATTTACATTCCTCCCAGCTGTGTGTTAAGAGTTCCCTTTTCTCTGTTGCATAACTTACGTTATTTGTACCATATTATGTTTCTGAACAGTACAGCAGTATTTTTTATTTTTTTGGTCTTTTTGATTGTTACAATTTTAACTGGGGTGAGATTGTATCTCATTGTGGTTTTGATTGAAGTGCTGAGTATTTTTTCATGTAACTTTTGACCATTTCTATGTCTTCTTTTGGGAAATGTCTATGCAGATCCTTGGACATTTTTTAACTGGATTTTTTTGTTTTTGGTTGTTACTTGAATTTCATATATATTCTGAATATTAGTCCCTTGTCAGGTAGATAGTTTGCAGATATTTTCTTCTATTCTGTAGGTTGTCTTTTCACTCTGTTATTTTTTTTCTTTGCTGTGTTAAAGCTTTTTAGTTTTCAGTAACTCTGTTTGTCTGTTTTTATTTTTGTTGCCTGTACTTTTGAGGTCTTATCCAAAAAATCTTTGTCCAGACTCATGTCCTTAAATGATGGCTCTTCCCTCGTTGACTATTGATAGTTACAGTTTCCCTTTTAATTGTTTTGAATTTCTTGCTTATTTGCAATAGGTGTTTCTGTATTTATTTCTGTATTTCTGATTTTTGGAATGCACTAATAAATACTACATGTCTGTACAGCAACTAATTCATGAGATTGAAATAGTTTCCTTTATTCAGGACATGTGATGAAGCTTACCTAACAACCACTTTCCTGTTTAATTGTTTTTTATTTTTAACTATTTTGTTTAATATAAAAAGTGGTGAATATCTCTGCCATACACAGAAAACTCATTTTAATTTTGAAGGAAAATAAAAACTCACTATTGGGTAACTAGGAAAAAAAGGTGTCTATAATTAACAAAGAAAAATATCTCTTTCTTAGCAAAATATACAAAGTTGGAAATTTTAAGGTAGATTTCTGTACCTAGAAAACAAACATATTTAAAATATGTAAAACATGGTAAGCACTAGTAGTAAGTTTTTTCTTTAATTAATTAACTAATTTATATTCATTAATATGGTAACTCATATGGCAGACAAATTAATCACTCAAACCCATTTGGCAATAAAATCTGACCTCAACTGAACATGGGTTTTTTTAAAATTAATAATATTTATCCCAAGATCGTATAAGGCTATTAACTAGTACTTACTTAACCTATTAATTAGGAATAGTGTTAAGTTTTGTTACACAAATATTAACCTGTTTCTTACTTTTGTTCCAGAATCCACTGAGTCATTACATAACCTACATTATTTATACCATATTATGTTTCTGAACTTATTTTCTGTTTATATAGTTCTCAGTTCTGAAACACTGCAGGTTCTAAGGGTTTTAGATAAAGAATTATGGACTTGTGCGGTGGTAGAATTTTACATTTATGTTTATTTGGTTTTTCTATCATTCAATTACTTATTCAATAAATATATTTTGATATACAATGTGTAATGCTTACATCAAACTGATTAACGTAACCATCACCTCACTTATTTGTTGTGGTAAGACGTTTATACTCTACTCTTAATAGTTTTAAAATGTACCATTGCATTGTGCACAATAGGTGAGGTCCCACCAAATACCCTCCTTTCTCCTGCCTTCCCCTCCCCTCTCTCTCTCTCATCTTCCCTCTTCCTTTTTAGACTATAGTTTTGTTTTATCATTCTCATGAATGTGTAGGTGATGGTATATTTGTTTCATAATAGTATTGAGTACATTGGATACTTTTTTCCCCATTCTTGAGATACTTTACTAAAAAGAATATGTTTCAGTTCAATCCATGTAAACATGAGATATGTAAAGTCTCCATCCTTTTTCTGGCTGCATAGTATTCCATGGTATACATATAACACA
>NW_003852435.1:7884618-7898348 GCF_000181295.1 Otolemur garnettii
TCTCAGTTTTTTTTACTGTAATCATTTAAAAGTACTTTATAAAATATTGGTTATTTCATAAAAATCATTTTACAAAAACAAAAATAAGATCAAATCAAAGTTTCAAATTTAATCACACATATAGTCATTCAATTAAGACAGACAAAATAAGAAATATAGACTTTGAAGCTTTTATATGTAGTTGGTAAAAAAATGATGGTTAAAATGTAAATAGTAAATCAGTAATGATTTAATCTGGTATTCAATCTGGTATTTAATCTGGTATTCAGATTCTAATCTGGTATTCAAATTTGTATTATTTGTCTCATTTCTAAGGTTATGGAATATTACTGGACTATAGGCATAATTTTAACTAATTCTAGATTTAGTGCCTTGCTAAAGGTAACCTTGCCTGGAAGTTGAATTTAGAATCCAGGTCTCAAGACATCACCCAACTATCCTAACCTAAAATAATTTTGGCACCCAATCTCCATAATGCTTATATTATTTTATTTTCTTCTTCTTCTTTTTTTTTTTTTTGGTGCACTTAAATTTATTTTGATGACTTGCCTTGGAGAGACTTAAAGATTATAATTATGTAACTTTTGTTTTTTTGGATGGCCGGGACTTGTGATAAAAAGAGATTATGGCCAGTTAGATATTTGTGTTGTTTATAAATTAACATTTCATTTATTCATATAAAACATAATTAAGACACTTTTAATTCAGATTTGCTAGATGTATTTAGTCTTCGTTTTTAAGACTGTTTTTGAATTCTGCTTACATCTGTTTTATCTTTCTCTTGTTGAAAGGCCAAGACATTTGGAGGAGGTGGTGGCAGTGCTAGAAGTAATCTCAATATGAGTACTTCTGGTAACCGAAATAGGGAAGTTTTACCAAAAGAAAAGTCAACCAAATCAGAGGCAAAACATGAAGGTGTTTATAGAGAACTGGTAAGACTAAAGAACCAACCACAATGTTAATGTGTTCTTTCTTTAATTGTCTCAATGATTTTTAATTTTTTTTTCCTCACAATCACAACCACACCAGCTTTGTTAATAAGTATATTATGGATACATTTTATAACTCTAAGAAGGCTTTTGTTTAAGATTACATTAACTTATGAAAAATTTGGATTTTTGAAAAATAATTTATTTAAAACTTCTGTTTCACTCATATTACTAATGTCTGAATAATGTCTGTGGCATGGGTTGATAAAGAACTGTCAGAAGATCATACATCAAAAACATAGTTTTCTACCCTTTTTCCCCTTCATTACATTTTTTTTCAAATTTTATCTACAGTGATTTTGTTTTGTTTTCTGTTGCTCTTTGGGAAAAGTATATTGAAACAAGCACATACAAATATTATGAACTCAATTGCAAAATAGGGTAAGATAAATGAAAGGAGTGGAAAATATTTTTCGCATGCTACAGTGTCCTCAGATCTAAGGTAGTTGGCAACAATTCTTTTTTCTCTGCCTTTAGAAGTCAAACGACATTGGTTGATTTTGTCATTGGGGTACAGAATACTTAAGACTAGCTTAAACCATGGGGGTTTATTTCATACAACAAGAAGTCCAGAGGTAGATGGTTTACAAAGGTTGAAAAAATTCAGCAATATAATAATAATAGAGATTTTTATGGATATTTACATGATTTCTTGCTTTTCTCCTCGGGAATACAAGATTTTCCTTGAGCTAAATCTTCACAGGAAAAGTTAAAGGCTGGAAAGAAAAGGGGCACTTTTCTGGGTGTAGGTATATTTTATCAGAGAAGAAAATCCTTTCTGAAATCTCTAACAGATTTTCATTCATGTCTTACTGACTAGGACTAGGATGTATGCTTACTTTAAATCAATAATTCAAGGGGAATGGATTTCTAACTGTGGGCCACCCTCTCTGTTTCTTGAAAAAGGCCATCTTATTTTCTTTTTCTTAAAAGTTTTAAATAGCAATGGAATGGATACAGTGAGCTGAAAAAGACATGATCCCTGAGTCAAGAAGTTCTTAAACTTGAATAAATTTGAGAATACTTCTCTGAGAATGTCTTGACAAAGAACATCAGAGATGATTAGCAGATTGAAGTAATTGTGATGATTAACAACATGCAGGAAAGTAACATTACAAAGATAGTGGAGTAGAAAGCTGTAGTAATCAGTTCTTCCACCAAAGGAATATTGAGCTGGCAAGCATTGCTTGAAGCAACTATTTTAGAACTCTTAACCCTAGTCAGATACATGTAGCATCTAAGGATAATGAATTATGAAGAAAGACAGAGGTCACTGGGCTGACCACATAGACAATGGAACAAAGACTTAAGTGGTCACACATCAAAAGGAATATATTTCTTGCAAAAAACGTTTGGAAAAGTTACTAGACTTATTGATGACTGTAGACTTAATCAGGTAACAACAATCCTTGGGGAGGGGAAGAATCTGATTTATGGTTATCAAATTACAGTATTCAAAATTTCCACCAGTTATCAACAAAAAATTACAAGGCATACGTATAATGAAACAGGAAAATTTGTCTGATTCTCAGGAAAAAAATGAGACCTATAGAAACCATTCATGAAGAAGCCCAGAGATTTTTGAATATACTCACAGGTCTGAAGAAAATCATTGACCAAGAACTAAAGGAAATCGGGAGAACAATGTCTGAGCAATTAAGAAATATCAATAAAGAGAAATTATAAAAATAAATCAAATAGATGTTCTGGAGCTAAAAGGCACAAATAGCTGCAATTAAAAATTTCACTGGATGAGTTCAACTGGAGATTAGACTTCTAACCTGACGAAAGAATCAGCAGACTTGAAGACAGGGCAATTGTAATTACCCATCTGAATGATAGTAAGAGAAAAGAATGAAGGAAAATGAACAAAACCTAAAGTGATGCCATCAAATTTACCAATGTATATATTATTGGGTTTCCAGGTAAAGAGAGAAAATAGGGCAGAAAAAATATTTGAAAAAACAATGGTACCTAACTCCCAACTTTGATGAAAGACATGTATCTGCATATCCAAGAAGATCATTGAACTCCAAGTAGGATAAATGCAGATTCAGGTCAGGCTACAGTATATGCAAGATACTGTTTCAACAGAAATCTTGAAAGCATCAAGAGAGAAGTGACTCATCAAGTACAAGGGATCTTCAGGAAGATAAATGGCCAGTTTCTTATATGAAAAACTATGTAGGTCATAGGGCAGAGGAATGATATCTTCAAAGTAGTGAAGGAAAAAATAAAACTCAACCAAGAATTCTGTGTCTGACAAAAATATGACCTCTTTTTAACTCATCTTTGTGGATGCTATTTCCAAATAAGGTCACAGTCAGAGGTATTGGGAGTTAGGACATGAACAAATCTTCCTGAGGTCATTAGGATGAGCCTTAATTCAATATGACTGGTCTCCTTATCAAAAAGGGTAATTTGGACACAAGGATGAACACACAAAGGTATGATGATGTGAAGATACCCATGGAAAAGATGGGCATATGAATGGCGCATCTACATGACAAGGATTGATAGCAAAAAAGAAAAGCTTAAAAAAGTCAAGGAAGGATTCCCCTCTGGAAAGACTGGAAAGAGGTTGGCCTTGAGAAACACCTGTGATTGGTAGTTTGGTTAATTGCAAAGTGAGTCAATGAGAAAGGCAAAATAAGTTATACCGAGATGTGGTTTGGGTCATTTAAAGTACTTTTTGGTCACGTTTTACATATGTGATAATATTCTTAATTACATATTTATTTAGAAGACAATTTGGAGAGGAAAATATTTAGGAATAATGAGCAAATATTATTTTTTTTAATGTTTGGATTAGTTTTTGAATAAGAGAAATAAATAATACTTTTGGTATCCAGGTATTTTTTTCATTTACGTTAGGATATCTACAGCAAGGGTGGTAGTAGGTAAGTTTTCTCTAAACTCTGATCTACTGGTAGTAGATACTGTATTTAGAAGGATTCTGTGATACAGTATTTGGAAAAAAATACTGTGCTTTGATCAATGTCTATGTCAGTGTCAGAATGGGTGTCTGCAACATACATACCATGCATAGGCTAACTTAAATCATTTATCCATGTTAACTCTTGATTTACAAAAGTCAAAGTTCTGTTTTCCCAGCTGGCTTTGGTTCAAGATATTTCTTTATGAGATACGTTTATGCTACTGATGTGGTTTTTGAATTTATTCCAATCTAGATTTTTCAAGGAGATTTAGATTCCAGCATTTATAAAGTAGACTTTCCTGGTTGGAATACAGCTGCCAAGACTTCATAGATGGTATCGTTAGTGAATATAATAGAGTAGAATGCTGAAGCAATGGAGAATAAAAACATCCTAGACCTACTGAGTAACACCATTTTATTAGCTTAGTTTATTCTTTGCATTTTTGGAAAGGTGCTATATAAATTACGCTTCCTTTTTAGGATGGGGAAGTATAAAAAATATTCCATCTTTTACTATGAAAATATTTTGTTAGGTAGCTTTCTTTTCACTGTCTATATTATTTTCAAAGGCCTTATTCTAACATATCATAAAATTTTCTTTTTTATTTTGCATTTGCAATGATACTTAAGTCAGACAGAGTGCTCAGAGTACGGAGTACTCAGCACAGCACCACATATCACAGATTCTTTTTTGACTATGGTGTGAACATACAGCAAGTGAATATTGTATTAGTATATTTTCTTTCTGTTCGATGTAATTTTTAGTTAAAAGACAGCGAATAGATAAAAACTTTTATCTTGCTTTATTTGTGGACGATCAGCTTTTCTCTTTATTCCTTACAGGTTGACGAGAAGGCTCTAAAGCATATAACAGAAATGGGCTTCAGTAAGGAAGCTTCGAGACAAGCTCTTATGGATAATGGCAACAACTTAGAAGCAGCATTGAATGTACTTCTTAACAGCAATAAACAGAAACCTGTTATGGGTCCACCTCTGAGAGGTATAATTTATTAAGCAATCCTGATAGTATTGTTTGCTTTTTAGAGGAACATACGTTGACACAGGCTGGATTTTTCTTGCTGTGAGGGCTATAAGTTTATTTAGTATTGTGATAAATGGAAGGAATGCCAGTTTGAGAACTGTAGAGACATTTGCAGGTTACCAACGGTTTCATTGTCTTCATCTTAATATAAACTGGGTCTAACAATGCCCTACTTAACAGAGTTGTTATGAGTAATAGAGAAAATATGATATAAAGTGTTAAGTTCTATTAATTATTTCTAGAACTGTGCCATTTGTTTTAATGACAAAGTCTGCAAATATGTAAAAATTAACAAGTATATAATTACTTGGTATTCTTCTTTTTTTAAGAGATGTAGTCTGCTTTTTATAAATGTTGTCCAGTTTGGTCTTAAACTCTTGGGGTCAAACCTGTCTCCTACCTCAGCCTCTTGAATAGCTCAGACTATAGGAATTCACCACTGTACCTGGCTTACAGTTGTTGGTTTTTTTTTTTAATTATTGAATGACCAAGTATGTTATGTGGTTTTTTAAGTTATAGTCCCATATTTTTCATAAAGAAATGTGTGATTAAGAAAAAATTTTATAAAAATGATTTTTTTCTTAAAAGATAATTTATATGAACAAATTCAAATTTCTGAATAGATCATTTAGACTATGATTAAAGATACTATTTAATATAATCATTTAAAAATTCTTGCTGGGTGCCTAAGTTCATGCCTATAGTACCAGCTTCTTGGGAGAAGATTAAGGCAAGGAGATCACCTGAGCTCAGGCATTCAAGTCTGCAGTGTGCTATGATCATGCCTATGAATAACCAATGCACTTAAGTCTAGATAACATAGAAAGACCTGATCTCTTAAAAAACACAAAAACAACTCACCCACAAACCAAGACCAGACTTTTTGTTATGAAAGATTAGGCTATATAGAAAAATATGAGAAGAATGAAAAACAAAACTCTACTTAAAACATTAAAATGATTGCTGATAATATTTTACTATATTTCTTCTTTGTTTTTGCATATGCAATATATATTTCTTGCTTTTAAATCTTAAGGCAGAGGAAAAGGCAGGGGGCGAATAAGATCTGAAGATGAAGAAGACCTGGGAAATGGAAGGCCATCAGCACCAAGTACATTATTTGATTTCTTGGAATCTAAAATGGGAAATTTGAGTGTGGAAGGTAGGCTAACTTAAAGCAGATTTCTTTATTTTTCTTTCTTTTTTAGTTGATTTATTTTTAAAAGACAAAACTTTATTTGGATTTGTACAAAAAGGTTTAATAAAGCAACTGATATTATGGATCTGTATTCTGGGTATTTATAAATTTATTTAATTACAAGTTTCCTGTTTGACAAAAGCAGAAAAGAAAATTTTAATTGTTTTTCTGAAAACAGAAATGGCAGCTTATTTTGCCTCCTGTGTGATAAGTAATATCACCAAACTACTTTCTCAAATTTTGCTCCCATCTAGATGACAGATTTAGCTATGTAAGTAGATTGTTGTTTTGGAAAACTTATTATATAATCTTATATAACTTATTTTGATTGTGAAATTGACATATCTTCATGAAATTGATATATCTCTTCATTCTCCACATATTACATCTTATATAAAAATGTTCACACTGTAAGAGAATAAGCTTTCACAGTGTGATGTATTTTTTAGTGACTAACAAATAATGAAAAAAGAAATAAGTATGTTATAAACATGTAGCTTTTTTCTAAGCATGTAATGTGGTAAATATTTTAAAGTCATAAATTTAAGAAAATATCTAGAAGGTTAAGGAAATATACTTTTAAATTCAGCTTTCTCATTCAAATGTATTTTTAATCCAACCAAATAAGCTCAGTGGTAATAACGCTTTTATAACAAATTTGAAATGTCCAGATTTCATGAAAATGGAAACTTATTTGCTTATGCTAAATTATATAAGAGGCAATGTATAATGTTTGCTATAGACTAGATTTGTAAGATGATGTATTAGTTTTCTGTTGCTATGTAACAAATTATTACAAAGTTAGTGGCTGAAAACAATGCTTATTTATTATCTCATACTTGGGGCCTCTGTTTAATGTCTCAGATGCTGATATCAAGATTTCCATTGGAGCTGCAATCTTGCCTGAGGGTTTAGGTCCTTGTACCAGCACTGGTTGTTAGTAGAATTCAGTTCCTAGGAATATAGGACTAAAGTTCTGATTTTTTCCTTGAAATTGGCAAGGTACTGCTTTCAGCTCCTAGTTGCTGCGCTCAGGTGCCACTCCGTAGGGCCATTTACAGCATGTTGTTTGCTACTGCAAGGCCAACAGGGGAATCTCTGCTGCTGTTTCAGATCTTTCTGACTTCTTCCTGACTCATGCTTACTAGTGTTTCTGTCCCTGCCTCCCTTTATACTGTCTCACTGAGAGCTCTGATTTCTTTTCATTCTTCTGTCCCTCCAACATTTGCTTTTGACTCCTATAGTGTCTCCTAAATCATAATGTAGTTAAGGCAGAAAATAGTAAACTGTTTACAGCTTATGTGCCTATCATGTTTCAGTTCTCATAGAATCCAACCTTATACCAACAAAATAAATACTAACTTCTACTTAGAAAAAGATGCCAAATTTAGTTAGGATACATGAAATGAATATTGAACCTCAAACACAACTGTATATATTGTGAGGGGTTATTCATTCTATAAATACAGTATTTTATTTAGTATTTGTTTATAACAGATTTGTATGAAGTGGTAGGTATCCATAGGGTAATGAAATACCTCATTCAA
Source organism: Otolemur garnettii (assembly GCF_000181295.1). Classification (NCBI taxonomy): domain Eukaryota; kingdom Metazoa; phylum Chordata; class Mammalia; order Primates; family Galagidae; genus Otolemur; species Otolemur garnettii. The sequence goes on from NW_003852435.1 coordinate 7,892,333, forward strand.
GAAATTAGAGAAATGGATTGATATTTGTTGCTTCTTCTTCCAAAGAGCTTAGTATATAGTTTATGAGACAAAACAAACCACGAAGAGACATAAGAATGCTTATTAAAAAAAAAAATTACCCTTTACTTAGTATAAACCAAAATAATACTGAATAAAATATAAAGGCTTAGAAATTTTGAATATAGTAATCAGATATGACCTGGCCTAATTTGTAACCCTTAATAATATTTAGTTTTTTATTTCAAAGTTTTATTGCCAAAATAAATTACCAAATAGATTTATTGCCAAATAGTTATTTTGAATAGCTAGGAAATACTTTAGGCAGACTTGAAAACACTACTTGATTTGCTATTCATTGTTTCAAATATTTGCCTCATCAGGAGCTGATTCCTTCGGTGGCAGCTTTTCTGACTCTAAATTCTCTTTGATGATGTTGGCATCACACAGAAGAGATTCATGATAACACATATAAGTACAAATAACCGGACAATAATACGTATATAGAAGGAAGAATTTTGTATTTGTGGATAGTTTTTATATTTTCTTGGGTTAGTCTTTGTGGGAACAATGAGGGTAACGGGACTGATGGGCAAACTTGAGGTGTGGTTGCCCTCAGATCTTTTGCAGATACCATTTTGTTACTTTTTCTCGTTAACCCACTCACATTACTAAATGCTGATATTCTTAGGTAAGCTGGGATTCACAGTAGTAGATTAATAATAATAAAATAGTTTAGACAAACCACTCAATTGTTATTTCAGCTTTTAAGATTTCAATTTTTTTTAACTTGCAGTTAATGCCCAGAATCAGAATGAACTGTTACTTTTGTACGCCTGAATCTCTGCTCTGGTCTTTGCTCAGAATTTGGTCACTGTTTCATGAATCTTCCATTCTAAAGTAAACTCTTTGTTGATGGGAGAAAATGTTCAACATTTTTTCTAAGGAAAATTTGAGAAGCTATTCAGGATAGAGTATCTTTAATGTTTAATGGTTAAATGCCTCATGAACCACTAATGAAGAGAGGTATAATGTTAGAATTTTATGTTTATATCATAAACCTTATTATTTGTGTCTGTTGTAAACCCAAATATATGTAAAGGAGTAATCGTGGTCAGGGGCATTAGCTCATCCCAGCACTTTGGATGGCTGAGATGGGAGGATTGCTGGGGGCCTGGAGTTCAAGACTAGACTGGGCAAACATCATGAGAACCCCATCTTTACAAAAAATTTTGACAAGTTAGATGGGCTTGGCAGCATGTTAGAGCTAGAGCCTAGAGCCTAGTTAATGGGGGGTAGGGGGCTGAGGTCGAAGAATCACTTAAGCCTAGGAGTTTGAGGTACCATTGCAGTCTAGCCTAGATGACAGAATGAGTCCCTGTCTTTTTTTTTTTTTTTAATTTATTGTTGGGGATTCATCGAGGGTGCAAGAAACCAGGTTTCACTGATTGCATTTGTTAGGTAAAGTCCCTCTTACAATTGTGTTGTGCCCCCCAAAGGTGTGGCACACACCAAGACCCCACCCCCCTTCCTTTCCTCTCTCTGCTAATCCCTTCCCCACTTCTCCCTCCTTCCTGTCTTTAAATGAAAACTGAAAAAGTAGTTGTGATTTAGTTATATGTCTATTTGGAGTTTTAAAAAATTTTATTTTTAATTTAGTTGAATAGTCAAATTTTCCTGCAGGTTTTATATCAGTATAAGGTGTCTGAGGGTTTTGTTTAGTTTCAGTACCACTAGAAGTCAAAATTAGCTGAGTAAGCCTGGGCCTGTTATGGACTCATTATGTCATATCAGATTCTGTGAACAGTAATGTGTCAGGTTTGTTTAAAAAAAAATTCCTTAAGGGTGAGATTCTTTGTGAAAAATTTAACGGAGGTTACTAACACATTTACTTTCACATCATATTATGTAATTTCTCTACAAGAGCAAAAGCTGCTGTCATTTCTTCTAATTTTTTAAAACTCCATTAGAAATAATTGCTCCTCATATCTCCTTTTCTTAGAAATTTTCTCTTAGCATTAACTTTTTGATGTTATATCTTTAAATTGGAATAAAACATAATTCTAGTTGACATTTTTATTAATACTCTGAAAAAAAAAGTGAAGTTGAATTGCACTGCTTTTTGTTACCAAAAGAAGGGGACAAGGTTCTAAAGCAGGTGAATTTATTGATTCTACTGCTTAACTCAGTACGCTGGCATTTACTGTTTGTGTGTCTCGGGCAAGTTAGATAACTATTGTTAAACCTTAATTTCTTCATCAGGAAATGTGGAAATAGTAACAGCACTTATCTGAAGGGATATTATAAAGATAAAATTAGATAATGCATCATAGTATTTGGCAAATAAATTTCTGTATATGTGGCAGTTCATGCCATCATTATCATCATGATTAGCAACAGCAGAGGCAGTAACATGCTCCACTCATCACCTGTCATCTCCATTCCCACTGCTGTACTTCACTAGAACTATTCACTGTTCTTTCTAGAACTTTATCATCTCATCCTCTGTGTTGCCACCAGTGACCTTTCACACAAATTTTCTCCTACTACCTGCTTGCTTAAAATGTTCCATTCACTCATTGGTGGGACCATATTCAGACTATAGTACATACACTGTTTTTATGGTGTTCCATTACTCTATTTTCTTTGGATTTTGAGAGAATTAGTATTTATCTTGGTTAACAGGACTACATAATTTCAAGTTCTTATAATATTCATATGTAAATAATATATTTAGATGTTAGCAGATATCAAGATAATATTGGTTGTTGGGTAGTTCACATCAAGTTGTAGATTTTTGTTAGTTGGTAGGAGACATGTTTTTGTTTCATTTTCTTGTCATATTTCAAGTCACTGTTTGGCTTGTAGATGTACAGCTCGAATTTGGAAGACTGAAAAATAAGGACCACATGCAGGAAATGTGATATAATGGTAATAGCTAATTAGAAAGGTAATGGAAACTAAGTCCAGAAGAGAAAGAAACATGCACATGTTAGGCTGTATGTTCTTGTGAACGCTTTCCTCAAGAAAAGGACTGCTCTGATCTGTCACAGAATTAGAGAGAAAAAAGAAAGGATCACCCATGTATTGGCTATTGTGTATGTTTACATCTAACTATATCAAACAGCATTACTCTGCATTGATTGAAATTGATGGTAGAATGTTTCTATGTGAATAAAGTCATAAGCTGTCAGACAGCAGAAAACAGAAGGAACAGATAGCTGTCTGCCTACTACCTGTCATTCTGTCTTCCCCTTCTCATGACTTTCCCGGCCCTTGACTTTTTCTTCTTACAAGGCCAAGTTCTTTCTGTTACATTCTTTTTTAAGTACAGATTTACCCCAACCTTTAAATAGCACTTTAAGCTTATCTTGAAGTAATTATTTTCAATTCTATTTGGGCACAACTTTTCACCCTTAATATTGAAGAGTCTATGACAATACGTACCTCTTATTGTCAGATTAATGAACAAGTATGCATTAAGTACTGAAACCAAGAGTGTTTAGGAACTCCTTAAGCAACGTGACAGTGCCTCACCATTTGTTACTACATTATGCAAGAGCTGATTAGAAATTAAAACAACAGCTAAAACAAAAACCCTGGTCTTTCACTACAGTTCAGTTTGAAATGCTCTAGTTTGTGTTGTTGAGACATTGTGGTCCCTGGATTTACAAGTATTCTGACAGCATGGCACTTGAAATTTCCCTTCTGTCAGAGTGGTGAGGCCACGTGGTTGAAGACGGTGGGCACAATAATAGGTGGGAAATGAAAACAAGCTTCTCTGCTGCCTCCTTTGAGACAGCCATGTGGTAAGGCACCTAAGCTTCATGGAGAGGCTTCTTTCATTCAGCAGTCCTTGTCTGTACATTTTCCAACTAAGCATTGAACCAATGGGTGCATGAATCGTCGGATCATCCTGAGTGATGACTGTTCAGTCACTGCGAGGCTGTGCATCTTAACCATGGAAGGTTCCACATCACAGAGCAGAGGGAAGCTGTCCCCACTGTGCTTTTTCTTAATTCCTGGCTCACAAAATCTATGAGCATAATAAAGTGAATGTTTTTTTATGCCACTAATTTTGAGTGGCAGTTTGTTAAGTAATAGTAGCACTAGAAAAATCTCTGAAAATTGGCCTCATCTACAATTGTTATTTATGAAAACTTGTGAGTGAAAAAAACTTATTCTGCCATTGATGTGTTACTTTGTAAGTCACTATTATATTTCAGCTTTATAAATACATTTAGAAGGTAGTTAATAATTTTAGAATTGCCCAGATATGTGACAATTGTGTGACTTCTAGGTACATCTTGTAGGAATAAGTAGGCATATTACTTATTAGTCTAAGAAGACATCAGTGTATGCAATACATATGCAATACATTGACATTTTCTTAGATTAATAAGTAATATGCCAGGCAGTAAGTGATAAACATCTCCAAACTTTGCTAAGGGCCAAATCCAAAGGACTTAACTTTTCAGAATTAGTCTCTGTAGAATATCATTAAAAGAGGCAGAACAGGTTCTGTGAGTTCAGAATTATTGAGTTCAAAACTATTTTGGTCATAGTTTTATTAGAATATTATTAGGGACCATCTTAAGTGCAGATGATCCAAATATATTTTGCTCTGAATTTTTGAATTTTCTGTGTAGATGTTGTATCTGATATTTCTGAGCATTAGTGACTTGAAGGAGTTTCTCTCTGTTATAAAAATTGCATATTGAGTCTTTAGTATTTTAACTTATTTTATTTTATAGCATGTGATACATAATTATTCATAATTTTTTGGTACTTAGATCTGTGAAAGATGAATCTAGCTTTTCTTAAAATACTAGAACATGAGTGCCTCTTTCATTTTTGCCATTCTTTTATTTTCTTTCTTTTTAGTTGTCCATTAATTTAAATATTTCTTAACCATAAAATAAAATGATAATTCATTTATCGAGCATCTGTGTGGCGAGGACTGTGCTAGGTGTTTTGCATGCTGTTAATTCATTTAATCATCATGCAAATGCAAAATATATATTGTTATTTCCATTAGAAAGATAAGGAAATAGGCTTCATACAGGGATGGGGAACCTACAGCCTTCTGATTTCAAGATTGTTCTTTTTTAAGCACCAGAGGAGGCAAGAAAACCTTCATCTCTCTCTGCTGCATGCCTTTCTTCAATTCAAAAATTTGGATTAAGTCAAAAGGCCTCACTTAAGGCCCAAAAGGCCACATGTTCAAACTTTGAACATTAATATTTGAATTAAAGCAAAAATAACATGAAGGTATTATTTGTAAATTATTTTTGACCCACAATTCTAGTGCATCACATGTAAAGGCTCGTTTATCAACAGAGGAGCCCACTTGATTTTACTGAAGTCTACAGCTGTACACTTGAACAGAAGGCATTAATGACAGTGAGTAGTGTGGGAATGACAGTAAGAAAGTGTTATGTTTAATCAAACAATTCCTGTGTTATTTAATATCCAAGATACGCTACAAAGATGAAAATTATCTTGAGAAGAATTTTCTAAGGAAGAGAAGTATGAATGGCGGTGTTTTACATATATGTTAGGGTTGGTTGAATGGGGGAAATAGGGAGTAGTTCTTTGTATTTTAGGATTTTAGATAAGGTGACCAGACGTCCCGCTTTTGGTGGGACAGTCCTGATTTTTAACAATTTGTCCCGTGTCCCGTGGCGTTTTAAAAAAGTCCGGATTTTTGGAAAGAATGCACGACAAGCTAGGGAACAGCGGGAGAATGGGAAGGGAATATACGGTTTTCCACTGCCAAAAAGGTTAATGTAACTCCATTTGGGAATGAAAAGGTTAATGTAATTTCATTTGGAAATGAAAAGGCTAATGTAAACTCCGTACTTCCCTCCTGGACAAGGTATCAGAAGGAGACTGGCTCCCTCCTTTGCTTCTAGGCAAGGGCAATTAGCTCAGAAGGAGCCAAACTGTCTGGAACAAACAAGTAGCCTTCCTCCCCAGTAAGGTAACTAGACATCCTGCTTTTGAATAATTTGTCCTG
>NW_003852435.1:7898606-7899529 GCF_000181295.1 Otolemur garnettii
CCCCCCCCACGGTGTCCCACTTTACCAATGTTAAAATCTGGTCACCTTTAGAACATTTAGAATTAAGAGTTCTGATGATTTGGGTAAGATTTAAGAGCTACAAAGAACACAATAGTCTCCACAAAGCAATGTCACCCTACCACGTGTCCTCATCTTCTGCTTTAAATCTATCTAGTAGGAGAAAAAATTATAGCTAGAGAGAAGTAACACAAATGTTTTTCTCTTGAGCTTGTTAAGAAAACACAGAGGGCTGTGTGCGGTGGGTCACACCTAGAAATCCTAGCACTTCTGGGAGGTCAAGGCAGGTGAATCACCTGAGCTCAAGAGTTCAAGATCAGCCTGAGCAAAAGCAAGATCCTCATCTCTACAAAACAGAAAAAGTTAGCCAGGCATTGTGGTGAGCACCTGTAGTCCCAGCCACTGAGGCAAAAGGATGGCTTGAGCCCAGGAGTTTGAGGTTGCTGCGAGCTATGATGCCACAGCATTCAACCCAGGGTGACTAAATGAGACTTGGTCTCAAAAAATGCAAAAAACAAACAAAAAAAACAGTGAAAAGAAAACATAGACAATAAAGATACTGCAATGGTTGTGTGAGTGACAATAATTACCAATAAGCTTTTATTAAAAAATTGTTTTTCTTCATAAAACCAATGCATATTCACTCTGGAAAATCCTGAAGAATAGTCACTTATTTGTTTCACAGTATTAATATGTGGCAGGTACTATGTTAGAAGAAATAGATTAGTAAACAAAGCACAGGTCAAAGATCTGAAAGTCTAGAACAGAGGTTCTCAACCTGTGGGTTGCGACTCCTTTGTGACAATGAAAATACATCCTGGGCGGTGCATGTGGCTCAAAGGAGTAGGGCACCAGCCCCATATGCCAGAGGTGGCGGGTTCAAACCCAGCCCCAGCCAAAAAAAA
>NW_003852435.1:7899663-7902054 GCF_000181295.1 Otolemur garnettii
GGTTGAGAATCACTGGTCTAGAAGGAAGGGAGGTTTGTGTAGTGCTATTCCCTGCTGCTGCTGTGCAGGCTCTGGCAGCACATAGGAAGGGTGCCTGACTTAGTTTTGATGAGGTTTGGGAAAGAAGGACCTCCCAGAAAAAGTGAAATACAAGATGAAATCCAAGGAGAAGCCAGAGGGAAGATGCCCGGGACATGGTTAGGCACTATGCAGGTGTGAATACATGCATCATCGTAATAAATTGAAAATACTCAGAATCTAAGACTTACTGCTTTCACCAGAAAACAAAGTTGTCTTTAAAAGTGACCTTTAGTAACTAAAGGAGAAAAGGTAAAACAAAGCTGTATTTGAGAGTGACTTAAGTTAGTAACTGATGGAGCAAAGGTAAAACTAGCTAGAAAAGCCCTCTGAAGAGAATGCCTTTAGAGGTGGTAGAGAAATTAAAATTCATCCAATTGAGGTAGCATATTTTTGGTATGAAATTTGTGATACAACCGTCTTTCTGAAGTTTGTTTATAGAGTTAATTATTTAGTATCTTAAATCCTCTTTTAAAAAATGGAGGGATAAAGCAACTTTAAAAAATCAGAGAACAAATTACTGTTAGAAATGAACCAACCATGAGAAATCTGAGAAGCAGTGCAACATACCCCCAAAATACAACTGCAGAGATCGATGCCCCTATCTAGCCACACTGAGAATGGATGCAGAATCCAAGGTGGTCCTTACAAAAAAACAAATAGCAACCAAAAAAGTGAGAAACTTGAGTATGACAAATATATTTATTTTGAGCTTAGTCTTCAGTTTAATATGTCATGGCTGTGAATTAATTTAATAAGAACAGGAAAACAACTGTATATAATTACCAAACTATAATTTTTAAAAAAAATGCTATCTCAGATGAAAACTACTATTATTCTTGTAACTAGTTTTTCTCTGAGATTTTAATAAAATAAAATATTCTTCCCCTTTGAAATTAATAGTTAATGGCAATTATGTTTTTACTTACAGTTTACCTTTGTGAAGCAGATGTCTAGCCCAGGACCTTCTTATGGCTTATTCCTCTTTCTTGGACTATTCTTTCCTAACTTTATTCTCCTTCAGAGAAGTCCCTCTCCTACATTGGCATACCCCTCACTGCTCCATGACAGTCTGTTTCCTTCATAGATGTTATTACAGTTGGTCTTACATACATACTGCTAAAGTAACTAGGACATCGTTGACACCATCAGTAGTTGGGTGCTCAGCAGCTATAATGAGCAACTGAGTGAATGAGCATTATTCTAATTTAATGAAGTCTCACAGGTACCCAGTGGTAGGGCTGGAGTTTAATGCCAAGAGTGTTTCATTCTAAAGATCCTATATGGACCCAGGCAGGAGAAAGCAATTTTACATATTTTTAAATTTAATCTTTACCACAGTCTTATGATAATAATTATTGTCTGTACTTTACAGATGAGGAAACTGGGGTTCTTTGTGACTTTGTCCAAGAAGTATTATTAGGAAGTGAGAGAAGCAATTTGGTTTGGAGCTCATTGTTCTCTGGAGCAAATCAGAGATGGCTTTTTATAAGCTTACTTTTTTGGTTTGTTATGCAGTCTTTTTCTGTAATCATTTGAACTCAATAAGTCAACTCCAGTGTGCTTTGATGCAAACCCCTGTTACAGAAGTCAAAATAGAAGAGTACGTTTTCAATTTCATTCTTGCACCTTTAGATAAGCCTGTGTGATGGTATTAAATAGGTAGCAATTTTGAACTTGGGGTCTTATTGTATTCCCAGTGTTTTCAGTAATTCTTTCTTTCAGCAAGCATTTCCCAAATGTCTCCTATTTGCCTGACTCTGTAGTAGCTAAGCATTAGAGAAAACAATGCTGAGTAAGATTCAGACCTCACCCTCAACTTGGTTATGATACTTTAATATTTAAAAGTGACCCCCTTTAACAAAACACATGTGATAATGAAGTGAATGAGATATCCACGTATGTCTATTCAGTGACTTGGAAAGATGCCCAAGATATTGTTAATTTTAAAAATAGGCCAGGTGCAGACTATAATCCCAATACCTTGGGAGGCCAAGGTGGGAGGATTGCTTGAGGCCAGGAGATGAAGGTTGCAGTGAACTATGATCAAGTCACTATACTCCGGCCTTGATGAGAAAGTGAGACCCTGTCTCTAAAAAAACAATTAAAAAATACATTGTAGCCCATAGTTATAGCATGAGTTTCCATTTTTTGTTAAAGACATTAAATGTGCATATGTATGTCTGCATGAGATACGTAATAAAGAATAACCTCTAAAACTGTTGGTAGTGACTATATTTGGAGGTAGGATTGGATAGGCAAAGGGTGGAACTTTCATTCTATACATTCTTTTAATGAGAGAATTAAGTATGA
>NW_003852435.1:7902272-7907886 GCF_000181295.1 Otolemur garnettii
TGCTATGGGTGCTGAGCCTCTTAGTACTTTTAATATAGAAACATTTTAGGCTGGGTATCGTGGCTCATGCCTATAATCCTAGCACTTTGGGAGGCTGAGGCAGGTGGATTACTTGAACTCCGGAGCTGGAAATCAGCCTAAGCAAAAACAAGACCTTGTTTCTACTAAAAATAGAAAAACAACAACAACAAAAGCTAGCCAGGCATGGTGGCTGTAGTCCCAGCTACGTGGTAGGCTGAGGCAAGAGGATCTCTTAAGCCCAAGAGTTTGAGGTTGCTATGAGCTATGATGCCATGGCACTTTATTCAGGTTGACAGAATGAGACTCGTTAAAAAAATGTTTTTAAAGGTTGTAGAGAAGATTTTTATTTGGAAAATGTTTATAGTACATTCTAAGTGTAAAACAAAATTAGAGTATGATTTTGATTTTCTGGTATATCTAAATTTTTTCTATGGTTTGGTTTTTATAACATGAAAATAAGTTTCTATTAAGGCATTCTTTCTGTTATGCTTTTAATAAGAAACAAACAAAAAACTAAAGCAAGGTAAGGATACTAACTTAAAGTGGAGGTTTGTGTAAATAGAGAAGCACCTTGTTCAATTATTGGTTTTTTTCCCCTGATGTCACTAATTAAGTTCATTTGCATGAGTATAATGCTAATAGTTGTATTAATAATGGCAGTTAAATAATAAAGTGCTTATTGAAGCCATTTACTGTTCTAAGTACTTTACACATATTAACCTGGGTTTTCCTCTGAGGTATGCTCTGTTATTCCCCTGTCTTAAAGATGAGGCTTAGAAAATGTAACTGTTTTGTTTAAGAATACAGAACTAGTAAGTGGCAGAGCTATGATGTAAACCTATGTAGTCTCTCTATAGAGGCTGTACCCTATACACTATGCTATTCTTTTTTCCCCCAGATTAATACGAGGATACAAACAATTAGATTACAGTGTTTGCGTTTATTAGGTCAGGTTCCTGTTTTGTAGTTGTGTCCTGTACCCGGGAGGTGTACTACACACACTAGCTTGGTGCCCATTAGGGAGAAGCACACCAACACATTATGCCGTTCTAAAGTAGCAGTTTGTGAGCTTCTAAATACTGGTCCAATTTTCAGTAGGGGTTTTAGTTTTGCCATACTAATGGAAAGAGATTATTAGTTTTAGGTTAGGATTCTGGAAGTCCTTGTATCTAGATTTTTTTTTCAGCCTATCAGGGATGATGAAAGAGCTTTTGTGATTTCCGCATCTTACCAGAATTGAACAGATTTTGGTGATGAAATTGTAACCAACATTGTTGCTTATATTCTGATTTTTTTCCTCAGGGCAAGCAGCTTGGCATAGTGGAAAAATCATGAGCTTTAGCTTCAGTTAGATTTCAATTTAATTCTGGCTTCAACTTTTTTTTTTTTTTAATTGAATGGTAACTATGTACATTAATGCACTTCTGGGGTACAGTGTGGGGTTTTCACATGCAATCTGAAATACTTCCATCAAACTGGTCAACACAGCCTTCATGTCATTTTCTCAGTTATTGCTTTAAAACGCTTCAACATTTTTTAGTGTAAGCGTGTATAGTTGAAGAACATTATTTTTATTTTGTTTCTTCACTTGTAAAATAAGGATGATAATATTTCCCTTTCAGGGTAGTTGTGAGGAGTATACAATGAAATAATGTAGACAAAAGTCATTTAATATACAGTCAGGTACATAGTATGATCTTAATATCAGGGCACGTGTCTTAAAAATAAAATGAGGATTGGGCGGTGCCTGTGGCTCAAAGGAGTAGGGCAACTGGCCCCATATGCCGGAGGTGGTGGGTTCAAACCTAGCCCGGGCCAAAAACTTAAAATAAATAAATAAAAAAAAATAAAATGAGGATTGTCTTGGGAAGCATATTCTATCTGTTTTTCTACTGTAAAATGCAGGTGTAATTGTTACTGGATAATGAATATTCTGTTAAAAAGTATTAATATATTAAGATGCCTGATTAATTCAGCGCACTCTTTTATAGAGTTGTGACTATTAATAAGTTTATTCTTAATGATTCTGCATTTCAGATCACAGTGTTATAAAACAATTATCTTGTAAATAAACATTGTGAAACCCATGACCCATGATCTGGTGTTATAGGAACATTTTATTTCATGTCATAGTAAACATATGCAGCATTCCTTGATTAGTTTTTTCATAGGAGGTTTTATCACCTTGATTTTTTAGATGTTTTCGTAGTTTTGTCTATTTTGTGATAAATTTTTCTGTTAATTTTGCTGATCTTATTTCCTGCTATTCAATATTAAATGCTACCAGTTTCTGTTAATGCTTTTTTCCCATCTTTTCCCTTGGGGTCATTTTAAAAAGAGGGTAATGCATTTTACACTGTTGCTTGTACAGAAATATATCTTGGTATTTTATTATTTAAGTGCTTATAATAGGTCTGGTCGGTAGGGCTAATTGGTATCTTGTGTAGCTTGAAATCATGATGCCTTCTCAAAAAGGTGGCAAAGAACAATTAGATTCTCGCTGGAGAACTGAGGAGCTATCTTTCCAATTGATTAGTTTATTTAAAATTGTCTTTCTCATAATTTAGTAATCGAGTATTATCTATTATTCAGTGGGTTAGCTTAGTGTCAAAATATTTATTTTATATATGACTTAATTATCTAACCACCTAAGATAAAAGGTATTAGGTTTAAGGAAATCCGAGAATGAAGGAACATTTAAGAACCCTCCTTTCTTGGCTATTATTTCATATAAAATGGAGGTGTATGAAAACTATCTTCTTGTAAAAGTATAATTTTTACTTTATACCTCTATTAGTTTGTTTAATTTATTCTTAAGGAGATTTCTTATTTTTAAAATTAATTAATTTCCTTTAGAGACTTTATTCTCACTATATTATCTTAGCATAATAATGGAAATGAAATTTTTTTATTAATAAAATTTACTTGTTCTGTTGTGTAATGTACATCATCAGTTCAGTAATCGAAAATAATATTTAAAAGGCTAAATGGAATTATTTTTTTTCTTTTTATTATCAAGCAGTTTCCTAAGCTTGTTTGCAAACAATACAAGAATTTTTCTTTTCTAGAATGTTACTTTTGATATAAGAAAGCTGGTACATCAGAGTGGTTGAGTATATAAAAGAAGATCTTAGATGTTAGTAAGAACAGTAATAGAAAAATCCAGAAATTCTTTAAGTAGATTGGATCTAGAAATAAGTGAAGAAATTTAAATAAAAAACAAAGAAATTTGATATTTTTCTATTAATATAACTCTTCAAACTCTTTAATATAGTTCCATAGACTTGGCACCCTTAATCCTAAATTGTAGATTGCAAAATTTTTCATTTTTTCCTTGGGAAAATTGAAGTCAAATTCTCTCACACATATACTAAGCCTGGTTGAACTTTGATTCTGTTTATATGGTTATCTGGCCTCCATCTGTAGTCTAGGATACTTATTAGACTTACTTACTCATGATGACCTAATTTTTTTGTACCTGACTATCACATATAAATTGGTGTGCTAACTGAAATAATTTAAGAAAAATTGATCCCTAAGTAGATAGGAAAAGCTTACTCACCAAATATTTATTCAAACCTACCTGACAACAAATAAAATACCTTCATGTTTTATTTATTTTGGAAGCTGAAAAATTTCTTTAATGTACTATACAAGGGACCTTGCTTCTTTGTTAAATGAGTCTCATAATACCTGGTGGTGACATCATTTATTGTCTCAGAATAGGAACTATTGATAATGTGTATAAAGTGTGAGTGTGGGCTACCTATAAGTAGTAGCAGATAATCAATAAGAGGCAGCTGCTGCTTTTATTCTCCAGTAATGTCTGGAAGAAATGCTAATACATGCCTTTTGCTGAAAGTGCTTGTTTGTGTCCTGATTATAGCCACTACTATTCTTCCCTGAATCTTTACTCCTGGACAGTAAATAATGCCAGCAGAAACTAAAGGTGGTCATTCTTCTTTTCTCTAAACAAAAATTTAATATTGACTCTAGTTGTTAAAATAAGACATTTGTTTATAAGGCAGATATTCTTGAGGAAAAGGTGATTTTTAAAAAGATGTCTCTTTGTCTTGGCTAATGTTTGAAATGTTACGTATTTGGAAAGTCTTTATTTTTGTTACATGAGTGGTTTGACTGGATGTCGGATTCTACTATGAAAATAATCTTCCCTTTTAAGGTGTTGAAAGCCTGTTAGATAGGCTCCTAGCATCCATTGGTTCTGTTGTATGGGTTTTTGTTTTGTTTTGTTTTTTGATTTTGTTTTTGTTTGCCATTTTGAGTCTTGATCTCTAGTCTGTGACCTGTTTTGTCACTCAGGAACCTTTAAAGATCACTCTTTATTCCTGTTGTTGTAAACAATTTACCTGATATCTTTTTGCATTTGGAAATGCATGGGATGGTCTTGGTAGTCAAAGTGACGTGGAGATGCCCAGGGAGTATACTTTTGGCATTTAGTGTCTAGAGGTCAATAAGTTTAATTTTCTTGCAATGCAGGGAATCCAGTCTCATCTAAAATGTCAATATTCCTCTCTGTGGAAATGTTGTGACTCCGGGGAAATAAAAGAACAATTATGAACTGCATGTTGGTATATGACAAAGGAAGCAAGACATATACACCAAAGACCAATAAATATATTTGGAACAGATGTTATATATACACTATGTCAAATAATAAGGGAAGAAAAATGTAAATGATATGGTACAAATTTAAACAGAATAAACATCACTGTGTACAATATAGCCTTTACAATTATGTATAAATACATATTTACCATGTTATTGTTTTTGGTTCCAATTGGACCGTTGGGTCAAGTTGAACTGTTATGCATGTTTTTGACACTACTTCCTATATTTCCATTGCTGACACTTTATTCTGTGTTTCCAAGTAGTACTTGCTCTTAATTACTGTGACAAATCAAAAAAATTATTGGTCCTTTTCTATAGTAGGATATCTATTTGTAATACAAACATTTAACAACTCCAGATGGAGAAAGATTTGAAAAACATTTTTACTATGTCTAGAAGGTGATTGATAATAATAACTATACAATGCTAAATTAGAGTGAGATTCAGAAAGGAGGGATGGCAAGGGTTCAAATTACTTCTGCAATTTCATAGCAGTTTCTGAGTGAGCCGTTTAAATTCTCTTTCCTTAATGTTTGGGGAATGAATTGCTAGAATAGCATACATAGGTAACTATATCATAAAAATGCAGATATTCAGTGATCAAGACAAATGGTTTTTGATTGTCCACCATTTTTTCATGACTCATATCATTGTTTTATTTCACTAATATGGTTAACTAGAACATTATATATTAGAAATACAAGAGTTGGGTGGTGCCTGTGGCTCAGTGAGTAGGGTGCTGGCCCCATGTACCTAGTGTGGCGGGCTCAAACCCATCCTGGCTAAACCGCAACAACTGAAGAAAAAAAAAGAAAAGAAAAGAAATACGAGACTCAGCCTCAGTGCCCATAGCACAGTAGTTACAGTGCTGGCCACATGCACTGAGGCTGGTGGGTTCGAACCTAGCCTGAGCCAACTAAACAACAATGACAACTGTAACAAAAAAAATAGCTGAATGTTGTGG
>NW_003852435.1:7908115-7929877 GCF_000181295.1 Otolemur garnettii
TATAATAATAGATTAATTTTTAAGAATTTAAAAATAATGAAGTATTAATGCAGAATCTTCATTTTAATTGTGTGTATAATATACTTTTACCTTTCAGAACCTAAGTCACAGCCTCAGCAGCTTCATCAGGGGCAACATAGAGTGTCAAATACAGATCAAAACGGAGTAAAAGAAAATAATCAACCAAGACATCTTCCTCGAAATGATACCAGGCAGCCAAGAAATGAAAAACCACCTCGTTTTCAAAGAGACCCCCAAAGTTCAAAGTCCATTTTGGAAGGCAGTGGGTTACCTAGAAATAGAGGTTCTGAGAGACTGAATACTTCTTCAGGATCTGAAGTATGGGCTGAAGAGAGAGTCAGGTGTGATAGACCATATTCTAGATATGACAGAACTAAAGATACTTCTTATCCTTTAGGTTCTCAGCACAGTGATGGTGCTTTTAAAAAAAGAGATAACTCTATGCAAAGCAGATCAGGAAAAGGTCCTTCCTATGCAGAAGCAAAAGAAAATCCACTTCCTCAAGAATCCATAGATTATAATAATCAGAAACGTGGAAAAAGAGAAAACCAAACAGCTAATCCTGACCATTTTTATGATAGGAAATCACGAACAATCAGTAATGAAGCTTTCAGTGGTATAAAAATTGAAAAACATTTTAATGTAAATACTGATTACCAGAATCCTATTCTAAGTAATAGTTTCATTGGTATTCCAAATGGAGAGACAGAAATGCCACCGAGAGGAAAACGAGTAGGACCTATTAAGCCAGCAGGACCTGTCACAGCTATACCCTATGACAATAAAATATTTTATAATAGTGGTCCCAAAAGGAGATCTGGGCCAATTAAGCCAGAGAAAGTACTAGAATCATCTATTCCTATGGAGTATACAAAAATGTGGAAACCTGGAGATGAATGTTTTGCACTTTATTGGGAAGACAACAAGGTATGGATGCTTTAATGAAATTTTATATTAATGCAATTTTATAAATGCAACATTCTAGTGGGACTTTACAGAAAATCATCACTTTGAGCCTGAGTTTTGTTATACAGTTGTACTTGTTGAAAGTCTTTGAACATATTTATAGATAAAAATTTTGCATAAATTTAGGTAGATATAAATTTTATATAATTTTAAAAAGAGAAGATAAAATATTTAATATTTTTTATGGATGCTTAGGAAGAATCTATCCTATAAGATTTGCTTTTGCTAGGTTTTAGTTTATATATCAACAAAGTATTGTAAAAGTGATTACGTGAAGTTGAACTTTATTTCACTTATTAGCTGAATTATAAATGTTTGCTTTTCTTTCTAGTAAAATTATACTGATTCACAAGAAAGAAAATTACCTAAATGGCACAAAATGAAATTTTGCAGATTTTTCTTTAAGAAAATATATACATCCCAGCCTACTTTTTAACAAAATTAAAGGAATATAAATTAGTTATTTACCTTATAATAAATACTTTAATAATTATTAAGCCAATAAATGTAACATTCTTTAGTTCTACATTATCTGCTGGCTAAAAGGAAAATAAGGAAATTGTAAGGGAAAGAGAGAAGGAAAAACAGAAGATGAAGTCAAAAGAAGTACAGAGGATCAATTAAAAGCCTGGCTAAAAGGCAGACCATCACAGTAAGAGCAGGAAGGAGAAAGGGAGCGAGAGACCCTCCGGGAAAGGCCTTTGCCTGTTTTTCCCTTTGCCCTACATGCTCTTGTACTGGCTAATCTTCTTAGCCATGAGAGTTTGACTCCAGCATTATCCCCTAGAGGAAACCTTCTTTGACCTATTCTATCCTTTACTGCACTATTCTCGTTCTCAATCAGTGCCTTGTTCACTTTTTAAAACTTAATCATAGTTTGTAGATATATTTAGTTTTGGTTCCTGGATTGCTATCCTTTTCCCTTCCTGTGATACTAAGTTCTGTGAGGACTGGGCTATGTCTGTCTAGTTTTCCTCTGTAGTCCTGCTTCTCCAGTATAAGGATTTCATAATTATATGTTGACTAAGTTAATTAGTTAATTATAGAGGGGGCACTCATATAATATATCAACAAAAGTAGAAGAGTGAGAAGACTAGTCATATCAGTAAGGTAGTAATAAAAACAGATATAAAGGAGTTAGAGTGAAGGATCTGGGTGGATGTGAGAACCAGGTCAAAGAGGAAAAATATTTGAAATATTTCCTAGGTAGAGTAGTTCCAGTTGATGAGGTGAGGATGTATTCATGAGAGTGTATGGCTAACGGGAGTGGTGAAAGTAAAGGTAACTGAAGATTTTGAGGAACTGAAATTCAAACTAGTGAACTTAGACAGATTTTTTTAAATAGACACTGTCAGACTTGGAATCAGGACCCATACCCTGTGCTGTTCACTGAATGGTGAAGTATAAGCAGGGCATTAGGTGTTACCTCATAAGAGAACAAGTTTTCTGTGTTGGACAATGTGAGGTTGTTAGTGACCTTAACAAGAGCAGAATAAGAGACTGGAGTTCAAATTCAATAATGTTTGAAAGTGGTTGTGGCTCTGAGTAGTAAAGGCAAAACTAAAATAGACAACTCTTAAGCCAAAACAAACCCTCTATAGGATCAAGGATATCTGTCTGTACTCTGCCTATTGAAAAAAATATAATCCTTTTTTGGGGAAAAATAACATCTTCTAGAACCTCTTCAATATTTTATCTGCAGTGTCTGGCATCCTATAAAAAGTTATGAGCCATGGCAAATAAAACAGAAAGAATAAGTGAATGGGTGAATATGAATGATTGACCAGAAACAAATGAAGCAGTAGAGAAAAATAGGCCTACAGGGATTAAGATAATTAGACTTAACAGACAAATTCCTTCAACAAATATTAATTAAGTATTTAACAAATTAGAATTGAGTAGCTGCTAAGGGCCAGACACTTGGTATATCAGATAGTTCTGGCGGTGCTACTATCCAAATGCCTCCAAATACTTGATAAAATTATTAATGCTTTAATCTTAATTGTCTCCTAGAATAAATCATACTGAATTCATTCATTACCTCTGCTGACTATATTCAAAATAATGTAATATTAACATCTGAAAAATGGTACCTAACAATTCCAGAAATGCTTTGAGCTATTAGAGTATTCTTAGAGTAATTAGATGATCTCCTAAGGTGACTACTTGATTTTAACTGGGTATGTACTTTCAATTGTAGTGATGAAATGTAGACTCTAAATAAAGTATATTATTAAGCATTAGGAGTAAGGTAATTAATACCTTGTGAAAGAGATGGGATTATTTATCTTCTGAAACCACCAACTAAAGAGTTAGCTTTTAAATGTCAAGAATAGGCGATGTTGGGCAGCGCCTGTGGCTCAGTGAGTAGGACGCCAGCCCCATATACCAAGGGTGGTGGGTTTGAACCCAGCCAAACTGCAACAAGAAAATGGCCAGGCGTTGTGGCAGGCGCCTGTAGTTGCTGCTACTCAGGAGGCTGAGGCAAGAGACTCACCTAAGCCCAAGAGCTGGAGGTTGCTGTGAGCTGTGATGTAATGGCACTCTACCGAGGGCAACAAAATAAGACTCTGTCTCTAAAAAAAAAAAAAAAAAGGTGATGTTTCAGTTTTCTAACTAGAGACCAAGATAGAGATTTAAGAAAAGGAATTGACTATAATTGCCATTAAGAAACTATAATCTTCTTAATTGCATTATAGTGATGTTTCTGAGATAATCAACTCGTATAATCTATTGTTTAAAAAATTCCTCAGAATACCTTACTTTCTCTCTAGCTCTTCTTTCAGTAGAAGGATTTGAGACTTTGGGGTAGTTCTTGTTCTCTTGTACTGCCAAACTAGTTCAGTTCTTTTTTTTCCCCTCTCAAATGAAATATTACAGCCTCCAGATTGGTTTCCTTGCCTTAGACCTTATTCTTCTTAAATTTGTCATCAATACTGCTGCCACTGTGATCCTGGTCTTAGACCATTTCATTCTTTCTAGGTAAAATCTTCTCAACTAGAATATAGACTTTAGCATTTTTATCAGTTTATTTCACAATAAACCCATGATAAGTTAAAAATACATTGAAAATGCATTTCATACACCTAACCTACTGAACATCACAGCTTACCCTAGCCTACCTTAAATGTGCTGAGAACACTTTTGTTAGCCTAAAGTTGTAGGCTAACAAAATCATCTCACAAAAATCCTATTGCATAATAAACTGTTAAATATCTCTTGTTATTTATTGAATAGTGTCCCTTTGGGACTATCTTTAAATGGCTTTATTTGGGGCAGGGTTTCTTAAGTGAGGCTTCTTAAAACACGTTTCATGAAGCTATATTTTGGAGAGTTGAAGAAGCAAGGCAGATAGGTGGGATAGTATGCGTGATCTTCCTTCAGTAACCTTGCAGCCTTGCAAAGGACAGAGTCTAAAAGGGTGTCAATTTACTTGTTGAGTCATGTGAGAATATAGAATATTTGTTGAACTTACCTGAACTGACAAGTTTACAGTTGAAGCATATGTTCACAAATACTCAAAACAATTCACAGAGGCTAAGAAAGGAAGAAGGCAGAGAAGGAATATATACCAGTAACTCCAAGATGAGGAAAATCCAGCATGGTGTCTCTAATCCAGCTAGCACCCAGACCTGGGAAGGAAGCACCTTAGGAAGGTGCTTACTTAATCCCTTTGTAATGTGAAATATAATAGTTATTAGTTAATATATTAGCTGATAATATACTAGTTAAAAGCCATCTCTTTTTTAATATATCAGGGATTATTCATTTTGTTGAAGGATGTGTAAAACATGAATTTTTCTTCCCTTTAGCATTTTTAGATTCTTATGAGCCGTAAAGAGACACTGTTAACAAAGTAGTGTTACAGTAGAGCATCCACCTATTCTAACATAAAATATTCCTTAAGAGCAAATTGTTCTGCATTTCCATTTCACATTTACAAAGCAATATTCAGATTTATAATTTAGTGAATGGGTTGACCTGTGTTGGAGGAGTACTTTAATCAGATAACCTACTCCCAATTAATCTAATAGATCAATTTTAAAATTTGTGTTTCTTATGTAAATCATTTCCATGTCAGTTTCTTGATATGCATCACTTTTCAAAGCCAAATTAACACAGAGTAAATGGATTAAAGTTTCTGGACTTGCAGCATCTAATCCAGGGGTCCTCAAACTTTTTTTAAACAGGGGGCTAGTTCACTGTCCATCAGACCATTGGAGGGCCAGACTGCGGGCCCCGGGATGAGTTGGCTGCTAAGCAGGACAGGCAGTGGAGGCAAAAACACCCAGCGGGCTGAATAAATGTCGTTGGTGGGCTGCATGTGGCCCACGGGCCATAGCTTGAGGATGCCTGAATTCTTGATCTAAGTTATGTGCTTTTTCTTTGCCCAACATCCCTGCTTCACTCCAGCCCTGTTTTTCAGTGAAGCAGGGGTATAATCTGATTAGTATATAAGAATTGTTTTATCAATGTTAGTCAAAGAATTATCCAAAGGTAAGTTTGCTTTCTTAAAAATATTAACATATTGGAACATTTTGAGAATTTACCTTTCTATCAACTGTTGCTCTTGTTGGACAATACTGATTATCATAATTAGAATTCCTTTTTGCTTCCTCAGTTTTACCGAGCAGAAGTTGAAGCTCTCCATTCCTCAGGCATGACAGCTGTTGTTAAATTCATAGATTATGGAAACTATGAAGAGGTGCTACTAAGCAATATCAAGCCCATTCAGACAGAGGCATGGGTACGTGATCCAAATTCTGTACAAAGGCATGAGCTATTTTGAAAAAATACATATTTCTAAAAGGTTAGGCATACTCATACAGAATTTACAAGTGGGAAATGATAAGAGGCTACCCCTAAAATAAGATTTTAATTTAATTCTTCTACTGAACTACAGTAAACATGAATACATTGGAATTACTTTTCTGGTAGAATGTTTTGTTGTATTATACTTTGGAAATAGGTGCTCTTATTTATATATATTTGCCAAAATTTTTTGTGTGTAATATGGGTTTTTATGCATATTTTTTCTTTCCCAGCTTGTTACTTTAAATTTTATTAAATAATGTCCAATGGTTGCCAAATTTAAAATTCTGTTGGATACATGTGTATTGTTTATTATTTTAATTGTGTGTAAAATTAAGAAAGACACTTTAAATTACACATGAATTCGTAGTGCATTTATTGCATATATATTTATGTATGTACAGATTAACTATACATACTGTTTAGTAATTATTTTAGTAGTTTTGTTGCCAAATGTTATGTCAAAGCTGTGTGGTAAATTTGATGGTGTAACTTAGAACTTAATGGCTTCATGGAGTTGATGTTATATGGGACTTACGTGACTTTGAATAGATAGATTCTTAAGGTATATTTAGGCAAAAACAGGAGTACAAGACATTATAATTAGTTTGTAAAGTTTTTGTTAATTCTTTCATTTCTCTAATGTATGGATAATTATTAATAAATTTATCATTATAAACTTACTGGTTGCTAGCTACATCCCTAAAATATCAGGTATGTTAGAAAATTATATCATCTAGATAGTAGCCTTCATCTTCAAAACATACAATATTTTCTCATGAGCTGCTTTTAGTTTTGGTATTTTAAAAAATTTTCTGTCATATCTTCAGTGGTACCCCTCTCCTTCAAAATAGATAAAATAACAACAAAAAACTTAATAGCAGTCATCATGCTTTTTAGTATTAAAAAATTGTTATTTTCTGGATAATTTATCATTTCATATTTTACAGCATACTACTACTACTGTTTTGATTAAGAGATTCTTTCCTTCACTCTCATTCTCTAAAGTTTAACTCTTTTCCCCTAAAAAGGTGAAGTATCATCAATATTTCATTTATGTCTGTCTTTTTCTTGGAGAAACTTGATGTAACCTTTTTTCACCCTTTGGATCTGCTATGATAACTGTTTTCATTCTCTCTTTTTTTATTAATACATTTTAATCTAGTTTTGATGGGAATTATTTCTTAAATCTATATTTCTAAAAGTTGAATCCTGGTTTGCTATTCTCTCTTCCCAATTGTTTTTAGCAGTAGCAGTCAAATATTTAAAATAGAATTATGTTATTTAGTTTTTTTAATGTTTTAAGAAGTTCTGATGAAATGAATTTGTTCTTTTTTTCGTAAAGAAAACTTTAGTTTTCTTACTTTGTTCCTTCTCTCCTTCCTTCTGCTCTTCCAGTGTGGCCACAACTGATGAGCACATTCGTTACTCCTCAGTGTGGCTCTTCCATTCAGAGCGAGGTGTTTGGTCCTGAAGTCATAATTTTCTTCCTGTAGTCAGTGACTTTTCCTTTTTCTCCCTTAATAGTCCTCGTTGCTTTATCCTTGATTTTAGGTCTATGTAAACTTGGCGCACAGCAAATTTATCAGGTGTCACGACTTAGGTAGTGATTCTGTTTTGAACCACAGCAGTACTTCCATATTCTTCTTTCACATTTTTGAATATTCATCTATGCTTTGTTGTGCTTTTTTTTGTTTGTTTTAAACTTATTTTCTTTTTTCTGAGGTCAACTTAAAAATCTTTTATAAGATGCCTGAAACGTTTTGCAGAAGCAAGCAGGATAGAATCACTAAATCTTTTGAAGATTCTGGTATTTCTTTCCTCCTGCTTTTGTAATCAGGTGATTGTTGATGTTTTATGAATTTGCATAAACTAATATAACAGTTTTGGAGCATGCCCATTATTAAGGAAAAGATTAGCTTTTTTATTAGCATGAATAATTAACTTTGTTGAGAGAAATGTCTCCTTCTTACAATACAGAGGCTACCAACTTAATGTATATTCGCCCATCTCTATTAAAAAAAAAAACACACATGTGAAATATGAAAAGCTACTGGAGAACTACACTCTGTGTGGCTGCCAGTACATGTAATATAGAGTTAAGGTAGAGTTCTCTTAGCCTCTGAGAGTATTAATGGTGGGGGGGGTCTGTGTACATTTATTTTTGTAATTAGGGACCTGTAACAAGTTTTAAGTTAATCAGAGTTATACAGAATTATCAAAAGCAAAATATTCACTCCAGCAATATGAAAATAACTCTAAATGTTAAGTCATATTAAAAAAATTAAAGGGCTACAGAGGTGCAAGGAAGTTGTTAGAGCCCTTAGCACAATGACTCACACGATTGATCATGGAATTTTTCATTTTTAACTCTTAAATTATGTATGTGCATTACTATTTTTTATTGTGAAATGGT
Source organism: Otolemur garnettii (assembly GCF_000181295.1). Classification (NCBI taxonomy): domain Eukaryota; kingdom Metazoa; phylum Chordata; class Mammalia; order Primates; family Galagidae; genus Otolemur; species Otolemur garnettii. Next base: position 7,916,331 of record NW_003852435.1, read on the forward strand.
ATTGTATGTTTTATTAAGGTTTCTGTTTGTTGTTGGTACAAGATTTTGGAAAACTACTTGTTTTCCTAAATGTAGCAGTGATCATTTAGGGAAGATTTTTTAAAAGTAGTTTACAGAAAAACAATTTTAAAAGTCTGCATATAAATCAAAAGCTTTTATTGACATCAGTTGCTTGTATTGTCTCTTCAAGATGTAAGGACAAATCATTAAATAAAAAGCATGAAAAATTAAGAGACTCAAATGACTAAGTTAATAATCCATTGTATGGAAAAGTAAAATAAATACCAAGTTAAATTTTAAATCTAAGTGTTAATGTTTTTCTCATGAGATTTAGAAATTATTTGCCTTAAATCTGTCTGTAGGCCAAACATCGTTTCCTCTTTCTATCTGGATATACCTTTTCACTTCTAAAACATACTCAATGATAATATTTTAGATTGCTAAAACATATGTTATGAGTAAATATTTTATCTGCAGGCTGGGCATGGTGGGTGGCTCACACCAGAAATCCTAGCACTCTGGGAGTCTGAAGTGGGTGGATTGCCCTGAGCTCACAGGTTTGAGACCACCCTGAGCCAGAGCGAGAAGTGGTCTCTTAAGAAAAAAAAAAAATAGCTGGACGTTGTGGCCAACACCTGTAATCCCAGCTACTTGGGAGGCTGACGCAAGAGAATTGCTTAAGCCCAACAGTTTAAGATTGCTGTGAGTTGTGATACCACAGCACTCTACCAAGGGAGACAAAGTGAGACTCTGTCTCAAAAATAAATAAATAAATATTTTATCTGCTTCAGAATCATTTGTAAAATCTTCTGGTAAGTTATATTTGATTTATTTGTTCTTGCTAGATTTCACCTGTTTCCTTGGTTGTCATAAGATATTTTGTCTTAATTTAGTGTCTTTACTGTAGTGAACTTTCTAATTATCCCACATAATATGAGATTCACAGTTCATTATTTTGTGGATAAATGCTCTAATTTTTTTTGTTTTTTCCAAGAAAGTCAAAGTGTTTTTCTAAGTTAGCAAAGTAAATGACCCATTATGGAATCTTGTATTTTATTTGTAAAATTATATATGAAAAAAATACTATTTTCTGTTTCTCACCACTATAGGAGAGTACATTAAGGGCAAAGAAAACCTGCTATTTGTGTTCCCTGCAGGCACTTTCCAAACTGGTTCCTTTAAACTCTAAAACTAATTCCAAGAAACCAGTACAAAGATGCTGCAGGCAATGTGGAAGCTCTTCAAAACAACCTAGTGCTGCTGCTCAGGCAACCCTTTTGTTTTTGGGAGGTGTTGTTGGTTCTAAATTGCTCTTCCCTGGGAAGACACTGTCAGGTCTTGATTTTCCAAGTGTATTTACGATCTAGCTTCTGTTGAAACTTTTATTTCCCAAGAAATATTTTAGAACATGCCGATATCTAAATTTCCTTTTTAAAAGTTCATTGTTGTTCAACCATTACTCCAACTATAACAATTATGATTGTATAGAGAATTGTTCTAAGACCTTAACATAATATTTCATCTTGGGCAGTTAATTCTGTAAATTGACAGGTGTATTTTTATTGTCTTTTAGGTGATCACCTTACCTTAAGTGTTTTTCTGTGGAGTGTTCATTTATTCAACAAATATTCACTGGACAGCAATTAGGTACCAATCACTGTTCTAGGTGAAGGGTATATACACATAAAAGTTCATAAAACACAAAAATCCCTACACAAAATTAAGAGAGTTAGAGTTTCTGTTATATGAAGCAAACTTAGTTATTTCATTTGTGTTTTTAGTCTTCTTAAAGCTTTAAAACAATTGTAAGTGGAGAAAATCTTCTTGTTTACTGAAGTTTTAATTTAAATACTGTGTAGATATTTTATTTCACCTTAGTTTGAAGATAAACTTATTATAGAAGAAGTATAATTTAATGAATTTTACCTGTTGAAAAAGTTTTTATCTATGTATCTATTTAAAAAGTAAAATTTGTTTTTAGTAGGGTTTGAGTTTTTGTTTTCTTATGACAGTTATGTATTTCTTATGTTAGCATACTTTGAAAAAAGAACTATCTCAAGTTTTAGTTTCGAAGTAACTTTGTTAAGAATTTATTTCATAGTGGCATCCTAGGAATGACATTTGAAAGTTACCTTTTCAAATTCAAATAACATTCATAAAAAGCCATAAACTATTTTGTCACTAAAAAAACAAAACAAAACAAAACATAGAACCAAATAACCGCTACCCTATTTAATGAGGAAGGAGATGGAAACTTGTGATATATAAATTAATAGTTTAAAAATGAATCCTAAATAGAACAAGGTCATGTTAGTAATTTTAATGGCTTAGTGATAAGATTAGGATATATCTAGTTTGTATTTGATATCAAAAGATCATAAGTAGATATTAAAAAGAAGAAAATTGTTATAGCTTTAGCTTCAAAGGAAGATTTGAATTATGTAACAGTGAGGTTCTGTCAATTAGTATTTAGTAAAAGGTATGTGCATGTATTTGATAATAGTCCCAAATTCTTAAATTATTGATTATAAGTTTTCTATACTTAAATTTGTACATTAAAAATACAGTTTGGTTAAGGTCACTGAAATAGATTTTCTTCATACATATTTTGAGAAACTTTTCTTTCAAAGGTCACCATATGAGCAGAGCTCATTTTTCTCTTGTACTGTAAACAACAGAATAAATCAGAAGGAAATTGTATAGCTAGTTTAACTTTATTTAAGAGCATAATCTTCACATCGTGGGACATAGAACCTGGGGATTCCATGTAGTGTCTTTAAGTTTTCGTTTAATAAAATTTGATTGAATTAGATGGGCTTTATTTATTCTTCTTTAACACCCAGCCTCTTGTTAGGAAGGGAAGCTGTGGTTTATACAAATGCACTGTACTAGAGATATTAAAGCTGCTGATAAAGATTGAGAAAGCATTCATTCATAAATGCACACCATATGTGTAAACATGTCACCTTAGAAATTGTTCATATCTTAACCTTAAATCCCAAATTCACTTTGCGGTAGCTAAGCCTAACGGGATACCAGGAAAATCTTCAGATTCAGTTTTGACCTACTATTCAGTGGAGACATTTTATTTTATCATTTAAATTAATACTAAGAGACTATTATGCTATTTTAAGAACCTGTACAAAGTATTCCTTGAATTGATAGTCAATAATAATATATTGTAATCTATTTAAAGAAACCATGTATAGAAACACCTTTAAAAAATTTCTGAGTAATCTGAATTTTCCTTTAAGGAGCAGTGAAAGTAGAGACTATGTTATTATTCTTTCTTTTTTTCTTCTTCTAAAGGTGAAATCTTTTTTTTTTTTTTCTTCTAAACTTGAAATCACTCCCAAAGGGAAGTAACATTACAGGGTATTGTCTAAGACATGCTTTCTTTCTTTTTTAAAGTTATTTGAATACTATTAAGATTTGTTTCTAACTTTAATTACAGTTGTAAGACAATTAAGCCTCAAATTTAATATTATTAATATTATTTGTTAGGCTAGCATAACTATTTGAAAAGCCCACAGTATTCTTTGTTTGTATACATGAATCATATCAGAAGATATTACATTAATCTTTTATCACCTAAATCCTCCTTTTGTTAATGGCAGCCTAAAATGTGGATTTTCCGAATATATGGTGTTAATGAAGAAGTAAATTTAAGTTGCTTTCTTCTTTACTCACTATTATAAACTAGTTTAATTTTTTCCTTTTGAAGTAGTCTTAAGGAGGCCTCATGTGTGAGAACCACATCTGAAGGGGGCTGAGACTGTCTGGGATGTTTTTTTCCTTTGACACAGTTGATGCAGTAGACCTTGAAGGCTTGTTCTCTTTGAAGTGTAAATTTTGTCTTTTCATTTACTTTACTTATAGGGACTTTTAATGCTGTAATTTCAGACTGCACTGAGTTTTACCTTTCCTTTGCAAATACATGTAGTGAACTTGCTAATATACTCCTTGCATGGGAAATAAAGTAGTAAAATAAATAAACATGAAGGATGTTTTCTTTTGTTTTATTTCTGCGTTCCCAAAGATGTTGATCTTATGTTGGGCATGTGCCTAGACACACATGTCAATATATTTTAAAGACTTTTATAAATTTGAAGAGGCGTTCTTTTCTAATCTTTAAAAAAAAAAAACCTGACAAATAGGCAATTCTGTTTTAATTTCTGATGAATTACAGTTTCTGAGTTTTCTTCATCTGCATCTAAAAGAGCAGAAATACAGTGTTGCTCATTGCCAGGTATACTTTATGCCCTTTCACATGTAACTCCCTTAGTGCAGCTTTCCTATTTCATAATCAGTGATGTTGAACCTTCAAGGGGTGGGCATATAATACATATTTGGTTGCATACCATAATGACTTGTCAGTTATCTATTCCCTTTTAAAATCCCACATGGTTATCTGTGTCTCTGCTTAATACCAGTTTTCTATATTTTTTCTTTTGTCATCTTATTAGTCACCTCTCTATTTTCATTCTGTTTCCTAAACGTATCTCTTTGGCATTTAAAAACAACAACAACAACAAGGTTTTTTCTTTTTAGCTCTGGTGTATGGTATCTTTCTTTGATGTGTATGGACTGCCCTTCCTACTGACCCTAATATCTTGACCTTTACTGGATCTATATTGTTTGTTCTAGAATCATGTACAATAGGTTTCACCATCACACCTCTAGTAAAAGAGTAGAGTTGATCTGCCTCCTTGTGAGAGAAATACTTTGGTGTTAATAGAGTTTCCAGTTCCATTAAATTTGGGAACTACTGGCAAGAATTTTATACCTTGTCTTGAAATAACTCCCTTAGTAGCCTGTCATTTGCTGAGAGCTCCATGCATAAAGGAAAGAAAGTTCTGCAACAGTGAGTATATTTTATTTGCCTTAAAGCTCATATAGTTCAGTAAGAGTAAACTTATGAAGAGATTCTAGTTAAGCAGGTTAGATCATCAGAGGAATATAAAAGTCTTTTTTTAAATATGTTTTTTCTTGACTAATATATCCAGCTTGGGGTTTTCTAAAATGTGTTTAGAGAACATTTGTTCTACTTCATGGTTAAGCAAATTTAAAAGATGCTGTGTTAAAAAAATTAAGTATACTTTTTTTGACTGCAGGATTTTTTAAAATTGCCATTTATCTCTTGTTCTTATTTTCCTGAAACCAGTTGTTAATCAGGTGAACTGATACTCTCAGATCAAATTCCAGAACTCACTTGTGACAGTTGATGGGGGAAATATTCTTATTTTGAGAAGCCTCTGTTTTCCAGACACTTAAGATTTTAAATGAGGGCAGAGTTTACTGTTGGATAATAGCTGGTAGAATTTCAGAGGCACTCCATAAATAATCAGTAGATGAATACAAGTACAGAACTCTCTAAATAATCATTAGGTGTATACTGTTAAGTACCATCTCTTTTAGAGTATCAGAATTTTAAGTTGGTTTCTAACTGTAACAGTAAGAGGTCATTAACTATTTGTTGATTGATGATGTAGTCCTGGTGGTCACCTGTGTTGTTGGAGTTCTTCCTCAGACATCAAGCCCATACATGACAGTTTAATATGATAGTTTTTCATCAAATATTCTTTAAATTCTTTTTGTAATAATATTAAGACTACTTTGGAGAACAGATTAGCCCATATGCTGAAAGAACTAACAAATATTGATAAAGACACCGTCAGACTGAGATGGTACCAGTCTAGGAGTCATTTCTGGTGTGAATATTGATTGAATTTTGTTAAGAGTATTAAGTGAATGGGATAGCCTGAAGGAAGTAATTTGGGAAGTGCAACATTGACTTTTCAAAGCTCCTATTAACTACTTTAACAACTTTTTATTGGCATTTTTATCATGCGTGATTATGCTCACTTTCCCTAGATTCTGTGATTAGGAAATTAGAGCCGATCCTCTTGGTAATGATTAATAAAGAGCTTGTTATACAAAGCAAGATATTTGAAGTCAATTTTAGTTTTGTATGTTTTAAATTATAAAATTTATGAGCATGTAATTTTTTTAAGTATTGGTAAATATTTTTAGTACTATGTAAGGAATTACTTGGATGCTATAATGAGCATTTTATCTTGAAGAGACTTAAGTAAATGAGAGTTAAAATAATGTGGAGAAAGTATGCTAATGTATTTTTTTCTCTTAGGGTGATCAAATAAGATAAATATTATTATCAGGAAATCCTGAATTTGGCCATCAGTACCCAAAATAATGTTATATTTAATCATACTTTTAAAATATGAAATTGAAGTCTTGAAGCAAATGGAAAAGGAAGATATATTAAGAGCTTGAGAGTATTGGTACTTTAAATTTTTTATGCATTCAAGGTAACCTTTTTTCTCTTCTACCCTTTTGTGCCCCTTCTTTCCTTTTCCTCCATATTCAGGTTTCTCTTCCTCATTCTCTTTTCATCTTGTATTGTTGTACGCATGCTTTCCTCTTTATTCATCTTAAAGGTATCAAGTGGATTTTAACTGCTAGGTTGCATATTTTTCAACTTAGATAGGACTGGTGCTCAAATGAAGTCAATAGAAGCATCACTTAAAATTCAGAAAGGCTCTAAAAGCTTTGGGCACAAATGCATTGATATCCCTGGTTGATCTTTTGTATGCCCTGATTAGTATAAATGCTTACTTTGCGCTTGGCCCTACTGATAGTTTTCATAAATAGAAAGGCTTTTAAAGATTGAGATGTATTGGAGCTTATTTAAAAAAATATGAAGACGACTAATCATGGTGGCTCACACTTGTAATACCAGTTCTCTGGGAGGCCAAGGCAGGAGGATTGCTTGAGGCCAAGAATGTAGAGACTAGCTTTAGCAAAAGAGAGACCCCACCCCTACAAAAAATTAAAAAAAAAAAAAAAGTCAGGCATGGTGGTATATGCCTGTATTCTCAGCTATTGGGGAGACTGAAGCAGGAGAATTCTTGAGCCCAGGAGATTGAGGTTGTAGTGAGATATGATGCCACTGCACTCTACCCAGGCAACAGAGCAAGACTCTGTCTCAAAAAAAAAGAAGTGTAGAAATGATGAAAACTTGGTAGTATGCCTAATCCATTTAAATCATATTCTCATATTCTTAGGAAATTAGAAAAGGAAATCCGATTGCTCTTTGAATGTGTTTAAAACCTATTAGAAATATAAATAGTTAAAATGGGAGATTGAAATATATAATTTCTTTAAGAAAATGACTGCAAGAAATTAGAAACTGGAAGTCTAAATTTTGTTGTAGAAACTTAATTAAAATAAGCTACATTAAAAGCATTTTAGGCATAATTTAGAAATTATAAAATTTACATCCAAGATGATAATGCATACACTTTCCTATTTGTTAAAAATACTTAAAGTTGGCTGTGAAAAGACTGAATATGTGGCTTTTCTGTCCATTCTAAAAAGACTGAATATGTGGCTTTTCTGTCCATTCTAATGACTGTAATTGCTTTTGTGAAAATAATTACTGAGAGAAAATGATTAAGATAGGAAAAAGTGATCACAGAATAGTGACAGGAAGATTTGGTATCTTGGGTCTTAGGCAATTTTCAAAATAATTTTTATAGTGATGTAATAAAGGGTTTGACTATAACTGCTAAACAAAAAATTTTAAGCAAACTACCTTAAACAATTTTAATTATAAAAAAGTTTTTCTTTGTGAAATCAGTATACTTTGAGGTTCCAATGGATTTCATATAAATGGCAAAATAGAGCCATAAATAACTTCTGACATTATTTACCACTTACTGCCATTCTTGGGCCCAAGGCTGAGAAACATTTTCAGATTCTGTGTGCTTTATCCTGAAGATAAGGTGAAAAGGGGTCACTGATGGAGTTAAATGTCTGTTCTGCCTGGCCTTTGAAAGAAGGGGAGAGGGCAAGGCTGGTTTTGGGCAAATTACTTCCACCTCCCTTTTTGCCCCTGCTTCAGCTCCAGGGGAGCTGGAAATGCACAGGAGGAATCAGAAGACCTGGGTTCGAGTCCCGGCTCTGCTACTTACTACCTATGTGACTTTGGGTAAGTTACTTAATATATCTGGGTCTCAGTTTTAGTATAGGGTTGTTTTGAGGATTAAGTAATAAGATCTAAACAAATGGGCTTTGTAATCTCCCGTGGTCTGAAGAAACATAAATTCTTATTATCACAGGCTTGGCTTTCTTATGCCCTGGTCTTCTCTAGTCTGATGTCTTAGTTGTGCATTTTCAAAACAGTTTAGAATGATTTAACTCATTTTTGCTTTGACCTCTCCATATTAAAACTCTTATTCCTATCCACTTCATGCTTAAGAGTTAAATATTTAAAAAATGTATAATCTGGTTATTTATGTTAATCATCCCTATAGAGAGTGGACTACTATTACCCCTTCTTACCTTTCCATTTTTCTTGTTTAACCTTCTCAGAATTACATGCTTAGAAACATCAAAGAATCTCAAATTCATGAGCTTTTATTTAGTGGTAGGGAGAAAGGTTTTGGTAGAAGGAAGTTCCTTAAATCTTGTTTACCAGCTCACTTCTCACTTAGTTTAGTCAGGTTGACTGGGAAAATGGAGATGCAAAGGTGCCTTTAGTCCATTCATTTCTCTGTGGAAAGGAAGATGGAAGTAGTTCAGAGTTTAAAAAGTTCTTTGGTAGGTCTTACTGAAAACCTAGATTCTTAATTTGAGGAGTAATAGTAGAGAGAAGAGAGAGAGATGTGGTTACTGTTTCTTTGGTTACCTCTTTAAATGGTATCCAACTTGCCTCATCTTCTCAGTAAAGTAAGTCGTGGCTCACCTTCACCTAAACTAAATTAAAAATGCTATCTTTATTGGGTGCCCAGTTCATAGAGGGTGTGTGAAGCTGAGGAAGAAAGAGAACTTGAGTTCTGGAGCACATGTGGATTCAGACCGAGAGATTGTTAGGAAGGCATAAGAAGAGCTTGTAGCAGTACTTTGTCCAACTCTCCCTCCCAGTCTAAGAATGCTTGGTCTGGCTATGTGTAAAAATGATAATAATAGCCACTTACATGAACTGCTTGCCATTAATGCTAATTACCGCGGAGCACAGTTACAGTTAACTCATGTAATAATTAAATTAACATTGTTAAAGATTTTATTTTTATTTATTTTTTTTTAGCCTTGAACTGTTGGCTTATGCTCAATATGGTTTCTTGCTGAAGTAGCAGTGTCATCTTTCATAACTAAAAATTAGAAATATCAAACTCTGTTAGCAATCAAATGCAAATTGAACAGTTAAGTACAGTTTTAAATTTACCAATTAAAGGAAAAAACATGCTGGAAAGTATGCAGTGATATGGAAACTCTTATACATTGCTGATAGCAACATAAATTCCTAGATCCTTTTGATTTTTTCCCAAGACTTAAAATTGCTCATAACTTTTAAACCAGTAATCTCCTAAGGAAATAGTCAAGGACAAAAGCTAATTTGATCATTGCAGCATTATCATAATAGTAAAAAAACTAGACCTTACCTAAATGTCTAACAATACGATAATGGTAAAGGAAGTTATTCATCTGCTGGATGAAATATCATATGGCTGTGATAAAAGATCATTAGGAAGGTTGTAATATCATTGGAAATATTTGTGATAAGTGAATAAAAGCAATTTATACTTGAATAAGAATATACTTGAAGTTGTTTTAGAGTAGTAAAATTATGTGCACACCTTCATGTGTATGTATGCAATTTTAAATGCATTCCATCATTTTTTATTACATTTCTAATTTTAAAAAACAAAAGTGAATAAAATTAGAAAGAAACATTCCATGGCCATTCATTCTCAGTTGCTAGTCTTTTAGTAGCTGCAGGAAAGTTTTTGTAAGTAGATACTCAACAGGAAATAAACTTTGTATATTTATTAAACACACACCAACAGTTAACCTCTCAGCCAGTGTTCAGTAGAGGTTCTTATGAGGAAACTGGTGTTTCAAACTCTACATAGTCATATTAACTATATAATAGCAAGGCAATAACATGTCAGCAAAAGTCAGTGTTAGAAAATGTCTTATAAAGCTGGTTTTAGGCTCTTGCTAGCAACATTAATATAATCCTAGAAGTGCTGACAAAGTTTCAGGCCTTCTTGAGTTCATCTTTGTGCCAGGCATTAATATATTAAGTAGATTAAAATGTTAATTAGGTACTTGAGCATTCTGAGCCAGTATGTGTAATGTATATACACACGCATGCATGCACAAACGTGTGAGAGCTAATAGTGTTTAGAAAGTTGTGATATTTACCAAATTGTTCCTCTGGAGATCAGTAAGAAGAGTAAGAAAATCAGGTGGAAGCATAATTTTAAAAACTGCTGCATAATCTCAGGAGACTTCAATTAATTTGTTGGCCCATCTGCCCCTATTATTCACTCTTTCATGGAGCTTTTCCTAACAATAAACACAGTTTTAAATGAGGACAGTTTAAAAAAAAATGTCCATCATAATTTTGGTATGACAATTTAAAAGTGTTGTCCACCACTGCCTATGGAATTATAAAACAAAGTCCAAATAGGACACCAGTTAATCCTTTTAACATAATCCTATTATCTCGTGATAATAGAGTCAGCTTGTAGACTATCACGCAACAATCTCGCTGTGGCATTGAGGGGTACAGCCCCATCATGGACACGTGATTTCTTTCTAATTGCTGCCAGGCCAAAATCTTGGTAAAGAATCTATACAACTGTATTCTATACAACTTGTAGTCTTTCACTAAGATCCAAAAAAGCTTAGAAAAATAGTCTGTCTCAAAGTTCATGCCATTGTTTCATGACACTCAAACAGAGAAACAGTATTATGAGATTTACCAAATTATGAACTTGATAAACATTCCTTATTTAAAATGTATTGTAGTAATAAACCATTACTTGCCAATGAAATAGACAAAGAAGTTATTTGTATGTATCTAAGCCTTTGAGGATAAATGTCTTGGAATGTACAGTAGTTAATGTGAAAAAATTGGTGTGAATATATTTGTATTGGTGAATTTTACTGCTTTATTACACTTTCTCAGTAGTTATTTTCTTGGAGGACTTTAGGCTTCGTGTTTGTAGATATCAAGGGAAGGAAAAACTTTAATTTGTATGAATTTTATAAAGGTGATTACTATATTTCTTAAACCAGTCAGATTTGTCTCAGCAAAAAAGATTGCCTCTGGGTTCCTTTCTTCACTGAAAGAAAAATGAACATGTAACTAATAGATCAGATTCTCAATCTCTCTTTGGTGTTATATTGGTCATTAATACTGTTAAATTGTAAAATTACTTTGTAAGTATAAAGTGCTACGTGAGAGCTAGTTTACCACTAGGTGTTAGATTCTAAACCTTTTTCACTCACTGGGATAATATAGTCAAATTGTTTAACTCAAATCAGTAAAAGAAAAACTGTTTATGTTGTATTTGGCATTATAAAGAAGAGAACTTTACATTTGTGAAATATATATAATAACAGCTCACTTTATTGAATATGTAACCTTGTACTGAACATTATTCTAACTTACAGTATAGTAGCTGCTAATGGACTGGGTAGCCGTTTCAGTTCAACCTGAGTATATGGTGCTTAGAGAAGATAGCATTGTGGGTAATTGTGTTTTACAATAAGAAATATAGCATGTAAATGATACTATATCCACTTGGATGTGCTAATTTCATCATATATTTAAAATGCAAGTAAGATGGAAAACACTTGATTTTTATCAGTTTTTATAAACCTTATAAGAGTTTTATGCGATCAAATTTTCTCCGTTAGTGTCCACTGAGATATGTGGAAAAACCATGCATGAACTTCATTGTCCAACATAACCGGGGCAAGGTTTTGTTTTCTCCTTTGAAAAATAATAAGAACGTGTAATCTCATAGGGTTACTGTGAGGAACATAGAAACTGCTCAATAAACATTTTGTTAAGTCACTAGATGATTGGAATGCCTGATAAATAGGTTGTTAATTAATGTTGGTTCCATGTTTTTAATTTTCCTTTAAGGCTTTGGAAGGCGCAGACTCTCTTATTGTTCCCTTCTGAAAGTGATCTTTGTTGACCCTGAATTGCAGCAGTAGCTACTGATTGATATTTCCAATCAGGAGTTGGTTATCCATCCCAAATTACCTCTTTTGAAAGGAAATCCACATTGCTTCTTTCCATCTTTTTCTTCAAGCTAATTATTTTTCCTTTTATTTTTAATGTTAAAATTTTCTTTTGTATTTCAATGCTGCTAATAGAATGAAGCTCTGTATTAGAACTCTCAAAATATAGCTCTAATATAAAACTTCAGAAATCTTTTCAAAGTAAGCTAGTTTTCTCACAGAATAAAAGAACTATGCTCCTTTAAGCTAACAGTATTGGTACAAAGTTATAAAGATTTCCATTTCTTCTTTATGAAAAACCATTTTCCTTCACACTTTTGAAATCCTATGGTTTGTAACAGCCTTCATAAATCGGCGATTTCTGTTTTAGCTCTAACATAAAGCTTTTCAGCCAGTCCAGCTGTCAGTGTACCTGCTGCTTGACATTGACAGATTTCTTGTCAAAACCTAGGCTTTGCATAAATTAATGTTTAACCCTGGACAGGCTTTTCCTCCTCACTTTGAGGCAGCTTTTAAAAGACTGTCATGCCCTTATTCAAAGATAATGAAAGTGAAATTTGACTGTATTTTTTACTTTCAAGAAAGGAGTTTATGAACTGTTAGGATACCATGAACTTCCCTAGTCTTTTTCATTTCTCTTTGAGCCTTAGTTAATAGTACTCAGCCTCGCAAATTGCTGTGCAATATAGACATCGTCACTGATAGGCCATTTTCACCTTTCTTCTAGTCCAAAGGATCTATTTGCTGCACATTTTAATATGCTACTTACATTTGGGGAGAAGAGGAAGGAGTTTTAAATTGAACAAAGGGGCATAATTTAAATAATCTTATGGATGATTAGGAATTTTAGAAGTTGATTATCTTAGTATGTTTCAGAAAGATACTTATTAAGTATTTGAATAAACCAAGAAAATATTTGACTTTGTAATAGACTTCATGATTTTTATTGTTTCAGGCACGGCTGAATGACAAAAGGAAAAAAATAGGTTTATCCTAAACAAGAAGAACATGTTTATGTTCATGATCACACATACTGTATTGAGCACACAATAAGCATGATCATACATTTATTATGTTCTTGCTTTTTGTAAGATTATGAGAATTACTCTCCAAAGAGCATATCATCAGTTCCCCCACCTCTGTTGACCGTTACATCTTATGTATGGAATTAGAGGTGACTAAGATATGATTCCTAACTTGCAGTAAACCCTGAAATAGAATCATTATAGCAAAATATAGTATGTCTAATAGTCTTTCTTGAATCAGGTGATGCATACTGTATAATTTTCCTTTACCTAGGTTGATGGAAATCAGTTCATTTTCCTTCTTATTCTTGGAGAAAATCTTTGTGATACCTTTTTCTTCCTTCAGTTATCTAACCTTAAAAATGATTGAGAAACAGAATTATAAGAGGGACTTTATATAACAAATGCAATCAACATAATGTGGTTTCTTTGCACCCTCAATGAATCCCCAACAAT
>NW_003852435.1:7929897-7943941 GCF_000181295.1 Otolemur garnettii
AAAAAAAAAAAAAGATGAGAAGGCTTCCCACCCAAGCTTGGAAAGAGAATAATTAAAAAAAGAAAAGAAAGTTAACTGCTTGTATACATTCAGTATTTTGAAATCTTAGTGTGAGGCAAAATATTCTTAAATACAAGTATGCTGAAAGAAATATTTATTTAGATAATAAGAAAATAATATATTCTCTCTGAGGCAAAATAGTATAAGTGGTTGAGAGTATGATGATTAAAGTTCTTTCTACTCAAAACATAATTGCCATTGGAATACTAGCATGTATAACTCTAGAGATATATTAACTGATTTACTATCTACAGGATTTCTGTAAAATATTAGTATTCTCATATTATGCAAAAGGAAAACTACAAGTTTAGAGCCAGTTAGTAACTTGTGAAGATCTTTGAGCTAGTAAGTTGCAGAGCTGATATTCAGGTTTAGGACTTTCTGACACCAAGAGCACAATTCTACCCTTTACTTGTAAATGTAGATAAATGATACTAACCTACTTGAGAATTTTGACGTGAGTTTAATGAAATAATGTATATGAAAATGATCAGCATAATGGTAAATTTATTCTCAATATGTGATAAGTAGTTCCAGTAAAGTGTCTTTTAACCATTTAGTTCATTCAATCTTAGTTCTCACAAATTTTAGGTACAGATCAGAAGACAGATGTGGGTAGAGGTATCAAGAAATCCCTGATATTTCTCAAGGGACTAGAGGTCTTTTATTTAGGATAGGATAAAAAACAATCTATTCATTTTAACCTAGTATTCTTTGCTAAAACAGTTCAGTCTTACATAGTTTAATCTCATATCTCCTAAATCTCACTCAAACCTAGTTTCAAAATTAAGCTACATTTTAGCCCATCTAGATATTACCTTTTAAGCTGGTGGCCTCTAACTTCCACTCATTCTGCAAAATGAAGGCTAACAAATCATCAAAATAACCTGTCGGAAATACCTAATGTGATACTACATAGTTATTCAGAATACATCAGTGATAATACCAGGCCAAAATTACATCTTTTGTTAGTGTGCATAGACTTCAGCTGCACTTAAATTTAAAACTAAGTTTGTATTTAGACTGGGAAAATAATTCTCTACAAACACAGAATACACTAGATCTGGGAGTAGGTTGTAGGGGTTTTACTTGATAGCAAGAACAATCTGAGTGAGTAGTAATTGAGCAACCACTAAAAACATTAAAGAAAGATTAGATACCTAATAGATTTGTATATTGCCTACAGCTTTCATCATGAAAAATAATACTACTGTGTTACAGGCAGAGCATACTTGGAGTATTATTCAGTACTAGCTGATATAGACTGATAAATACTAAAATATAAAGGAAAAGATCCAAATGATGGAGATTCTGGAAATAATGGTAGTTGACCAATGATTCTTATTAATAGAATAAAGGAAGATATAATACTCATTTTTAAATAATTTAAAAGCTTTCATATGGCAAAGGAAACAGACTAGAAAGTGTAAATAGGAGTTCCGGAATGCAGATTTGCACTTTCTAGTGAAGGTCACAAGGCAGCATCATTGGCTGCTCATGAAAACCTGAGTTTCCTTCACCAGAGTTAATTGAAGAAGGCAGAATCCCCATTTGTGTGTGGTAAAGTGGATGAACTACGGAGAAGGTTAGATCAGTGACTTCTGAAGTACCTCACACTTGTAAAGCTATAGCTTTACTACTCAGCTTGATCATTTATTAGAATTTTTAAACATGTGTTTTCTTTGTGTTTCACCAAAGAGAAATAGTTTGCTATGTAGTCATTATTAGCATTGGATCATTGGGCATGAATTGTGAGTGAAATGTGATACTGCTGTTTATTACTTTAGGGCCCCACTTGCTTTAAGGATTAATGTTTTCATTCTTCACCTGTCAGTCTTATGTTCCTTAACTCTTAATAAGGGATGAAAACATTAGCTAGCAAATGGATTTATTTTTGTATTGTTTGGTATTACAATTTTTCTTACAATTACATGAAGTATTTCATATCATATCTCTCCTACTACTCTAACCTTTAGCACTTTTTAGCTGTAGAGATCTGGACTATATTTTATCAATTTGACTAGAGATTTTTTTTCTAATTCAGTTCATTAAATTTGTATTATAAGTCACTGTTTTGGTTGTCTCACTGGTCAGTCATGTACATGAAGTACATTGGGCTGTTTTAGAGTAAAAAGCCATTCTGACATTATGATGTAGTAATTATTACTTTCAGAGAAAGAATCAGTTAAATTGCATTAGCTTACCAATTTAAGATACAAAAATTATATAAAGTATGAGAGAATGATGTGGTTAGCCTCTTGTGATTCGTGCTGATAGGTCTTAACTGTTCTAAAACATATTTGCTCAGTAATCGTATTTGGAGAATTAGTTTGTTTGCAAAAATAATTTACAAGTATTGACCAAAAATAATTTACAAGTATTGACCTGAAAATGTATCAATAGCATAACATAAAAAAATAAGCATTTTCCATTATTAGTCATCATTGCTATATTTTCTCTTTTTAAGTATTATTTCTGGTTGGTTTATTTTTATTACATATCCTAAAAATTTAAGGTTATAGGTTAAAGGCAAGACGTCAAAGAAGTTAATTATGTCAGCTTATTTTTAGCTTCATCTTAAGATATTCAGGTTTTATACAAATAGTGTCTGTGATTTTTGGTTGATCATTTTCAGTAATGCTCTTTTTGCTACTTTCCTCCCTCCTTTGTTCTATTTGCCCTTTTTTCCTCTATAATTAAAAAAGAAGAACAAAAAAAGACAACCTCCCCAAAGAAACAAAACAAAAATAATGGTAACAATAGAATGAATTATAATGTGAAAATATTAGTCTTTGTGCATAATGTTTGAACCTCTGAAGAAATAAAAGGAAGGCGATGTCAAGAACCTTTCTTCTTGCAAAGACTTTTCTTCTTCTTTTTTTTTTTTCCTGCTCCAATTGGAGCTAAGTTCTTGGTTTTAAGCCAAGACCCCATCTACATAGTTTAACTGAAGTGGGCATATGTAGTTTTTTTAATATAGAGTTATTTGATTCAGAATGATGGCCAAATAGATTTCTTATTTGCTCTTTATAGGTATTTATCTTATATGTTAATTCTTCTAGTACACGTATGTGGCCATGCTTCTTATGTGAGAAAACAGACATAGGAAGTTGAGTAATTTGCTTGAGATGTGGTATAGTCTAAACCCAAACTTCTTAAGTGCCAATGCTGTGATGTAGTATTTCTCAAGGAATGCTTTGAGCAGATTAACATTTTTTAGAGCAGGAGTATGTTCCCTACACTGACTTCTGGACAAAGTTTTGGAATCTATTTAACCCTTAACAATGAATTTTAAAGAGGTACACATTTTTACAGATATGTTCTATTCATTCTTTGGACTTGACTATTCATTTTTCAAAGCAATGATATTCATTAAATAATGTTTATAGCTTCAAGGGTGAAGCCATTAATTTGTTTAAAATTAAACATAGAGTTATCAACCCTCTGTTAGATTTGTACCATGCAAATATCTTTTCTTATTCTGAAGATTGTCTTTTTGCTTTAATTGTTGTGTCCTTAGCTGTCCAAAAGCTTTTCAGCTTAATTAAGTCCCATTTGTTTATTTTTTGTTGTTGTGATCGCCACTGAAGTCTTCGTCATAAAAATCTTTTCCCAGTCCAACATCATCAAGAGTTTTTCACACATTACAGAGAACTCAAGTTAATCAACCAAAAAAGAGCAAGCAGTTCCATCTACCACTGGGCAAGAGATATGAACAGAACCTTCTCTGATGAAGACAGATGAATGGCTAGCAAACATTTGAAAAAATGCTCATCATCCCTATCATCAGAGAAATGCAAATCAAAACCACCCTGAGAGTTCACCTAAGCTTAGTAAGAATGGCCCACATCACAAAGTCTCAGTGCAGATGGTGTGGATGTGGACAGAAGAGAACACTTTGATGCTGCTGGTGAGACTGAAAACTAATACAGCCTTTTTTGAAGGAAGTATGGAGAATCCTCAAAGAACTCAAATTAGACCTCCCATTTGATCCTGCAATCCCACTACTAGGCATTTACTCAGAAGGGAAAAAATCATTTTGCCTTAAGGACATTGACACTAGACTGTTTATCATGGTGCTCAATTTATAATCGCCAAAATGTGGAAACAACCTAAATGTACCAACCCAGGAGTGGATTAACAAGTTGTGGTATATGTGCACCATGGAATACTATTCAGCCACTAAAAAAGATGGAGACTTTACATCTTTTGTATTAACCTGGATGGAGGTGGAACACATTCTTCTGAATAAAGTATCACAAGAATGAAGGAGCAAAAATCCCAATGCACAAGGACACAATGTTGGGGTATACACTACACCTTTTGGCGTGGACACAATTATAAGAGGAACTCTACATAACAAATGCACACATTGTAACTTAATTATTCGTACCCTTAAATTAACCTGAATAATTTTAAAAAGGGAGAAAAAAAGTTTCTTGTTCCTCAGCAAAAAAAAAAAAAAAAAAAAAAAAAAAAATTGACCATAGAGGACATTGTGCTAAGCGAAATAATTCAGACACAGCAAGACAAATACTGTGTGATCTCAGTTACATGTGGAATCTGAAGTAGACTCACAGAAGCAGAAAGTAAGATGGTGGCTGCCAGGAGCAGGGAATACAGGGAAATGAGATGTTGGTCAAAGGGTTCAAAGTTTTAGTTATACACAGTGAATGAGTTCTGGAGATTTCATATACAGCAGAGTGACTGTGATTAATAATACTGCATTTTAAAAATGGCATTTGCTAACAGGGAAGATTATAAGTGTTCTTTCCACAAGAAAAGGAAAGAAAAAGAAAATGGGACTATGTGAGGTGATGGGTATGTAAATCAGCTTAATTGTGTTTATTTCATAGTGTATACATATATAAAACATCAAATTAAATCTATACAAGTCATATTTGTCTATGCCTTAATAAAGCTCAAATTTTTTAAAATAAAAAATAATTGACCATAGAGAAAAGTAAGCTATTAGAAAAAGTTCAGGAAAACTACCTGTATCCGAAGCAGGAAATGTAAATATACACTATGTGTTGAAATGAAAAGAACTTTAGATTGTATAGCCTGGAAATCTAATGGAAGCAGCCACTTAACATTAACTTAACTTCAAGCTAATTACTCTCAGCTGTAGTTTCCTCATCTATAAAATGTTGAGATTAAATGGTTCAAAGTATTACTTCAAGGATTAATATGTGAGATAACATACAATATACCAGGCACACAGTGAAATAAACACTCATACTTTTTTTTCTATTTAAAGTTGCAAAAAACCCAGGTGAATTTTTGAATGGTAGGATATTTATAACTTTTATCATTTGGAATTTGATAAGGGTTACATCTCTCCCAATCTCTCTTTTGTGCTATATTCTCCAATGTGGATGTAGCCTTGTGATGTTCAGTTACATTTTTATGAGTGCCTTTGAAATAGCCTGTTTATGTTGTATTAATGGATAGAAGATCTTGGAGACATTAGAGGAAGGACAATGATAAATAGTACTTTAGTTGCTTCTACGGTCTTTTTTAATGTTGGAGTTTAATTGTCTTAGATTGTGCTTTACTTGGCAGAGCATATAATAAAAATCCATGAACTAGGTATTAAGGTATTTTATAATAGCCTATGGAATCATCAATGATTTTAATTTAATATAACTTTAGAAAATATAGTTTTTAAGAAAGAAAAATCAGAACTACAATGAAATGTTCCACATTTCCTTCTGAAATTTTGTATAGGATAGGAATGAAAATATTGTCATGTCAGCTATGCATTTTAGAAGAGTGGTTTAGTAATTAGATTTTGAATCAGATTTTTCTTTTGTTTTTAATTGGTATTTTTTCCCTTTTCTGTCATAAAATGCTTTGTTTCAAATAAAATATTATTCAACAAGGCATGCAAAAAGAGATGATCTTAGGGTGATTTGGGGGGAAGGGAGATAATGATTCCTTGATACATTTTCTTCTAAAATGGAATTTTACTTTACTTAAAGTTGTAAAAACTACAATAAATTGGCCTATTACAAAACGTCCTATATTTGGCTATATAATAACTTTCTCATATGTTAATGAAGCCTGTGTTTTTCCTCCCTTTTGTTTATATAAGGTGAGTTTTTATTATCAAGTAAGACATTTATTTCATTTATGGGAGTGAAGAGGAAGGTTTAGATTTTCTCTGTGATAGAAAGCAAAGAGTCAGAGGCCTCCATTCCAGTTCCAGTTCTCACACTAGATCACTTTCTTCCCTTAATCAAGTCACTCCACCCAGTTGGTTCACCGTGTATAGCAGAAGTTGAACTAGATTGGGCTTTTAATTTTTGTGCCTTGGGGTTTATAGAGCTTGGCAATTCTGAAGAAGAGAAAGGCAAGGGGTACTGCTTACACACATGTAAAATTACCTACTTTAACCTGAGACCATCTGTCTTATTACATTGGAACTACACATAAAGTGTCATTTGAAGAAAGTATGCCATGCTTACTTTCCGAATAAATAATAATAAGAAAATATAAATCTGCTCCATTAGATTTTCTTCCATTCCCTGTCCATTTCTGAAATGTATGCAATCTATATACCTCATCTTCTTTACTTGGGAGCGTGGTGAGGGGCAGCTAGGCCTGTGAATTGGACCTGTGTATTAGCTCAGGTTGTGGTACCAATTACATGAACAAATAGTAGCCTCAGTTGGACTACCTGTTTATTTACAAAGACTTCCTGTTTTATAATCTGTGGTTCATGCTTCTGAGGACCCACTTTGTCTTGTGGTAGAACTATAAATATTGAAGTGGACCATACTCCTTGAACAAGGGTAACTGGTAAATTAAAGTTTAGTATGAATGATAATACATGAGTTCCGTGTGCACAAAAGGTTGTCTATAATTTTCACAGAAAATCAGAGCTGATCCAGCTTTCCTTTCAATTTTCAGTTACTCTAACATAAAAGAATATTAGTATAATTAATCTAAAAATAGATTACTTAAAAATATTTTAAGTTCTACTGGTAGAGCTTATTACATTATATTTTGGGAAAACAGATTGGTCTTTACAATGATTGTTTACTTGGGTTTTGCCACATATATTAAAATTAGTATAGTTCCATAAACAGATGTTAATCAAGCAGGTAAAAGGTGGCTTGGAAATTTGCAGAATGAATGGTTCATATGTGAATCACTGAAAGAGATGTATAGTCATTAACTTTTCATTCAAAATATCCTAAATTTAAAGAATTATTGGTGAAGGTGCATTGAATTTCACATGCCTGCTTAATGTTTTGTGACTATTGACTACTATACAAATCTGTTAAAAGGAGCTAACTAGACTAAATTTTATTAAATTATACAATAGTTATTAAAGGATAGGTGACAGTATTAAGTTTTCATAAGTTATTTTTTCTTTTATTTCAGGTTAATGAGAGGGTACGAACAACCAGGTCACAATATTTGAACTTGTTAGGTAGAGTCCCTCTTGTACTTGTGTCCCACACCCAAAAGGTGTGCCATATGCCTATTAAGTGGGAGCACCCCAAACCTGACCTCCTCTCTCCCCCTCCGTCATTCTCCCTTCTTTCAACTTGAATTGAAATAAGTTTTTCTCATATGTGGTTGTGAATTAGATTGTTTACTGGCTTCAGATTAGTATTGAGTACATTTGCTTTTCTATTCTTGTGATACTTTACCAAGAAGAATGTGTTTCAACTTTATCCATTAATGAAGAGAATTATTGCCATTCCCACTCCCCATCTCTGCCGACCAAGTAATCTATCTTTGTCTCCTTACAAAGTTAAGATTGTGGGAAAATACTGAAGGAATAGTAATTTAAGATAAGGGTAATTTATTAGGTTAAGTAAATAAGACCATGTAGCTTGAACAAAGCAATATGTTGTAAATATTATCAGCAAATAAAATACCCCCAAAAAAGTTTGGGGCAGAAGAAAAAGTGTCTAAATAGAAAATGTGCAAAAAGAAAAAGGGAAAGGGTTCCACTTCAAACTTCTTAAATTTTAGAATTCTTTTCCAGGCTGCACTGGCAGTTAGGAGTGGGAAGTTTCATTTGCCGAGCCCAAGGTCTCTCAACCTTAGGACTTTGGGCATTAGGCCTGGATAGTTCTGTTGTGTGGTCTGTCTTGTGCATCGTAGAACATATAGCAGCATCCCTGGCCTCTACCCTCCAGGCTTTGTGTAATGCCCCTGGGTGGCAAAAGCACTCCCAATTTAGAGCCACTGATCTAGCCCCTTCCTTACGTACTGCCTCTCTTCACCTTAGTATTTGTGCAACAGAGACCCTGATTTTTATTTAAGTGTGTTTTTTACCTGCTAATGAAGTATATTAGGTTCCAGGTTCCAGGCAATCATCTACAGTGAACTTTTGTAACACAACTTATTTATAAATAGAGAATATGTAGTTTGTCTGTGTTCTTATTCCAGATACTATATGTACTAAGTATGAGGGACTGAATAGTATGCAGGAAAGATGTAGTTGTGATTTATCACATGTGTTTTATAGATGAAGTTATGTACATCTTTTTTGCAATTTATTTTCCAAAATACCACCCATGCTTAGTGTCACTATGATTACTGCATTTTTATATCTTTTTGTTAAGTAGGAGCAATAAAGTAGCAAATATTGACATAAAAGAAGGCTCATTTTGTATATTCCTTAGTTTTTAAAAACCAAATTTTATCTCATAACATAGCTGAGGTGAGCAAAACTCTGAATCCTGATAAAATAGTTCTGAATCTCAAAAGCTTAGGTGAAGATGACATTGGATTGTTCCATTTTATGAATATTATTATAAATCTTGTAAAGAATCTTGCCTCAAAGTTGAAAACAAAGTGGCCATGGTCTGAACTCTTCCTTTAATGAACTCTGTGACTCTGGAAATCCACCAGTCTGTGTTTACAGACTCACCTGTTGTACTCAGAGAGATGGATTAGTTGGCTGTCTAGGACTATGGCAGCTCTAACATAATATCAGATATTTTTTAAAAAATAAATGTTTATGAATTATGAAATTAAAAAATGTTGAGTTTTAAATCTGTTACAGAGTACTGAGACCTAAAAGAAGAAGATGGGCTAGAAGAGGAACAAGGTATAAATTGAGCTGTGCATTACATAAAGTAGAAAGAGGTCCCATTTAATGCTACTGATTATAAGAAGTAGTTGTGGGTAACTAGATTTGCCCCCAGCAGCTCTGCAGCAGGAATACTAAAAGTTTCTAAAGTACAGATTGTGCCTTCGACAATACTGTAACTAGAAACCAAACTGTCAGAATTCTTTTGTTTTCTTTTGTTATTTTGGCTTCTACTTTGTATAAAAACATTGTGTAGACATCAGATTATATGAAAGAAATTGCATGGTCAGTCATCTTTATAAAACCACTTAATTGGCTGTGGTTAGTACAGTCCAAATTTTTTAAACACAGTAGAGACAAATATTTCAAGTAGCAGTGTCATTTTTGTTATATAAATCCAGCTTACTCAGAAAATGCAGTGTTCTACTTCTGTGTATTTTATTGGTAAAGTACATATTTCTAATGTTCTCCAGCTAATTCTGCAGCCAGGTGTGGAGGAAAATAACATTCCATTCTAACTCCTGAAATAATTACCTCATCTCCTGCAGTAGCAAATATATTTTCATACTTTCCAGTTAATATGCACAGCTTCAAATATTGTCATTTGTCTTCAGATTAAATAGCCCTTTTTCAAATTTAGCTATAATATTTGACAATCACTGAGAACAGTGACTAGAATAATACTCTTCTTTCCTGAATACTTTTATATATTTTCTTCCTGAATTTTAATTGCTTTGCTAAATTACAGACATAATATCTGGCGCTTCTAACCATTTTGAAATTGATTGTTAATGAAAGGGTATAAGTGAAAGCATAGCTCATCCAGAATTTTGCCTCCAAAAGGTATTGACTTACACTAGATATATTGTTAGATTTTTCTCTTCTCTTATTTTGGTGATGATAGGCCCCTTAGGATGATCATTAATTTTTGGCTATTGGCTTCTTTTCTTTTCAGACGGAGACTTAAACATTTAAACAATAATGTTTGAATTCAAAACTCAAAGTTGTTTTAGAAGTACTAGAGCAAAGTTACAGAGCTTTCCTGGGCATCACTATTCTTTATATAAAGTAGAAATAAACGTTCCTTCTTAAGAGTACTGTGAATGATATCTAATGATGAGAATTATTTTCATGTGAAATATTAAACATCATTGCTAAATAATAGGATTTGATCAAATTACCTTAGCATCTTTCTGTTTCCATTAGGCAAAATTGCAATAGTTGGATCTGTAAAACTTGAAAGAATAGAACTCAGTGTTTCACATTCTTTCCTATGTTATTAATAGGGTCAAAGTAGAATCATCTTTTGTGAAAGAAGAGATTCAAAGATAAAATGAAGAGGAGGAAGAAATAGGATTAATTTTCAAAATCATGGAAATTATTGTGCTCTGATAATTCAGTTGGAATTTAAATTCTACCTAGTGAAATAGGTGCTCTTTCATAAAATGAAGAGCTGATTTTTTTCTGTCTCTAATAGGGCACATATTTCCTACTTATGGTAATTCAAAAACACTATAATGACAGGGTGGCAGCACTCAGTAAGAAACCAGTGTGGCTTTGGCTACCTTTCCTTGCTTCTAAGTTTTTGTTCAAATATTATAATTAACTATACTCTTTCTGCTGTTTAATCCACTTATCCTAATTTCCTCATGCTATTCCTTGAGCCAGTAGATCTATTCCCCCAGTAAGAAAGCAAATGAAAATAAAATAGTTTCAGTCTCACTGTGGTGATCTATCTTGCATGAAGCTTTCTTAATATGTAAATTGTATCTTCCTACCCTTTCCAATTTATTATTTTTTCTTGTCTCTAGATGTCAGGTTCTTAGTGCTGTTGGTGATGTCATCAGATGGGGATGGATGGTGAAAATTCTCTGGCTCTTCAACCCCTTTTTCCATACCTTTCTAAAACCACTTTCCCTGATAAATATTTAGAAGCCCAAATAGTCACAAAAATTATTGTTATAATGCTTGCTTTTCTGTGTTTTCACCATATTGTATCAAGTCATGTAATGATATAATCATGCTATTATTTGGAAATAATTTCCTTTTCTAGAATTAAGTTTGATTCTGATCCTATTATGATAAATTACATTTTTCTATTACCAAGGACCAAAAGAGTTTTAACAATGTCCCTGCCTTTTTTCTTTCCCCTTTCCCTTGCCTACCTCTGTTGTAAAAGTTGACATATGTGACTACCAGGACAGCTTAAGAGGGTATATTAAAATGGGGACCATAAAGTATTTTTAACTTAGGAAACATGGACCTGTTTTGAACATGTTAAATCATTACTCTTTCCAAATAGGAGGAAGAAGGTACCTACGACCAGACGCTAGAGTTCCGTAGAGGAGGTGATGGCCAGCCAAGACGATCCACTCGGCCAACTCAGCAGTTTTACCAACCTCCCCGGGCTCGGAACTAGCATGAAAAGGTAAAGTTAGCATTGTGAAGTGGTTTCCATATAAAGAAGGATACAATTCATTTTAAATATGTAAGTAACTACTGATATTTTATAATAATATATGAGATCTGGGCGGCGCCTGTGACTCAGAGGAGTAGAGCGCCAGCCCCATATGCTGGAGGTGGCGGGTTCAAACCCGGCCCTGGCCAAAAACTGCAAAAAAAAAAAAAAAAATAATAATAATGTATGAGATCTGACAGTTAAGTTCATGAACTTATCACTGTGTTTACATTAGCAGCAGTGTACAAACAGCTTGGTAAGCTTTCATAAGCTTGGTAGATCAGTGTCTCACAGTTGTGGTTATGTCTACATGTGGCCATACTTGCTGAGTAGTATTCATTATTGTCTGTTTTTATGTGCTGTCATGAGAAGGTCAGAGCTTGAATTAGAGCAGTAAACAAACATTAAATTTTTTGTTAAACTTGGCAAGAGTGGAAGTGAAATCAGGGACATGTTAGTCCAAGTTTATGGGGATAATACCAGGAAGAAAGAACGGTGTACAAATGGAGTAAAGTTTTTCTGAGGGAAGGGAAAGTATCACTGATGAAGAGAGGTCAGGGTGGCTAGTAACAAGCAGAACTGATGAAAACATTGTAAAAGTTCATCAAATTGTGTATTAAAATTGTTGGCCAACTGCAAAAAGCATAGGAGGCAAAGTAAACATTGATAGAGAAACAGCTAAGGAGATCTTAACTGAAAATCTTGTCATGAGAAAGGCATGTGCAAAAATGGCCCTGAAGGAGCTCAGCGATGAACAAAAACAAAGAGCTCACAGAGCTCTGTCTGTGAAGGGGTGTTTAGCCAGTAAACAAATAACTATAATGGAACACCCTGCCTATTCATCTGATCTGATGCCCAGTGGCTTTTTCTTTACCTGAAGATAAAAGAAATATTGAAAAGAAGACATTTTAATGACCTTCAGTGCATCAAGATAGTACAATGACAGCTATAATAGCTCTTCCAGAAAAAGCATTCCAAATTGCTATGAAGGGTGGACTAGGTGGGGCATCAGGGCACAGCCTCTCAAGGGGAGTACTTCAGAGATGAACACAGTGATATTCAGCAATGAGCTATGTAGTGCTTTTTCCAGGATAAGTTTGCGAACTCAATTGTCAGAGCTTGTGTGTGTATGGAGAGAAAAACCTGATTCTGTTAAACTACTTACAATTAAAAAGTATTTAAGATTATACCATAGTTACACACTACTTTTCTTCTTCTGTCAGAGGTGTTGACAACCTGTGAAAGTTTAAAAGCAGGAAGGAGGTAAAGAAAAAGGATGAGATAATCACCAACCTGGATAATTGAGTTTAATTTTTATCGTTTAATTAATTTCAGTCCATTTTAAGAAAGAGGAAATGCTTCATCTTAAGGAATTGGATAAAGACTACATGACTACTTATTGAAATGTAATTTTTGAGCTATATGCTTTTTTTTTTTAAATCATAGCAGTGTACCTTAATACTATCATGCGGTACATTGTACTGTTTCTATATACCATCTGAAATACTTTCATCCAACTGGTTAACATAGCGTTCATGTCTTTTTCTTAGTTATTGTGTTAAGACATTTATATTATACATTTAGAGAGATTCACATGTACCCTTACAGGTTGAACCATAGGCGTGATCCTATCACCCACCGTCCCTCCATTCACACTCCTCCCTCCCTTCCACTCCCTCTCCCCTTTCCCCATATTCCTGAGCTAGAATTGGGTTATAGGTTTCCTATGAAAGCTATAAATTAGTTTCATAGTAGGCTGAGTACATTGGATACTTTTTCTTCCATTCTTGAGATACTTTGCTAAGAAAAATATTTTCCAGCTTCATGCATGTAAAGGAGGTAAAGTCTCCATCTTTCTTTATGGCTGCATAGTATTCTATGGTGTACATATACCACAGTTTATTGATCCATTCATGGATCGATGGGCTCTTGGGCTTCTTCCATGACGTAGCAATTATGAATTCGGCTGCAATGAACATTCTGATACAAATATCTTTATTGTACTGTGATTTTTGGTCTTCTGGATATATACCTAGTAGAGGAATTATAGGATCAAATAGCAGGTCTACTTTTAGTTCTCTAAGTGTTCTCCAGATGTCTTTCCAAGAGGAACATATTAGTTTACATTCCTACCAGCAATGTAGAAGCGTTCTCTTTTCTCCACAACCATGCCAGCATCTGTGATTTGGGGATTTTGTGATATGGGCTAATCTTACTGGTGTTAGATGATATCTCAAAGTAGCTCTGATTTGCATTTCTCTGATTATTAAGGATGGTGAGCATTTTTTAATATATCTGTAGGCCATACGCCAGTCTTCTTTGGAGAAATTTCTCTTCAAGTTCCTTGCCCACCCTGAGAGGGGATCACTTGTTCTTTTCTTGCTAATATGTTTGAGTTCTCTGTGGATTCTGGTTATTAAACCTTGTTGGAGACATAACCAGCAAATATCTTCTCCCATTCTGAGGGC
>NW_003852435.1:7946199-8011412 GCF_000181295.1 Otolemur garnettii
CTGGTAACTCATATCTTCATTATCGTTTTGTTCTAAAAATTTGGTAATTTCCTTTTTGATCTTGTCTCTGACCCACCTATCATTCAACATAAGGTTATTTAGTGTCCATGTTTTTGTATGAGTCTGTAGATTCCTTTTGTTACTGAGTTCAACTTTTATTCCATGATGGTCTTAGAAGATACAAGGAATAATTTCTATTCTTTTAAATTTGCTGAGGTTAGATTTGTGACCTAAAATGTGGTCTATTTTGGTGTATGTTCCATGGGCCAATGAGAAAAATGTGTATTCAGTTTTGTTAGGATGAAATGTTCTGTAGATGTTCGTTAAATCCAAATGCTGAATGGTTAAGTTTAAATCTAAAATTTCTTTGTTGGCGGATCTATTCAACACTACAAAGGAGTATTAAAATCTCCAACTATCATGGAGCTGGGAGAAATCAAGTTGCTCATGTCTATTAGAATATCTCTTATAAATTGAGGTGCATTCTGGTTGGGTGCATACATATTGATGATTGAAATCTGATCATATTGAGTATTACCCTTAACAAATATAAACTGTCCATCTTTATCCTTGCTTACCTTTGTTGGTTTAAAGCCTATTGTATCTATGAATAAAATTGCAGCACCTGCTTTTTTCTACTTTTCATTTGCCTGGAATGTAGATGACCATCCCTTCACCCTGAGTCTGTATTTGTGTTTTAAGGTAAAATGGGATTTTTGTATGCAGCAGATATCTGGCCTGAGTTTTTGTATCCAGTCAGCCAGCCTGTGCCTCTTTAGAGGGAAATTTAAGCCATTAACTTTGATTGACAATATTGATAAACCTGGTATAATTTTGGGTATCAAGTTTTTCAAAAGTACAGTGTACATCTTTAATCCTTTCACCACTATGGAAGTTGGAATTTGATCAAAATTTTCTGTATGCGTTTACTTATGTGGTGGAGGATTGCACTGGTCATTTTGGAGGATAGGTCTGAGAATATCCTGGGGGGCTGGTTTAGTTATAGCAAATTTCTTCAGTGTGTGAATGTCATTGAAGTATTTAATTTCTCCATCATAAATGAAACTCAGTTTAGCTGGATACAGGATCTTGGGTTGAAAGTTATTTTGTTTTAGCAGATTAAAAGTCGATGACCACCCTCTTCTGGCCTGAAAGGTTTCAGCAGAGAGATATTCAGTCATTCTAATATTCTTCCCCTTGTAGGTTATGGTTTTCTTATTATGTCTAGCTGCTTTCAGGATTTTCTGTTTCATATTAACTTTAGTGAAGTTAATTATGATGTGCCTGGGGGATGTCTTGTTCGGGTTGAGTCGTGCTGGGGTTCTGAAACTGTCTGCTATATGAATTTCAGAATCTCTTGGCACATCTGGAAAGTTCTCTCTCATAATTCCATGAAGAAGAGCCTCTGTGCTTTGTAAAGCAACTTCGTCGCCTTCAGGGTTTCCTATAAGACGAATATTAGTTTTCTTCGAATGATCCCAGAGCTCTCTGAGAGAGTGATCCGTTTTTGTTCTCCATTCCTCTTTATCCTTGAGTGCTTAGACATGTTCAGAAGCTTTGTCTTCAATGTCAGAGATCCTTTCTTCTGCCTGCTCCATTCTGTTACCGAGGGATTCTACCTTATTTTTTAGGTCCTTGAGGGCTGCAACCTCTTGCCTCAGTGTTTCAAAATCTTTGGTCATTTTATCTTTGAAATCATTGAATTCTTGAGGCAGCTTTTGAATAGTTTGAAATTCTAAATCCCTCCTTTCCTACAATCTGTTAATCTTATTTGCTATCCAGATTCTGAACTTGATTTCTGTCATCTCAGACATCTGTTTGTGGATGGGATCTTCAACTGCATCTGCCCCATCCTTCCTTCGGGGACTTGATCTACTCTGGATATTCTAGTTACCAGTGTTTTTTTGCTGATTCCACCCCATGCTGAATTTGCACTGTTTCGAGACCATCTTAAAACTGTTCAGTCAGTGGCTTCCTCTGGTTGCCCAGAGAGATAGGGCGCGTCTGTCTGGAAAGCCTTAGGGGTGTGAGCCTTATTGTTCTAGCTGCTGCAGCTGCTGCTCTTCGCCTAGGGTACCACTATGCTAGTGTGGTTCCCTCTCAACTGACGGTCCTCTTGTAGTTCTTGGGCCGCAGGGTCTGGGGTGCCAGGAACACATGGGTCAATCAGTCCTAGGTTGCCCCACTCAGTTTCCTAGGATTGGTGGCCCAGCCATGGCCAAGTGGGTGGATTAGTCTTCATGGCGGGGAGCAGTGGCCACGGATGTCGGAGCGCCCTGCTGGGGGGAGTGGCTGGGGGTGGCCACAGAGCGGCAGCAGCTGCACAGGCAACGTGCAAGTCAATCAGTCCTTGGCAGGCCCCCTGAACTATATGCTATTGATTGAAAAGCTTTTCTCTTAAAGTTTCATGAAGAAATGCTCTTTGGGTATAATCAGTATGAAGGAAGAGAAACATAACCAAAAACTCAGAAACGTATGGGACCATCTAAGGCATCTCAAGCTGGGAAAAAAAGACCTTATTTCTTAATAAGTTTAATTATACCAGATCTTTTGAACATTTTAAAAAATAATTAGTTTTTCCATGACACCTTGTAGTATATTATCCCTCTAACAGACTATTTGGACTTAATTGTATATTTTTTCTCAGTCTCTTTTTCTCAGGATTTTTTAGAAGTTTTTTCTCACTTTCTCATTTCTGCTATTCATTTTGCTAAGGCTGTTTTCCATATTGTATTTTCCCTTTGCTAAGTTACTCTTTAAGTTTTCAAATCAGTGGTAGCTATTGCACCCTGGAAATATGGCTAAGGTAAATTGACATGTGGTGTAAGTGAAAACTATACATTGAATTTCAAAGACTTAGGAAAAAAAGGGAAATAATTTTATATTGGTTTCATGTTAAAATGATAATATTTTGAATATATTGAATTAAACAAAATATTACTAGAATTAACTTTATTTTTACTTTTTTAATGTGGCCATTAGAAATATAAAAATTATGTATGTGTCTCACATAATATTTCTGCTGGACATTCAGTACTAGAACTTTGAATTTTTTTCAACTTCCCCAGAGTTCCTTTATTGGTTAAAACTTAGCTCTGCCATCCTGAGTGAAGACATTTTTTTTCCTGCTTTCTAACCTTCAGCTTCTTGCTTATGTAATAGCCTAGAGTGGGAGCTGACACTGACTGACTTCTGAATTACTGGAGCAAGCCTTTTATGAGTGGCCTTTCTTTGTCCCTAATACAAGGTTATCAAGTAAATAGTCATGATCTGCTGGCTGTCTGAGGTATTACCTAAGAGCTACTTCTTGACTCCGAGCATTTTTCTTGTAGAACTAGTTTTTAAGTTAGTGCCCATATCTTTTTAAGTAGAATCAAAGTATATGTAAAGACTTCATCAACTTTGCATTGTACAAGATTGAATATACACCTTTTAAAATGAGCTCAGTATACTTAAAATTACAGTCGCTTTGAAAGAAGAATGAAAACTGAGAATTCTCTTAGCTTTCTAAGGTCTTTTATATTGCTTTAAAAAAGGTTTTAAAAAGAGGCTAAAGGTCGTCAGCTCCCTGATAGTGGTTGTCTGACAGTGGACTGCAGGACTCTTGGTTTCTGTAGGGTAGGCGGTGGGGTCGTTGAGGCCAGAAAGGACTGCTATTCTAGCAGTTCTAGAAGTAGAGAGGTCATAATGGAAGTGAGTGAGGGTCAGGCATATCGGGAGAGCTCTCAGTCTTCTCAGCCTTTCTCTAGTTTCTTTCATATATTTTATATATTAGGGTTCCCTGGGAAATTTCCTTTGAAAAAAAGAGTATACTGCTTAGAAATAATTTGTAAACCACAGCCCTGAGATAACTGTAGCTTATCCAATGCGAACAGTTTCTAATCAACTGAAACATCACCATTTTAGCAGTTATCTGTGTTCCCCGAATTAGAATTTCCATCTTTACCAAATGCTTGCTTTGGCTTGTACTGTTGACATGGAAAATAGGTAATGCAGAAATTTTGGATTTCTGATATTGATAAGAAAATTAACTTTGAGGGAAAGTTCCAAAATCATATCATTTAAAAATCTCTCACTATAAAATTTACCCTAAAAAAAAAAATGAGACATGTGATCTTGGTTGAAGAAAATTAGTACTTATTTTTACATTTTAATGTAAAAGTATATTCTGAAAGACTATGAACTGGAGTGAAATATCTCTTAGAGATGCTACCTTTGAATGGGAAATTCAATAACTAAGAATTAAACTTGTTGCTCTTATTACACAATTGAATATATTATTTTCCAATTTTTTGTTAACTTGTTCTTGGTTTTCATTAAACATCTTAAAATAAGATACACATTGTAGCCAACCATTTGACTTCCAGCAAATACCAGCATGAATTCTAACATACGCTGAAACTTTTCTAACACTTTGTTATCTAAAATTATTTAGGATAATTAGAAATATTTAAGGAGGGTTCTTTTATCACTATTAAAAGATGTTTTTCATGATCTTATCATTATGTTTTGGGTTCTTTGCTAGGCAATAACTGACATGTAGTAGCTGTTTTAGCTAGTGTTCATTAAATCAATATGTTTTGATAATGTTTTAGGTATGTATTCACATTCTTTAGCCTCAAAAGTATTTTTCAAGGCCTCCACATGTCTGCTGCCTCCCCTACTCCAACATACATATACTTTCTGTATGTAGAGAGAGAATTGAATTCTACTTGTGTCTGGAACTAAGGACAATATCCAGTGACTGACAAAGCAAGAGATACCCAGGAGTTAGCTCCGAGAGGAGGTCTCAGGGAGCCATGTGGAGAAGGATGCCCAAGTCTGAGAAAATGTGGTGCCAAGTCAGAGCTGAGACTTGAGCCCTAAACTCCAAACTTCCTGGATACTATCATAATTGTTGTTGACAAGCAGATATAGAATAAAGTAAATTCTGCAGTTCTTTAGTCAGTGAAACTGACCAAAACTTTGTGCATTGGGAGAGATTTCTGACACGAGTGGAGTCCAAGGAACTGGATACCAGTTAGTAGAAGCAGCCCATAGAAATGAATTTTAAGCTCACATTCATGATATGGTAGAGTCCACTGAGACATTGTACAAGCAGAGGAAAGCTGAAGTGAGGGAGGAAGCAGAGTGTGTGTATAGCAAGCAGCTCTCAGTGGCGACAGTAGACTGTGTAAACCAGTAAGTGGGTGTTGAAAATATTTATTAGTGATGACAGCACAGCATGGCTTCAGATGCCTAAGAGTTTGATGTATTAAAAAGAAAAAAAAAGAGTTTGATGTATTTAGTGCTATTGTGAACATTTTCCTTTTTTGAGTTTTTGATTGGGGCTGGGTTTGAACCCGCCACCTCTGGCATATGGGGCCGGCACCCTACTTCTTTGAGCCACAGGTGCCGCCTGCTATTGTGAATTTTTGAGTGAAAGAGTAATGCAATCAAAATTAAGCTTAGAAAATACTGCTTTGGGGAGGAGGGTGGACAGCAACAGGAGAGAAAGAATCTAAGAAGCTACTGCCCTGGCCACTGAAATAGTGGTTGGAGTTGCATGTCCTGCTGTGAAAAGAGAGAGGTGGCAGAGCTGTGAGGAAAGAGTTTGTAAGACAAATCAGCAAGAAGCTCCTGAGTGCTGCAGAGGTCAAGGCTCAGCATGTCGAGCACTTCACTTTGAACTTCTTCCTAGTTTCTTATTTTTTGATGAAAGAATGGTACATAATTTCCTATATTGGCCAGAATTGAAATTAATAGCTAAGCATAGACTATGATGTAAGTGTTATGACTGTTAATTTTCAAAGGTCTGGTTTTTAACACTATTTTAGCTACTAAAAGGTTGAATTTTTTTTTTTTTTTTTGACAATGTGATCCAGTATCCCTTTGCAAAATTTTTAAAATCAAGATGAGGGAAAAGATTACTGTAAATTTAGCTGTTACAGAACCATGTATTGCCAGCAAGATAGGCATCATATGACGATAATGGTACACAAAACTCTGTTTGCTAAACAGGAGACTGTTTACTTCAGAAGACTTACAAGGTATTTGTCTCCAGCCATGGGAACTCTAGCAGTCCCTGCTGAAGCATTCTGTCAACATGAAGCTAAAATAGTGCTGGAGCAAACAAGTCTTCTCTCGCCATTTATCTCACCTCTTTCTGTTGTCACCATCCAAAGTGGTTTCAGTTAGAGTGGTATCTAATACAGGTGGGGAGCAGGCAGGAGGAGGTGACAGGCCAAAGTAAATTACCTGTGTGAACTAACTCAATTCAGAGTTGTTCACTAGAGGAAGTGGAGGGGGGTAGAAGTGGTCCATTGGCAGACTGCATCTCTTTGAAGTCATCTTCCATGAAAAGCTGTTCAATTCATCCATATTCCTGAAATCGACATGTTCACAATAAAAGACCTAACAGTGGCAGAGATGTACTCTAGAACCTGCCAGCTCTACTATATGTGGCCGGTGCCCTAGCCACTGAGTTACAGACACCACACCCAGAGATGTACTTTAACCATTACTAAAAGAAAAAATTAGTTTTTTAAATTTTGCTTTTTCTTTACATATTGCTTTATAGAGTTAAGTTTACAAATTAGCAGTATCCAGTTTATTCTACTTGGAATCTATTGATACTAATACAAACACTTCACATTCCCAGGTAAGTTTTAGCAGAAGTAAATCTTGGGAGAGGGAAAGTACAGAGAAGTTAATTTGAGGATTCAATTTTCTTCCTTTCTTTCTTTTTTTAAATAGAGTCTTTGTGAAGAAAGGAGCTGTTGACTGAAATGTAGGACCTGGTCAAAATCTGTTGATAGACTTTATACTCTCCCTTCAGAATAAGCAGCAGTCATGGTGGATATTAGTATATGAAGAAAGAAAAAGCAGATGTCAAGTGGAAAAAAATTCAGCCACATGAAGAATGGGAAAAAATACTGAATTAAATAAAGGAAATACCTTTTACAAATGGAAGAATTTTTTCTTCTGCCATAAATAAAACCATTGTGCTATTATATACATTGTTTTACTGTCTATTTTGTTACCTGAAGTTATCTTCTTCTTCTTCTAATATTAATAGCCCCATACTAATTGCCTTCTACAGAATAGCAATGACAGCGTACTGAAGTCTCCTTCTATAATTATGGAACGAACTGTAACAACCTAAAGCCAAGTCTGGTAATAGCTGCTAAACATGACAGCAAAAAGTATTTAAAACTTGAATATATTGTTTATCGAACTCTAGTGCTTTTTGACATGCAATTCAACTTAAAAAACAGGTACTCCCTTTCTTATAAAGTGTGTAATGGATCTTTCAAGATGTATCTGGTTACAAGTAACTGAAAACCCACCTCAAACCATGTTAAATATTAAAGAGAATTTACTGGCTCACTTCACTGCCGCAAGTGCAGTAGGATTCGGGATTGGTGAAATCTAGTGACTCAAGGATGTCAGAAAGACTGATTCTTTGCATCCCTCAACTCTGCTTCCTCTGGAATTGCCTTCATTTTATAGCAGGCTGTCCCATGTGGCCAAAGGGTGGCTAACAACTCCCAAAGCTGTTACAGGGTTGGAGCTGCTTTCAGAAGTACGCTCAGAAGAGAAAAAAAGCTCTTCTCCTTAGGCACATTTACCTGTTTGGGGCTGCTTTTCTACATGAACCAATAATTCTAGCAGAGTCTGTGGGTTATTTTAGGCCTGATCCATATTTCCTAGCCTTAGAAGTGGGACTGGTTAATGGGTGGATTGAAGACAGAAGATATGCATCTAAATTAGGTTACTGCAAATGGAGAGAGAGAGGGTGTTGGTCTAACAGCCAGAATGTTTTTACAGTGAACCAAGTTTTCTGAGCTACAGACTGTTCACTTAATGGATAATGACAGTTTTCCTCTAGTCTTAGTCCCATGAGGCCAGAAGTGAACCATTGAAAAGAAAGAATAAGAAAGGAAGGGATGAAAAAGAGAACACTTTGGGCAAAATAATAAAATGTAGTGCTTTGCTTTGAAAAAAAGGGCTTTAGGTATTCTCATAGGGCCTATTAACTTTTAGTTTTCCTTATTAGTCTACAGTTTATAGTAAAGTATTGTGTTTCTACCCTTGCTTGCCTCCATACTCACCTAGGAGTGGGGTGGATCTGGGCAGTGCTACTTTAGAAGATCTCCGTATCCAATTGTAATATGTGTCCTAGGTTGCAAACCAGAGGAAGGCCCTTGGTAGTTTCGATGAGTTTCACAGCTGCTAAGTCAATAAGGGAAGAGACAGAACTGAAAGAAATTGAGTTGTGAGGGTGGCTTAAAGAACTGTTCTCGGCACTTATTTATTAGATGGGATGCCTGTATTAGGTTCTCAATAGATGGCTCTAGTGTTGCCAAAGAACAGTTCTTTATGGTAATAGACCATATTCCATACTTTTGCCCAAATGTTTGAAGTAAAATAAGGATGCACATTATACATGGGTAGTATTAGCTCCATATCTATGTAAATGTTTCAGATTCTTTTATTTATTCTTATGCATTGAAAGTGTAACTCTAGAAAGCAATAACAATGTTTATATGCAAAATAATACCCTAGAATATAGTAATTGATTTTATTGAACTTATGACAAACTGGACAAAAGTCCACGTTACACAAAGTGCAAAAGCTATCACAGTACATTTGAAAACCCAACCTACTGTGATATGTGGGAGGCTGACCAGCGAACTGTAACCTCTTGGTCTGTCAGGAAGCAAACCCTGAAAGGTCCTAATGAAGAAAGAGTGGGTGTAGACAGGTGGCAGTAATTTAACACCTACAGGTGTCAAAGTATCCATCATCCAGGTTTGTGATGCATCCTAAGATCATGGAATGGTGTCAAGAAGAAATTGGTTGTGAGATGGTTAAACAGTGCAGCACCAGCAATGCTATGGATGGAACCAAGGATGATGAAATTTACTGGGCCGAAGAAGGAGACTCTTCAGAGGACACCAGTAATGTAAAATTAAAGAAGACAATACTTCTGATAATTGACAGTGACATAAAGCTCTTGGCCTTCTACATACTACCGTGTGTAAATAATGCAAATTTGTTACCAGTACATAACATTTCTTGTACCAGGTATGTGTTCTTTTGTATCTGTTCTTGTGTTTTGAAATCATGTGTTACATAAAATTTCTTGTACCAAAATATGTTTAAAAATAAATGCTAAAGTTCCTTTATAATGAAAAAAACAAGTTCTGAAATAACAAATAAAAATTTGAATTAGAAAATTAAAAGCTTTCTTCCTGAAAATTGGGGCTGAAAACATGGGTGTACATTATACATGGCAAAAGAGAATATATACAGGGATAGTGTGCCAAAAAATGCATATTTAAAGAAAAGAAAAAAACTATTAAAATTATACCTCAAGTCAGATTTGACTTCTGCAATTATAAGGGATATGATACAAGATAACAAACGTTATTGGTATGTATTGACTATTACAATTTCATACAGTTTTTTCCTTTCTTAAAATGTGCATACATTTTTTTGGCACCCTCTGCGTATATGCACACACAATGTGTATAAGTATATGGTTTGACCTGCAAGTATCGAGAAAAGTTTGAATTGGACAGCAAGTGAGGCTAGCCCATCTGTTCTACCGACTGCCAGTGGCCCTGGAGCACTGAATGGTAGGAGCCAATTTCTGACAGAGCAAGATACACTTGGCTTGATTGATCAAAAACTAAGCTCAACTCTGGCTTTCTGTTATTAAAGGCAGCTGCAGGCCTGGATGTGCAGATGGAATATGTATTACAATAATAAAATAATCATTAGCATTTAACAGGGTTTTCCTGTATAAATATGCTAAACATTTTCCATTCATTATTTCTTGTAATGTAGCTCTGTAAGGTAGGTATTACTGTCTCCATGCTACATTTAAAGTAGCTGATGTGTTTGAAGCTGTAAGTAGCACTTACTCCATGTTAGGACAGTTCTGTGCTATAATGCCCTAGCATATCTGATGAATTGCTCCACTCCTAACAGACATGCTTATGTTCTGAGAACATTTTCCAGTGCTCAGTCATCTATATCAAAACTCTGCACCTGAAGATGCCCATCCGGCTGGGCTCCAGCAAGCAGGCTCTTCCTGCGGCTCCAAGACCATCCATCTTGGCCAATGCAGGAAAGCACAGCTCGCTCCCGCACTGTGTCAACTCCTCCACCTCACTACCTGCCCCCTTATCCTTAGAACCTGACCCCAAACCGGTATGGGGACTGCTGTCTTTTCAGCACAGCCCTTCCCTGTGTGGAAGCTTTACACCAATAGCTGCTTGGCTAAACGTCATCTCCTCTCAACTCTTTCCAACTGACCAGAAGACCCTAACACCCCAGGTCACAAAGTGGATATTTTAGAGCCAGGTTTCAACACAGACTACAGGAAGTAACCCTAAGAAAGATGATTAGAACCCCACATTTCAGGAGTGCCAACAGGGAGGTTTTTTTGGTCTTTATTCTCTTCCCCGCTCCTTTGGTTTGGTTTGATCACAGGTATATTCAGTCATGTTCATTACTACCTAGGGTTTCTTTTAGGTTTGTTCGCACCTTGAAGTAAGGTGCTTGTCTTGGGTTTTCCTCATAGCTCCTGGACACCTGTGGCCTCCTCCTGTGGCCTCCTTTCCTCTTTTCTGTCTCGTTGTTTCAAACTCCTGCTTTTCCTTTGACTTTCTGTATTTATATTCTTAGCTCAAGTTCTTACTCTTCTTTCAAAGAATAAAATAGTTTTAATATAATTCAAAAACTTAATATTTTTGCATTTATTCAGTTAAATATTTACTGAGTACTGTGTTGTAGGCACCATGCCGTCAACAGAATCAACTTTTTTCTCAAATTTCAATGAACTTACAATGTAGCGTCCTTTTGTCAGTTTATTTTAAAGTTTCTGCATTTTATCCTTTTCACATTATTTTTCTTTATTATAAACTTCATTTCTTTAATACATTTTTGCTGACTTTTACTTTTGCTATACTATTACAGATTATTTTTCAAAAGGGTTAAAAGACCTCCCATTTGATACTGCAATCCCATTACTAGGCATCTATCCAGAAGAAAAAATCATTTTTCATAAGGACATTTGCACTAAACTATTTAATACAGCTCAGTTTACAATCGCCAAGATGTGGAAACAACCTAAGTGCCCAGCAACCCAGGAATGGACTAACACGCTGTGGTATATGTATACTGTGGAATACTATTCAGCCATTAAAAAGATGGAGACTTTATGTTTATTATATTAACCTGGATAGAGTTGGAACACATTCTTCTTAGTAAAGCATCACAAGAATGGAGAAGCAAGAATCCAGTGTACTCAATTTTAATATGAAGCCAATAGACTAATACACTCAGAAGAGAAAAGCTCAAATCAATTCAAGGTGGGGGGTGGGGGATGAGGGAGCAGAAATAGGAGAGGTGGGAGGAAGATGGGGGTTATGGTGTATGGCTCACCTCTTGGGGGCAGGACATAACTATAAGAGGGACTTTAACAAATGCAAACAGTGTAATTCTTTGTATTCTCAATGAATGTGAAACAATAAATAGATTTTTTTAGTTTTATTATTTTACATTCTAATTTTTACTTTTTAAATATTTCTTTTTTAAATGAATGTGTTTATTTATTTTTTTGTTGTTACAGATTTTGGCTGGGGCTGGGTTTGAACCTGCCACCTCTGGCATATGGGTCCGGTGCCCTACTCCTTGAGCCACAGGTACCACCCAAATATTTCTCTTTTAAAAGTATTTTTCACTTCTAGACCAAGAGTATTTCTTTTCTAAAGTGCCATATTTTTCTTTGTATAATGCACACTTTTTTGCCCAAATTTATTAGGGAAAAATAAGGATGCACATTATATATTAGTACTAATTCCATATGTATATAAATGTTTTAAATTATTTTATTTGTGCTTATAAGTTAAAAGTGTAACACTAGCAAGCAATAATAATAATGGTATCCATATGCAAAATAATACCCTGAGATAGGGTAATCATGCACTCCCTGCTCTACCCCTGCCTGGCTTCCTAGCCTGCATCATAGCTACAGGAGCCTTCAGCTCACCTAGTTAGTTGTGCCGAGCACCACTACTGATGCTAGGGACCTAGGATTAGGACCTCAGCAAAAGGAAATTAGAAGTGGGCTGTACTGGGGTACAACTTCTCACAGGAGGTATGAGGTAGGGAACTGGCTGCTACAGAGAACCTGGGAGCAAGCCCACGTGGCTGGTGAGAGTGGTCTGGACAACCAAAGCATCCAGTCTCTCCGAGCTCTGCCCCCTCTGGGCCCACCCTATCCCCACATCCTCTAATTTCCTATTTCCATCCATTTCCATCAGTGAGAGCATGGCCACAGCTGCTGCACTGAGAACCCCAGCCGAGGTTGGAGTTGCCTTGTCTCTCAGCAGCTGGCCCCATTCTGAGGCCCTCTCTGCCCTAATGAGGAAGATCCCTGAGCTGGGGTCTGGGATGCCTGGGTCCTGAGGCCGCCTTCTACTAGTAGCCTGCCAGTGTGACTTTGGGCATGAAGTTTCTGTCTGTGAGTGTACCTGGCAGCAAAGCACAAAAGCCTGGGGGTACCTAAGCCCTTAGATTGTTAATTCAGAGCCTATGACTTGTTCAAATCCCCAAGGTGTTGAGTTGGTATTGTTTCCACAACTTGTCAGTAGATAGAACCATCTAGGATGCTTGTTAACAGATACCCAGGTCTTTCTCCTGGAGAGTTGATTTGGTGTATTTGGATGTGGTTCAGGAGTCTCATTTTAACCAGTCCTGCAGGTAATTTGCACTATTAGCAAGTTTGGGAAAGGCTGGTGTCATTGATTCTGACGTTACTCAGTGCCCAAGGTCTGAACAGCCCAAGAAGGTCATGGTCTAGTCACGAAACAGAAATGTAAATGCGGAGTACTTCACTGGGGTCTCATCAGAGAAGGCTTCCTCCTCAGCATGGTGTCACGGGGCCTCAGTGCGGACAGATGAGCAGCTGGGAAAGGGTAAGGATGCATTACACCTGGGACTGCATTGTATGTGTCAAAATGGTGCATAGGGAAGCACCTTAGGTTTAGTCTCCAAACATTTTCCACTTCCCCAATATAGAAACCAGCTTGAAGACGGTTAGTGTTGCTATTTCTTCCTACTCACAACCCTTTCACTTATTACTATATTGTAGAAACAATAGTTAGCTAAAAACCAAGGAAAACGGAGTAAAGAGGCTCTGCGAGATGCCTAAAGCCCTCGCCTTCAAAGCAAGCACCAAACTTGTTCATTACTTTGGCCAGAGGCTTCTGATTCATTTTCTCTCCTTCCTTTTCCCTCTCCTTTTCCTCCCTCTCTTTCCTCCTTCCTTCCTTTTTAATTATGTACTTTGTGCTTCATAAAACAAAGTCTTTGGGAAGTCCGTCTTATTCTCTTGATTGAAGAGCGTCATTTACTTGCTCTTCCAGGCTGAGGCCATAATGATAACAGCCCAGCCTCATGTCTCTCTTACCTCAGGGGCTTCTCTTTGTGATTCTTAGTGACACGTCAGGGGCCAACCCCATGCCTAGTTCAGCTGACTCCAGGGATTAAACATGGAACAACAAAGGCAAAGTCGACCAACAGTGGTGAGAGTTATGTGCTCATAGCAACAGGCCAGAGTGGCCATCAGTTTTGCCAGCACTGACCCTTGACTGGTATATGCAGGGAAACAAGATTCAGTCCAGTGTGTGAGCAAGTTAGTATGTCAGGGCATGGCCTGGAGAACCTTCACTAAGCCCTTCCTGTTGCCCCCTTCTGGGGTGGGTAGATAGATTTACACTGTTTTTCAAAAGTCAAAAGTAGTTGAAGGCGGTGCCTGTGGCTCAGTGGGTAAGGCACTGGCCCCATATGCTGAGGGCTGCGGGTTCAAACCTGGCCCCGGCCAAACTGCAACAAAAAAATAGCTGGGCATTGTGGCAGGCGCCTGTAGTCCCAGCTACTCAGGAGGCTGAGGCAAGAGAATGGTCTAAGTCTAGGAGTTAGAGGTAGCTGTGAGCTGTGTGATGCCACAGCACTCTACCAAGGGCGACAGAGTGAGACTCTATCTCTAAAAAAAAAAAAAAGTGAGTTGAGATGTCTGTCATTCTTCTCCATCTCACATTCCAGTAACACTTCTTGACCTAAAATGCTGAAGATAAAAATATTCCTTAAGACAATATGTTTGCAAAAAGAAAAGTATACAGATGACAAAAATGATTTTACATAAATGTGATAAATTGTGTAAAATTGCTTTGTATTTGTGATCACTCATCACTGGCTGGACTCAGTACCAGGACTCCTCTTGACACTGGGCACCGGGGACCAGGGAACAGCCAAATAAATGCAGAGAAAACTATAGAAAATGCATAGTAATCCATAGTAATAGGAATCAGATCAATGAGTGGTTACCTCACTGAGGAGGAGACCAGAATTACCAATGGGCACAGGAGAACATTCTGATGCATGGATATATTTGTTACCTTGTTGTGGTGATGCTCTCAGGAGTGCATATGTATGTATGTATACACACACACACAAAATGGCAAAAAACTGTTACACACTTTAAGAAAGGAAATCTTTGTATTAAAATTGTAATACTCGGCTCAGCACCTGTGGCTAAGGCACCAGCCACATACACCTAAGGTGGCAGGTTCGAATCCAGCCTGGGCCCGCCAAACAACAATGATGGCTGCAACCAAAAAATAGCCAGGCATTGTGGCAGGTGCCTGTGGTCCCAGCTACTTGGGAGGCTGAGGCAGGAGACTCACTTAAGCCCAGGAGTTGGAGGTTGCTGTGAGCTGTGATTCCACAGCACTCTACCCAGGGGGACAGCTTGAGGCTCTGCCCCCCCCCCCAAAAAAAAGGAAAAAGAAAAAAAATTGTAATACTCAAGTCATATTTGACTTCTGCAATTATAAAAGATACAATATATAAGATAATATGTATGTATTGAGGATTGCGATTTTTTCTTCTTTTGAGACAGAGTCTTACTTTGTCACCCTCTTCAGTAAAGTGATGTGATGTCATAGCTCACAGCAACCTCAAACTCTTGGGCTTAAGTGATTCTCTTGCCTCAGCCTCCCGAGTGGCTTGGACTATGGGGGCCGCCACAATGCCCGGCTATTTTTAGAGATGGGGTCTTGCTTTTCCTCAGGCTGGTCTCAAACTGGTGAGCGCAGGGCAATCCACCCACCACAGCTTCCCAGAATGGTAGGGATACAGGTGTGAGCCACTGCGCCCAGCCTTGAGTATTACAATTTTAATACTGTTGTAACTTTACACTCCTCAATGGGGTTTGGTAACAATATATTGACAGCTATCCCTGTCTTTGTTAAGAAATAATTTAACATCAAAAATATTAATAGCTTTATGATCATTTTAGAGATGTGGAGTCTTTAAATTCTTACTGGTATTTAGAAAGTCCTTAATTTTCAGAGGACAGATAAGTTGTTATTGTTATTTTGGTTGTGTTAGATTTTAGCCTAACTCTTCCTGTGGCCTGAGGTTTTATATGTACATGCTTAGTTTTTCTATTGTCAAACTTTGCTGTGCCAGAAGTCCCAGGCATTTATTTAGCGGGGCTAGGGCTTTTGATCAGAAACATTTGCCCATGTGAGCCTTTTCTGTTTCTTTGTATTTACTATGCAGTTTTCAAGTACTGACAGCAATCACTCCGGCACCTAATTGGCCACTTAAAAAATACTTGTTTTAACTTCATAAACACTTTCAATCTCTTGGGAAAGCAAAGCTCATGGATTA
This sequence comes from Otolemur garnettii, assembly GCF_000181295.1. NCBI lineage: Eukaryota > Metazoa > Chordata > Mammalia > Primates > Galagidae > Otolemur > Otolemur garnettii. The sequence goes on from NW_003852435.1 coordinate 7,961,932, forward strand.
ATTTTTACCATGCTCTGAATTTTTCTAAAGTTTACATTTTTTAAAGATGAAGAAGTAATTTCTGTCCCACCTATTTTGCATTAGATCTATATGATATAAAAATGCTAAATATGCATATAGAAAAGTATTTACGTACAATTATATCACTTATAACTCAGTAGAGAAATCCAGACGTGATCATCATAAGGGTGAAGATTTCATAACCACTTTATATAAAACACGTTTCCACACGAACCATAGTCATGTTTTTCATGTCTTCATAGTGTTAATAAAACAATTTGTTTACAACTGCTTCTATCTAAGCTTTTTGTTTCCCCTTAAAAAGTCTTACAAAGTTAATTTCTATGACCTGCTGAGTAACAAGCCCCAAGGAACTCAGGCCATTTACTGTTTTCTTATTCAAGAGCAACATGGGTAGAAACAGATCTTAGAGCTGCCTGATTACAGTTTAGTCATCTCCTAAAATAATTTCTTCCGTGAATTAACTTAAGCAATTTAGTACAAGAAAATTATGCCATATGTTGCAAACAAGCTGCTTATCTGAAACTAGCTTATTCCAATCAGAATTGTTCCTTTCAAGTGCCATTTACACTGCTTCTTGGAACCTAATTCTTGAGGTCCTTATGGCAAATAATTTCTACTTAGGTATCAGGGCCATGTCCGGTTACTCAGTGGGGATTTCCTAGGTTCAGATACTTTACTACTGCATCTGATTCTTTACATAGATTTTAGATACTAATAAAAGGAAGCTGTTGTTTAAAATATCAGAATGGCACTGCAAACAACGCAGCAGTGGAATTACAATTCACTGAAATGTAATTATAGTGTAGTCGTATGGTGGACATGTTTGGGCGTGTTTATACAGCCCCCTTTCTCAGCATTGGTTTTGCCCTCACTTTCAGCCGTGTAATTTCAGAAGGAACCGCTGTATTCATACAGCATTTATATAGGGAGGAAGCAGAATCATGAAGTATCTGGGAACAAAGGTCCTATTGCTTCTTGGCTTTGAGACCTTACTCAAGGAGCTTAGCCTTTCTCAGTCTTGGTTTCCCCATTTGGGAAATGGGACAATAGTAACACCATGAAGGATCATTAAATAAGAAAGACAGAAGTAGCCTCTGAAATCCAGAAACTGGCCTCAACTCTCTTGTGGCCCATAAAAAGTTGTGTAGAACTCCAACATCAGACAGGGTCCCTGTGCCCATGATGAAGCAAAGAAAAACAGAACCACTTCACAATTATGCCTCACCCGCACAAACTCCAGAACTAAAATATAAGAAAAAATGCTGAAGCCAAAACAAGAATATTGTTCAAACAACAAAATGACCAAATATCTCCTTTTTTTGGATAATTGGAGTGGGTGCTGTTCCTTTACCCAGTACAGCTTTTTTAGCTCTGTGTTGTTCACCCCACCTTTAGATAAACGTCATTAAGATACCCAGTTGTAGAATTATCCTGCTTCTTGACAATGTCCAATGCTAAGTAAAGCCCGCTTTCCTTGAATCGTTTCTAAAGTCCTTCAACAAAAGACCAAATCCTACTGTATTAATCTCATTTTCTAGTTTCTTTATCTGAAGGTTGGACTTGTGGGGTCTTGCTGGCCAGGGAGGGACTGCTTCTCCCAGAGGTTGCAAGGGACTCTTTTGAGTCCACCTTTCATATTTTCATATGCAAACTAACCAACCTGAGTCATCTAACTCTGTGAGACACTGACCTTTGCCCGAATAGCCCCAGAGCCAGGCATCAGATAATGGGCAACCCCTACACCCCAGAGTCGCTGGAATGATTCAAACTATACACTCAGGCCTGGTCAGCCCACTCATCCTGCTTTACCCATTCTGCCTGAGAAAACCACAAGAAAGTCTCCTTTACAGCTTCCCCTGCTTGCTCCCTGCCTCAGTGTCCTGGTCTTGGTTTGTAATCTCTTCTGGCAGGGCATGGCCCTCTCCTTTTGGATACCGTGAATGATAAACTATATTTTCAATGGCAAACATCTCCTGATCTATTGTCTTCACCAAACTTGAATCATACCAAAATCACAGGTGTGTTTAGAAACACCTACTGTATGTAATTCCTTCCTAGCACCCTCTTTAAGATGCCTCATAGTTCTCCATGATTCGTGGTCTCTTTCGTTGCAATAATCAAAAAAAACCCAAGTGTATTCAATATCAGATGTGTTTCTTCTAGTGGTCTTTGATTGGCAGGTATTGATATGAGATTAAAGGAGGCAATGAATGTAAATTCCAGTGACTAAACATCTTGGAAACGTCAGTGGTATTGTTTGAATGTGATCTAGTTCCTTTGTCTATGGGTCATTGACCCAAGAGAGCTTGGGGAGCCAACGCATGTTGCTCTTCAGACAAATAGACTTATAACAAGTAAAATTCAGATGTTACTGGAACTCTATTGCTGCATGGCCTGGGAAACAGACCCCATCTGTGATGATAGAGAAGGAAGATTTAATACTCGCATAGAACCAGAGAGAACAGAGAAAGTATTTGCAGGATTCCTCACCAAGTACCTGGGCTGTGCCTATTTATCAAGTTTGGAGATATCACTTCATTTGGATCCTGTGAGATACCCCAGTATCCTAATAAATCCCAACATGGTTTGCTTAAGGGAGTCTAAAGCTGTTACTTATAGCTAAAAGAAACCCTAACAGATGTATGCAATTAATAATATACTAAATAGGTAAGATCTTAAGCATGTTCCCTATTACTAAGGAATTGGTAATATTTTCTAAATATGGACAAATTCTTTTGACATTTGTTTCTGGTTTCTGTATTGATACAACTTTTGTCCCTTCCTAAGTTTCTCTTTAGGGTTGTATGAGCTTCCCGTCACTAATTTTCTTAGACTTTCATTACTACACTGAAAGAGCTTGTTACCTCTACTTCAAATACAGAGCTGTGCTGCTTTGGTGACTGAGGGGACAGTTCTGCTTCAGTCTTCACTCATTTGTGGGCTGCATTCCCCTACATCGGGCCATTTCTCTATGGGGGCTCAACCCTCCTAGTCTTTTAAGGCCATGCTTTTAAAACATTTTTGTCCATATACTTTCTAAACATAAAAACAAAAGGACTTCTAGCATACTTTTAATTTGACACAGAATAACTTTATCAGAAGTTTATGAAGTTCAAAGAATACAATTCCTGTCATGTTAAATGTGTGCTTTTATTATATTCATACGTTTTCTTCAAAGCTTTGGAGATGTAACTCATTCAACTTTGGAACAATGGGGTCACCATTTTCCATAGATGAGCAAAAACTGGTCCTCATTGTCAGATGAGTCAGCCAAATATAAATATGGTTGTTTGGGTTAGAGAACATCTAACTTTCTTTTCCCCCTCCCCCAAATCAAAAAGACACAGTAATACCTTTTTTAAAAAATGATCATCTCACTCCTGAAATCTAACCTAGAAGGAGCCTTGTCATGTAGTTTTTATCATGATAAAAGAAGATGCCCTCGGGCTTCTTGGCCAAGTTCTCTTGGCCCAGCTGCTCTAAGACTTTCCTCCAGGAGTGATCTCTTCTTGAACTGTCTGCACTGCACACCCCACCTCCACCCCCAGCAGGAAGAAGGTAGAACTTTAAGATTCACAGTAGCTTAGAGATATGGCTTTCTCCTCCTCTTTCTTTTTAATGTACATATTTTTGATGAAAGCTTGTTGGATAGGGTTATAAATACACAACTTTCCTTTCTTATGCCTTTTTTCTTTCTTGTTTTTTAAAGACAAAGAAAGATGCCCATGAAAGATGGGAGGCAGAGATAGAAGTAGTAGAGAGACCACAAGCAATACCCTCTGCTAGACCAGTTTTGAGTAGAATAAAAATGAAATATGAGAATCTGGAAAATGATTCCTTCAAACTATTCATGTCTGTGTAACCTTTGGGAAGTCTTGACATCTCCCGAGGTGTGCGGGTATCCCCTGGTGGGCGCTGATGCTGCAGTGATTCCTCAGCTGTAGAGAGTATCAGAACAGCTCCATCTCCAAGGCTGAGTCTGCAGTTCTCTGTCAGGTCCTGGAAATACACTTTTTAATTGTCTCCTCAGAGGATTTGACTAGTTGTCACATTCAGAAACCCTGTTCTGAACTATGATGATCTCCCAGAGAGTTTTAAAAGTGTAGATCCAAAACAAATACCAGACCCACAGATTCAGAATACTTTGAGGTAAAGTATGTAAGGACAAATCAAAATTAAAAATAAGAGGCTTAATTCTGCCTGTTGACAATAAGAGAAGAGATTCCAGTCCCCTCCTTTTCCTTAGACCACTTACTTTATAAAACCTGCAATCACAAGTACTTTCTTCTATCTTTGAAATGTATAGACATCCTTTTGAAAATTAGGGCCATTTGTCAGCTTGATGGCCCAGAAATATCTTTCTCTGAGACCTGGGAGCCATCTTACTGAAATGTAATTGTCAATGGAGACTGCACCCCTATCTCCCAGCTTCAGTGGGAGGTAGGGGCCTAACTTCAGTGGGCACCTTGCTCCGAGGTGCAAAACTACTGCCTGTCATAAGCCCAGAGTGGTTATCCAGGGCCTGGCGTTCGGGACCCTACATGGAATATAGCCGCCTGTCTAAGATCAGTGGTGCCCCACCTGTGGTGCCACATACATACATGTGGCAAGTATCCTGCACTCAGGGACCACACAGTTCACCATTCTCCCTAAAATCCTTTGTCTGTCACACTGTGCTCCACAAGCAGATTTTGCCAGTCCGTTGTGATCTGAACCATCAGCTTGCTTTCTACCATCCGTGACATCTTCCCTGCTCTGTATCGCTACCCACCGAGTGTTCTTTTTCTTCCCCCTAGCGAGAGTTAGAAGAAGCTATAAAAAACTTTACTGAACAAATTACAGGACAAAAATCTTAATGCTGCTTTATGAGCCAAAATTAAAATTCTCAAAGTATATTGTATATTCTAAAGTGCAATGTAATGAATAGGAGGGCAGAAGTTGCCAGGTTTTTGAGTGAGTGCTAAATAGCAACTACTGTCTTTTGAGAGTTAATGGTACTTAATTAGTGGAACATGGCACTTTCCAACATAACACATGAAAATTGTGGTTTGTCTTATTAAGCTCAGTTGTAATTTCTTTTAAAATTATGAAATTTTAAATGAACTATCCTACAGTGGCAATTTAAATTTCTTATACACTTCCTGTAATTACATTTTAAGGTGCATAGAGACAAAAGTAAATTTTACTTTCATGCTCACTATAAAGTTAAAGAAATTTAAAAATTCTAATGAAAAATATTGTAAATAATACACTTGTGCATATAAACACCAGAGTCTTTACCTGCTGTACAGGTAAGTGTTTAATCCCTCGGTTCCCCACTAACATTGCTGTATTAGTAAGGGTAAGAGAGGTGTTAAAGAATCCATCTATCCATCTGTCCATTCATCCCTCATTTTCTTCATTCAATCAGTAATTCAGTTACTAATTTAAATCTTATATAATGTACTTTTGAGGGTCTGCTAGGTTCTGAAAGGATTAACATTATCTTATGAAGTGTAAGAGAAAAGACGAGATACCATGCAACTGAGGAAGAGATCTCCTTAAACTTGGAGGTGGTATTTAGAAAGATAGAGATTGTTTTAAAGCAGATAGAAGGACAGAAAGAAAAAAGCATGGGCTTTGAAACCAGAGTACCTGAGTTCAGATTCTGGTGTTACTCTTTCTTAGCAGGGACACTGAGATGAGTAACCTGCTTAAGCCCCCTAAACTTTAATGTCTTTGTGTATTAAAATGGGAGATGGTATAGTATTTCCTCTCAGGACAAGTTTGTTCTGAGAATTAATTGGGTTTAAATAAGCTAACCATGGTACTTGGTACAGAGTAAGGTTCTCAATACATTTCAGTTCTTCCTTCACCTGGTTTCTTTTGATCAGAGCTGATCTCACTTTTTAATATCCATATCACTGCTTCATTCATATGTAATTTCAAATAAAATTACCTATGCTAAATGTAACCTGCACTGAAGACACGCTCATAAATAATTTGCCTTAAAAAATTTTAAAGACTTAAGATAATTTTCTTTAAAAAAAGTTAAATCACTTTTTGAGTTGAAGAATTTAAATATGAACATTTCCATCTTGGATGACTACTGGGAATGGCTTCCTGGCTTTGTTTTCACTCTGCTGTAACACAGACACTTACTTGTTCTCTGATCCAGCAGTACCTACTGCTCAAGGTTGAGATTTGGCTTTGGTTTTCTATGTCACCAAGTCCTCTTCGAGGTTTCAGTAGGACTCTCTGAGCTCAGAGGCAACAGGGACAGATGCCAGAATCCCAACCCATGCATAATTGTCTGCTTCCTCCTCTCAGGAGCACACATAATTCATGAATTTAGAGAGGCCTGCCACACCTTTCGGCTAAGCTGTTAGGCTATAATTCATCTTGGAAGCAGAGGGATTCCAAGTGTAAAGGTCACATCACTCAGAAGCTGCCCAGGCATCCAGCAGGATGATTCTGTGCCTGGGGCTAAGTTTACCAAGCCCTCCAGGTTAGGCTGAGCAATCCGGATAAGATTTCACCTCTGCTTCCCCAAATTTTAGTGAATAGTATTACAAATGTTTACAGGCCATCAAGGACAGATTGGGCTTGACTCCACTTTGAAAGGAGAGGTAGCGTAATGACTCAGTATAATGACTGTGTCTTCCTAACACCCCCACCCACCCCCCTGAAGCCCTCTAGGCTCAGAACCACGGTGGGTCCCTGACTACACAGGCTTTTCTTGGCATGAAGAACAAATGCTCTGGGGTGCTTTCCATTTGTCACTTGCCAGAAGGCTGCAGCCAACCTGCAGTCAGAGCGCCTGGCTTGCGAGCATTCCAGCGCAACGCTCTGTGGGTTTGAGGTTTGTCCTTACTCGTACTCACCGTGTGTGGGAAGCTCCCCAGGGCAATGAGGCTGCGGCTTGGCACGCTCGACTTATCAATGATCTTCCCCTGTGTGTGTCTGAGGCCGGCTCCCCCAGCAAATGGATAGCATCCAGACTCTGAGGAGGCTTACAGTTTGTCAATTATTTTCAAATGCACCGTGCTGTGTTACTCTCCTCTAATTCTCAAGGCTGAATGTGGCAAGTTTTTCTTTTCTTTGCATTTTAGGCCATAGAATTTTAAGTCCCAATTTTGCATTTCCTGATTATATTCCCTTTCTCACTCATGTCATGCATTTTTCTTGTTTCTTCTAATGGTTATGAAGCCATTTTTCTCAATCTAAGAAGACTGTGCCTCAGCCTGTTTTAAGTTAAGCTTTATGTTGTAAATTTTGCAACATAATCTTTCAGATCTGGCAGCATAGCCTGTTAGAAATCTCATCAGAAGTAAGCACTTGTTAACCAAGTCCTTTTTCCACTCCCCACCCTTTCCACGATATTATTTTTGCTTAGCAGTTAGTCCATAATGTCTTTTATTAAGACCAGGAATTGAATTATGTACATATTTGAAACCCGAACCCATTAAGTCTACAGATCCCTTGAAAATGCCATTTGCCAGGTGTGCAATCACAGTGAATATGTGAAAATGTCCTGTAACAATTAGATTGCAAAGCTTAACTTAAAACAGGCTGAGTCACTATCTTCTTAGAGAAACATGGCTTCATAAACATTAGAAGTAAATAAGAAAAATGAATGAAATGAATGAGAAATTAAGAGGATCATATTCTGTAAATGATAGTGAAAGAGAGACAGCCAGTGAAAGGAAAGAAGGGGCTCGGCGCCTGTGGCTCAAGTGGCTAAGGCGCCAGCCACATACACCTAAGGTGGCGGGTTCGAATCCCCAGCCCGGCCCGCCAAACAACAGTGATGGCTGCAACTAAAAAATGGCAGGGCACTGTGGCGGGCGCCTGTGGTTCCAGCTACTTGGGAGGCTGAGGCAGGAGAGTCCCGTGAGCCCAGGAGTTGGAGGTTGCTATGAGCTGTGATGCCATGGCACTCTACCCAGGGGGACAGCTTGAGGCTCCGTCTCAAAAAAAAAAAAAAAAAAAAAAAAAGAAAGGAAAGAAGGAAGGAAGGCTTTACAAGGGAACCCAGAGCAGATTCCCCTTGCTAATGAAGGCCAAGGCTACTCAGCTCTTTATGTTTGGGTCTCCCTGGGTCCTCCCTACACTGAGTCAGCCCCTCTCTTCTCTATGTGTTTGTAAGTAGATCACACCCTGTGTGTATGTCTGTTTACCTCTATGTGTTGAGTTTTGTGATTCACGTTATGATAATGATTTATTACCTTTCTCTCCCACCAGTCTATAAGCTTCTCAGGGACAGGGATGGTGAGAAATGTCTAGGACAGTGTCTGTCACAGAGCAAGCTGAAAGTGTTAGCTTTGTAGGGGTAGGGCGGGTGTAGTATAAGGTGACCAGAAGTCCCGCTTTTGGCGGGACAGTCCGATTTTTAACAATTTGTCCTGCATCCTGCGGCATTTTTAAAAAGCCCCCATTTTTGGAAAGAATGCAAGACAAGCTAGGGAACACGGGAGAACAGGAAGGGAATATACGGTTTTCGGCTGCCATGTGGCTATGTCACCAGGATATGCATTTTATATTACTTTTGTTAATTTTATAATGTTAAAATTTAATAACAAATAATTGTTGAGAACTGATTATTGAGAACTGCTTATCAAAGTTTGCATTGTTGTCAGGCCCTGCCCCCCAGGCCCCACCCCCACCCCCTCAATGGTGTCCCACTTAACCAATGTTAAAATCTGGTCACCTTAGTGTAGTAGCATCTGCAATGAGTGTGGAAGGACTTGCTACATAGCTTCTAGGATTGTCAGTAGACAGCCTCTAGCTCTCAGCCCATCCAGGAATGGTCTCAGCTGTGGAGAGCCACCATAGCCCAAAGTCAGGTCTTTCTGGAAGTGGCCATATCAAATGGCTAAGCCAGCCATTTGTGGCTGGGAGCAACTCCTAGGGCCAGAGCTCCTCTGTGGGCCTGGGCAAAACTCTTGGGCGCCTGCATTGCAATTTAACTTTTCCTTCTATCCATTATCAGCCCTCACTTCCACAGGCCTTTGACCCAAAGAAGGGTCAAACTCCCTATAGGAAATGCTAGTTCACAGCCTTTTTCCAGAAGAACCCTGCCTGTGATACCTTTCTCCTGAGGTCAAAAAATATTAAGAGACTAGAGACAGAAAATTTAAGAGAAAGTATTTTAATATATTAAAGAATGTGGGGTTCTAAAGGAGAATAAACAAAATAAAAACTGAGAAAACAGAGTAGTCTGGAGAGAAGAATAATAGCCAAGGAGTCCCCAGACCAGGTGCTCACAGCAGCCCCTGTAAGTGCTGAGTACATGATGGTTGAGCATGGGCCTCTGATCCTCTCCATGAACAGAAGGATTTGGAAGAGAATATTTCTAAAGTTCCTCTATCTCTAACCTTCTAACAAGCAGAATCAGAAGTACCAAGACATTTAGAGACAAGTTGGCTATGAACAAAAGGTTTCCAAAGATGACCTCAAAACCATAACTCCAGTAGATACATTTGAAAGAAAAGAAAATGTACCTTTCATAGTTGCAGGCGGCGATATAACATCCCTCAGAGACTGTCATTCTGACAACTCACAAAGACTCACGTGAAAAAGAGATTCCTTTGATAACTGCTTGTCTGGAGATAACTGATGCCTTTCAAGGGGAAGGAGGTATGAGGGTAAAGAGGGCATGGGCTCAGCAGACAGTGGGAAGTACATAGAAACTCCATGGGAGATTAAAGAGATCTAAAAACACACAATCATTGACATTTAAGATGAAGAGACTGGCAAAGAGGAACATTTTATGCATGTAGTCTCTGAAGTAAAACTTATGTAAAACAATAATTTTGGCCCAAAATGAAAGTTGGAATCTTACATATGTTTTTATTTCATTTAGTATTCTCTGCCTTGTATTTTGCCTTTAGCTAAAATGACATAGTCCTTCAACAAACGTTATTAAATGCTGGCTTTTTACAGGTTAGTTGCTTTAGTGCAGTCAAAAAAGGGACTTGGAAATAAAAAAAAATTTATGATAAGGGCATGACTAACAGAAGAGAAGAAAAATACTGAACCAAGCAGGCTCCTAAGACAAGGCCCAGGAAAACTGCAGGAATCTAGCAGCAGGGACACCTGGCCTTGAACTCTTTTCATCCCGTTACCTGTTTTCTAAGATTCAACTTTCCAGGAGACAAAAACATAAACTAACTTGAGTCATTCCCACAGGGTGGCTGGAAGGGTGGGACACTTAACTTACAGTCTTATCAAGATTGCACGCACTGCAGCAGGCCTGTGGGAGGAGGAGTGAGGCATGACAGCTAATGGGTATGAAATTTCTTTTGGGGGTGATGAAAATATTCTGGAATTAGATAGTGGTGATCAGTATACAACTTTGTGAATATACTAAAAATCTCTAAATTGTACATTTAAAAAAAGTGAACTTTATGGAATTCAAATAATATCTCAAGGAAGCTGTTCTTTAAGAATAGGAAAAACAAAACAAAACAATAAAACAGGATATGGTAGGTACTGTTAGTTGGCTACTTACACCCATTCCCAATCTAGTTTTCCCTTCCCTACTTCTACTGCACAGCTTGGAAAACTGAAGTACTCACTTTCCATACACCCTTGCAGCTAGAAACCACCAAGTGACGTATTTCTGGCCAGAACATACAGTAGAAGGATTCAAGAACAAGTCCCTTCCTTCCCTCCCTCCCTCCCTCCCTCCCTCCCTCCCTCCCTCCTTCCTTCCTTCCTTCCTTCCTTCCTTCCTTCCTTCCTTCCCTCCTTCCTTCCTTCCTTTGTGATAGGATCTTGCTGTGTTGCCCAGGCTCACCTCAAATTCCTGAGTTTAAGCAATCTCCCTGCCTCTGCCTCCTGAATATATGGGACTATAGGCATATGCCACTGCATCTGTCTATTCCTTGTAACTTAATTATCTTTTCTTTTTTAACTTTTTACTATGGAACATTTTAAACGTGTATAAAACTAGGGAAAACTAATAATAAAGGCCCAGGCACTTCTTACCCATTTTCAACCCATGGCTTATCCTGTTTCCTCTAAACCTGCAATTATTCCCTGATCATATTAATTTAAAAACATCTCAGATATTATTTTACCCATAAATGTTTCACTGCTAAAAGAAAAAGAAAGACTTTTTAAAAAGCATAGCCATAGTTTAGGTGCAGTGGCTGACGCCTAGAAACCTCACACTCTGGGAGGCCGAGGCAGGTGGATTGCTTGAGCTAAGGAGTTTGAGACAAGCCTGAGCAAGAGCAAGACCCCCATCTTTACTAAAAGTAGAAAAACTAGCCAGGCATGGTAGTACATGTCTGGTAGTCCCAGCTACTTGGGAGGCCGAGGTAAGAAGATCACTTGAGCCCAAGGGTTTAAGGTTGCTGAGAGCTATGATAACACCATGGTAATCTACCCAGGATGATGCAGTGAGACTCTGTCTAAAAAAAAATCATAACTACAATACCATCACTAGCATAAAAATTAATGATAATTCCTTCATATCATCAACTTTATTCTTAATTTTATTTTTGACCCCTTTGCTTGTGTTTTGTAGGATGGAATCAATATCTTTCCCCTGCCTTTTCCGACTGGCAAATTGGAGCACAGGAGCTAAGCATGGTTAGGCTTTTGTGAGCCCTCCACAGAGGCACTCAGGCTGCAGGAGTCCCCCACCTCTCCCGTAGCTGTAAGGGAAACTCTCAGGGTCACAGTCTTTCTGCTGTTTGTCCACTTTTCTTGTGCCTAAGCAGGATGAACTCTTAGAAAGTTCATCTGCTCTGTCCAGTAATCACGCTGATACTTTGATTTTCAGCCATCTGACCTCCCAAGCCTCCAAATTCATTCTGAAATTAGGAGACAAGTGATGTTAAGTCCCACCAACAGAATATGAATATCATAGAGAAACACGAAGGTAAATGGCAGATGAAAGCACTAAAGAGTTGAAAGTGGTTGCATTTTGGGGAGCAGAGATGGCATAGTGGGTGGATGGGGAAGCAATTGTTTCCTTTTGATTTAAGCTTTTAATAGTATATAACTGTGAGATATGTACTTATGTAAAAAATTTTTTAAAGCATAGAATATCAAAATATATCACCTCTTGGAGGCGGGACACAATTATAAGAGGGACTTTACCTAACAAATGCAATCAATGTAACCTGGTTCTCTGTACCCTCAATGAATCCCCCCAAATAATATACATATAATAATATATATATATATATCTCAACACTTGACTCAAAATCACCTCTTTATACCTGCCTCAGCCCTTCTCAGGGAGCACCCGGGGTCCTCCTCCCTCTTCTTGTCCTTCCCAGATCCAGGTGGTGACTGAGTCTTCTGTCATGTGCCCTGTGCATCATCATCACCCTGCATCCCCACTGCTCCTGTACTTCATCCTGGCCACTGTCTGTCAGCTGAACCATGCAGCAGCCCTTACCAAACCTGTCTGCTACAGCCTAATTCATATGTTGAAGCCCTAACCCTGGATTCATCCAGCCCTGGATTCATATGTTGAAGCCCTAACCCTCAGTACCTTAGAATGTGACTGTATTTGGAGACAGGACTTTTGAAAAAGCAATTAAGGTAAAATAAGGTCATATGGTTGGGCCCTAGTCCAGTATGACTGGTGTCCTTTTAGGAAGAGAGAGATAGAAGAATATACACAAACACGGTGGGGGGTGGAGGGGTGGTGATGTGAAGACACAGAAGATGATGATCATCTACAGGCCTCAGAATAAACACCTCTGCCAACTACTTGATCTCAGACTTCTAGCAAGAACTACAAAAATAAATTTCTGTAGTTTAAGCCACCTAGTGCGTAGTATTTCACTATCTCAGCCACTAACAAACTAATATACCAACTCCCTGCCTTCCTTGCCATGATCTGACTCACCTTCTAAAATGATGTTAGAGATAATAACTGGAACAAGGCAAATATGCCCACGCTCCCCACTGCTGTTCAGCACACTAGAAGTTCTAAAAAAGCAATTAGACAAGAGAAAGGAATAAAGGGCATCTAAATTGGAAAGGAGGAAGTCAAATTATTTATCCCTGTTCTGATAATATGATCTTAAATCTAAAATAACTGAGAGACTCTGCCAAAAAACTCTTAGATTTGATAAATGAATTCAGTAAAGTCACAGGATACAAAATCAACATATGAAAATCAGCATCTCTATACATTAGTAAGGGTCTGGCAGATAACCCAATCAAGAAGACCTTGTTATTTGCAATAGCTACCAAAAAAAAAATAATAATAAGGTACTTGGGACTATATTTTAACCAAGGAGGGGAAAGATCTTTACAAGGAAAACTATGAAATACTAATGAAAGAGATTATAGTAATAAAGTACACAAATAAATCTAAAATACCCCATGCTCATGGATCAGAAGAATTAATATCATTAAAATGACCACACTGGCTTGGCACCTGTGGTTCAAGTGGCTAAGGCGCCAGCCATATACACCTAAGATGGTGGGTTTGAATCCAGCCTGGGCCCACCAAACAATGACGGCTGCAACCAAAAAAAAAAAAATAGCCAGGCGTTGTGGTGGGCACCTGTGGTCCCAGCTACTTGGGAGGCTGAGGCAAGAGACTCGCTTGAGCCCAGGAATTGGAGGTTGCTGTGAGCTGTGATGCCACGACACTCTACCCAGGAGGACAGCTTGAGACTCTGTCTCAAAAAATAAAATAAAATAAAATGACCACACTGCCAAAGCAATCTGGAGACTCAATGCAATCCCTATCAAAATACCAGTATCATTTTTCACACAATTAGAAAAAACTACTCTAAAACTCATATGGAACCAAAATAGAGCCTCAATAGCCAAAGCAACCCTGATTAAAAAGAACCAAGTTGGAGGCATTACGTTACCTAACTAAATTAATCATATGAAGGCTATAATTAATAATCAAAATAGGGTATAAAAGTAGGCAAATTGATAAATTGAACAGAATAGAGAACACAAAAAAAGCCACATGTTTAGATCCAATTGATCTTTGACAAAATTAACGAAAGCATACACTGGGGAAAAGATAGTCCCTTCAATAAGTGGTGATAGGAAATTGGATAGCCATATGCAGAAGAAAGAAACTGGACCCTTATTTCTCACCATATAAAAAGTCAACGCAAAGTGGATTAAAGACTTACATGTAAGAACTGAACCTAATAAAAGAAGAAAACCTAGGAAAAACTCTTCTGGATATTAGTCTAGGCAAAAGTAGACATCTGACTTAAATATACTAAAAAGCTGCTTTTGCACAGCAAATGAAGGAAGGAAGGAAGGAGAAGGGAGGGAAGGGGAGGGGAGGAGAGAGAAAAAGAAGAATCAATAGAATGAGCTGATAACCCATAGAATGGGAGAAAATATTTGCAAACTATACATCTGAGAGATTACTATTCAGATTTACCAAGGACTCAAAGAAGTAAATAACAACAACAACAACAACCCCCCCAAAAAATAAAGCCATGAAAAAGTGGACAGAGGACATGAATAAACATTTTTCAAAAGAAGATATACAAATGGTCAACAGGTTTGTGAAAAAATGGCCAACAAACACATGGAAAAATGTCCATCTTCTCTAATCATCAGGAAAATTCAAATCAAAACTACATTGAGATATCACCTAACCCCAGTGAGAATAGCTCATATTATAAAGTCCCAAGCAACATGGGCTGTTGTGGAAGTGGAGAGAAGGCAACATTCATACACTGTTGGTGGGACTGCAAACTAGCACAACCTCTATGGAAAGTAGTACGGAGATTCCTCAAAGAACTAAAAGTAAACCCACAATTTGATCCTACCATACCAATACTAGGTATTTACCCCCCAAAATGACATGTTATTATAAAGATACTTGCACTGAATTGTTTATGGTAGCACAATTCATAATCACAAAGGTGTGAAAACAACCAAGTGCCCATCAACCCATGAATGGATTAATACACCATGGTATATGTATCCTATGAAATATTATTCAGCCACAAAAAGATGGAGTTCTTATGTATTTTATAACAACCTGGCTGAAATTGGAGACCATTCTCCTAAGTGGAGTATTGCAAGAATGGATAAACAAACACCACATATAGTCAATATTAAATTGGAACTAGTTAATCAATATGCTCATATGGAAGTAAAACTCAATGAAATTCAAGTAGAGGGGAGAGGGAGAAAGGGATGGGTAAACTCCTACCCCACTGATACATTACACAGGAATACATACATGTATTACATACTTGCTGGGTAAAGGACACACCTATAACTCTGACTTTAACCACACGAAAGATGTGAAGACCAAAATGTTTTTACCTCCTGATAATCTGAAATTTTAAAAAATGCTCAAAATCACCAAAGTCATCAGAGAAATACAAATTAAAACCACAATAAGATATCATCTTATACCAGTCAGAATGGTATATTTGTATGGTATATCTTACTAAAAAGATAAAAAATAACAGATGTTGGTGAGGATGTGGAGAAAAGAGAACACTTATATATTGCTGATGGGAATGTAAATTGGTACAACCTCTATGGAAAATAGTATGGAGATTTTTCAAAGAACTAAAAATAGAACTACCATTTAATCTAGCAATCCTACTACTGGGTATCCACCCAATGAAAAAGAAACATATAAAAAGGCATCCACACTTTTATATTTATCACAACACTATTCACAAGAACAAAGATACAGAGTCAGCCTTAAGTGCCACAAATGAATGGCTGGATAAAGAAATATAATATATATATTACATAATGGAATACTATTCTGCTATAAGGAATGAAGTCATAATTTTTTTTTGCAGCACAGATGGGACTGGAGGCCATTATCTTAAGAGGAACCACTCAGACACAGAAAGATGATAACTCCATGTTCTCATTTTTAAGTGAGAGCTAAATAGTGAGTCCACACAAACATAGAATGTGGAATGATTGACACTGAAGACTCAGAAGTGTGAAGGGGTGTGTGTGGGGTGGATGATGAGAGATTACTTAATGGATGTAATATATGTTATTTGAGTGACAGACAGCCCTGACTTCACCAATTTGCAATCTATGCATGTAACAAAATTACATTTGTATCTCATAAATTTATACAAAAAATTGTTAGAGGAAGCTTTTAAAATGTAAATTGAATCAAGTTATTCCTGTGCTTAAAATATTTAAGCAATTCCCCATTGCTGCTGGATGAAACATAACTTCTTGACATGAGATACCAGTCCTCTCTTACCTCCTCTCCTCTGACTCTCCTTATACCTGTGTCCCAGCCATAGGGAATTACATGCATCCCAAAGGCTGTCACCATGATTCATGCTTTACTGTCTTCCTTGATCAGAACACCTCTCTCCTCCCCACTATCCCATCTACCTGTTGTTCTTTTTTTCTCATTGTTTCAGGTTCATTGAGGGCACAAAGAATTAGGTTACACTGTTTGCATTTGTTAGGTAAAGTCCCTCTTATAGTTGCTTCCCACCATCTACCCGTTTTTCAAATCTCAAGTCAAGTCTCATATCCTTTAGGAAACAGTATTAGCCCACCTCTCCAGACAGAATTGATTTTTCCCCTTTGTATCTATTTTGTATTCTTGGATAATTCCACTTTAGATTTGCAGGATTTTTATTGCCATTACCTTATATCCAATTCACCTAATGCCTAAAGATAGAAACTGCAAGGCAACTTCACGTGCTTGGGGCCTAACATAATACCTGGCACATAGTAAGTGCTCAAAAAATGATACCTGATTGACGAATCAAGAGGATGAATCTATAAAATTGAAATAATTATGTTAGTTTAGCCTACCTCAAAAGTCTTTTTTCAGATAATATATGTGGAAATTTTAAGCTATAAAAGTATTTCTGAGCTCTTAAAAATAATTACTTGATTTTGACTCTGAATGCCTCACTAGTGTCAAATATGCACTGCCCATCTCATCCATCAGTATCGCTTAGAAGAATAGGGAACTTGTATTGGAGAGACCCTTGTTTGAGTCTAATAGTGAGTCATTTCCAACTCTGTTTGACCTTAACAGGGAATCATTTCCAACTTTTAAAATTGGGTTATTTCTTCTTAAAACATGGGATCAAGAAAATTGCTGGAAAATGTATTGGGGTTGATATGATCCAAACTGGTTATTTTACAGACAAGGAAATTGAGAAAAAGCACCACCATCACACAACTGACTGTTACCCGAGCCAGTCTGACACTCAAACTGCCCTGATGAAAACAGAAACACTGCAGTTAGAGCACTTCAAAGACAAGAGAATTTAAATGTAATTCAGAAGAGGAAAAAAGCCACCAAATTTACATTTATAAAAGTAATGGAAAGATTCTGACTCTTAAATTGTTTCTAAATAAAATATTGTGAATGAACTTCATCCAATATTGATATATCCTTTGGCACTGGGGGACTGTAGAGTATTTATTTGTTGTTGTGAAAAACAGCATTTGAATAATGTATAACAAGATGGGTATTCAAATTGCCTTTGAATAATGTATAATAAGGAAGGTTTTCTTTATTCATTTCAAGGAACTACAAGTACCTTGTACATTTTAGGTTAGGCATGGCTTGTCACATACATGCTTTTTTACTTAACCTTAACATTTCCGACCCCACAGTACTAACTAAAGTTTATAAGAGCCACACTTAATAACCAGAGAGATATCTTGACAAAGTAGCAAATTTCCACTGTTTATCTTGTCTATCAGCATGACTTGGCAGCACCATCTGAGGAGCAAAGAATGGTGAACTTGTGTTGGAGGCCCCTTGTTTGACCCTAAGTAGCATCTATGGGTGGAATTCAGACATTTCTGGGTTTCTAGAGGAGTCTGTAGCTGTAGTAGTCCATTGGCTTCTGTCTACAGGTCTGTTGTGGTGTCCTTAAAACAAAGTGTGGTCAAAAATCAGAAAGATGGGCACTCCCTACACTGCTTCCAGAGCACAATTTTTAGTGTAATGAGGTAGCACGGTTTGCTGCTTAGGAGATTCAGAAGCTTCATCCTTGGTACAGGCTGGGAGTCATTACATTGTTGACGAGTTTAGCAGCAGAATTGTATGGAAGGTTTTCTCGATAATCATCATAAATAGAACCATCAACAAGGCAAAGATCTGAGGGCTATTTCTGAACTCATGGGAGATGCTCCTGGGGACTCCCTCACATATCTGGGTCACACCTTGACGGGCATGGAAGGTCCTAGATTGGGCAATGGGGTGACATTGATTCAATCAATTCAACAACAAACCTGTGCCAGGCACTCTTCCTGGTTTGGAGACAAAGCAATGAATGAAACAAAGCTTCTGCCTTTGTGGTGCTTGTACAAGGTCATCCAAGTGACATAATGTGTATGTGGGTGAGATAATAAATAATAAGTATGTTATATAAGTAAATTGTTGACAACCTACAGATTGGGAGAAAATATTCACAAACTATACATCTGACAAAGGGCTAACGTACAGAATCAATAAAGTACTTAAATCAGTGAGAAAAAGCAAACCATCAAAAAGTTGGCAAAAGAAGATAAACAAATAAATGCGCAGCAAACATATGAAAAAATGCTCAACTTTATTAATTAATTGAGCTACTTGCAGGGAAGTGCAAATTGAAACAATGATTAAATATCACTTTCTCCCTGTCAGAATGGCTGTTACTGAAAAATCAAACAATAGATGCTGGTGTGAATGCAGAGAAAGGAGTGCTTATACACTATGGGTGGGGTTGCACCAACCAACATGCTCATCAATTCATGAATGGATTAATAAAATTGACACGTATAATATATATGTATATTAGACATACATTTATCTGTAGTTATCATTTCTATCTATCTGTCTGTCTATCCATCCATCCACCTCTCCCATGGAGTACTACTCAGCCATAAAAAGGAATGAACTAATGTCTTTTGCAGCAATGTAGTTATAACTGGAGACCATTATCCTAAGTGAAGTATCTTATAAATGGAAAAACAAACACCACGTGTACTTTTTAATAATTTGGAACTAAATGATGGTCACGTATGGTACAGAGAGAAGTAAAAGTCATTGGAAATCAAGTAAGGTGAAGGGAGGAGGAGGAGGAAGGGAGGAATAAAAACCTACTTATCAGGTATGATGAGCATTATTCAGGTGATAGGCACACTAACAGCCCTGATTGATCATCATCAAAGCTATCCGTGTAACAAAAATACTTATACCCCCTTAATATTTCCAAATAAAAACTAGTATGAGAGGAAACGATACATGCTATAAAATTCAAAAAGAGAAGAGTATAATAAATAGGTTAGGAGTGCAGGTGTAGGGGAAGAAGATAATCTGAGTAGGATTTAATAAGAAGGTGATATCTGAACAGAGAACTAAAGTAGATAAGAGAATTAGCCAAGAAGGTACATGAAGGAGGTATATTTCAGGCAGAAGGTAGAGCTAGAAAAATGTCCCTAAGTCCAGAATGTGGCTGGCATATTCTAGTAACTCCACGAAGGCCAGCATGGCTGGTGGGGAAGTGATAGTAGGATATGAGTACAGAAAAGTGTGAGGCTAGGTCACAAGGGCTTTGTAGGCTTTTTATTTCTGAGTGAAACAGAAAGATATTGTGAGATTTGGGGTTAGGGAATGACATGATCGTATTTAAGTTTAACGGGATGTTTTGGGCTGCTGCCCTGAGGACAGTGTAGAATCTAATAGGCCAGCTAAGTGAATATTGGAGTAATGTAGGTGAAAGCTTGGACTGAATGGTAGCAGTGGGAGTGGCCAGGTGTGGTTGGACTCCAAATAGATTTCCCAAGTAAAACAGGATTTGTTGTGTTAAAGAGAGGGAGGCATCAAGGATGGCTGACACGGGCATCAGGAAGGATGGAGCTGCCATCAAAGAGATAGGGAGGTGGGAATGGTACAGATTTGGGGGCTCTGGAGTTGATTTTGATCACAGTGAGTTTGGGACATCTATTGGTCATCCAAGTAGAGATGTCAAGACTTAAATCATTTTAGTTAATGTGACCTCATGATGAATTCTGGATGAAATCTGGGTTACAATCATCACAAGACCTTGAGGTAGCAAGTTTTTGTGGGAGCATTTGTAAAAGTACCACCTGTGACTTGTTAGGAGTTGAATGTGTGTATGACAAATGGTGGATAAGCTGCTGTGTCGTCTATCTCTACAATCCATGAACTGTGAAAAGATTTGAATGCATCCAGACAAAACTAATTTGGGGGTCACCTCTTTCTTTTAATAAAAGTAATTATCTCTTTGTGCGTGTGTCTGTCCTGCTTGACTGTGAACTTCTTGAAATCAGATATTATTCTTTCTATCCAAGAAATCAGCAACATAGCGTCTAGATGCAAAATATAAATGCTGTTAGAATGAATAAATAAATGACTTTTTGCCTACCTAAGAGTCAGCTGATTGTCTTTCTTGAGTAAACTATTTTTAAATATTTAAAACCACCTATATTCTACTTAATGTCCTATTTTTTTCCTATAAAACAGGGCATAAGGTAGAAACTGTTTAGCAAAAATAGTGTTATCATAACACTCTGCAAATATATTGTGAGTAAACATAACATGTTTTTATCTCTTAGTGGAGTCTGTCCCCTGAGACAAGGACTAATCAATATATTATGTGGCTAATAAAGTCAGTCCTCTACCTTGCTGCTCAAAGTGGTGTCCTCAGCCCAGTTAGCAATGGCTCAGCTGGAAACTTGCTGGAAATTCAGAATCTCGGGCTCCACTGCACTGCATATCTATTGAATCAGAATCTTCTTTATACCAAAATCCTCAGAGGATTTATACGCACATTAAATTTTGAGAAGTCCTACTCTGGAAATAATGAACTACTTTTGTAAATAAAGTTTTATCAGAACACAGCCATGCTCATGTGTTTATGTATCGTCCAATCCATGACTGTTTTGGTGCACCAAATGGTAGGGTAATTGAAGCAGAGACTGTGTGGCCCTCAAGGCTTAAATTGTTTACCTGACCTTTTAAGAAATAGTGAGACTGGTGGTGCCTGTGGCTCAAGGCGTAGGGCATCGGCTCCATGTACTAGAAGTGGCAGGGTCAAAACCAGCCCTGGCCAAAACTCCAAAAAAAAAAAAAAAAGAAATAGCGAGATCCTGCTCTCATTTGCAGTGTTTTAGTGATATATTCCCTGAGAGGCAACATGCTGGGTCTGAACAACATTGTGGCCTCGATACCAATGTAAAACATTTTATGTATTTTTTTATTCTTTTTTAATGTGAAACATTATTCAGTGATTTTGAGTGTATGAATTCTTACCAAAAATGAGTAATGGGAATATCGCTAGTCTTCGAAATATTTTTTAGAAGAAATGTATCTTTTTCTGTGTATGAAAATTATTTTTACTATAAAAATAAATGTTTTAAGATTGTATACATGTGCGAGTTATTGGAACCTTGAAAAAGCACAGAAAGGATGAACAAGAAAGAGCAATGCTACCAAGACTTTAAGTGTATGTTTATGTGATTACAACATTGTATTGATTTTTTTCACTTATATTTCAAGTCTTTCCCCAAGATATGAAAAATTACTCTTATAAATATCATGCTTACTCATACCCGATCATCCATCACGTGGTGGGTATTCTGTATTCTTAATGATTTTTCTCTGGTTGGTTATTTAGATCAATAACTACTTAAGAGTGGAAATTAGTGCTTATTATAACAGTGACTAGTAAATGATGTGCTTTGTCTATTTTGCTGAAAAGGGCAGGGAAGAAACACAGATGAAAGTCCAAATTAATTAGCCCTTTAGTACTGATGTGCCTTTGTATATCTAGGAGAAATAAATGATTTTGGAGAGTTGTAACTGATTGAACATGATGGAAAATAAAGATGCAAGTTGTAATTTCCTAATGAAATCATATGTGATCTGTGAAAAATGGAGAAAAGCATAATAAATACAACACAGTGAAGACAGTTTTGACACGATGCAAATGAAAAGTCATTAAGTCCTCAATTGTGAGATAAAAAGTAAAGCTAGACCACCAACAGGCAATTAAAATGTCATCTTCCCAAACAGCATGGCATTTACAGGCAAAATACGCTATTTCTTCCTGTTGATGACACAGCTTCTTTGGTTTAGGTGCTTAACTCAGATCTACTCATCTCACTTTGCTATGACCTTTCTCAGACATAGCACTGGGGTAGGGGTAGGGGAAGGGCCCCCAAACCACCTGCAGTATACTTCCTAAGGCTCCCCAACAAAGCTGCCTTGGTCTTGTCAAGCCACCTGCTCTCAGCTGAGACCTAGTAGGTCCAGCCCTGCAGAGGGCAGCTGATCTCCGTCCTAAAATAAATTGTCATCATCCTTTGTGCTCCTTACATGGATTTATTTCTTTTAGACTGTACTCCCACTAATGCTTCCTGGAATGATCCTTTTGCTCATGCCTTTCTATTTGGATTTTAATCCCAGCTGGTTTGCCTGGAATTTCCTCCCTCCTTGCTTCTTGGAACTCTCAACTCTGAGCATAGCTTGCTCTTGTGCTATGGGGTACCCACATGCGCCTCCTTGGAGAGCCCAGTTTCCTAATGGAATTTTGGCTTGTGTGGTATTTGACAACCTAGAAAGTCCAAGGCCTTATGCCCACCTGAATTAGTTATGAATGACCCGTTGACTGCCATCATCAGGATCAGAATGCTGACTATTCTGATGTGTCACCATTAAATACACAGAGAAAGAAGGCAGTCTTCACTCACAAAAGAAGAAAGTTTTCTGGAGCCCAAAAGTCTGAAATCAAGGTGCAGGCGAGAACATGTTCTCTCTGAATCCTTCAGAGGAAGGTTCTTCCAGCTTCCCTTAGTCCCACACATTCATTGGCTCATGTGGTAGAAATCCTGTCTCTGCCTCTGTGGTCACATGGCATTCTTTCCTCTCTCTTTATGAGGACACTAGGTATGTATGATTAAGGACCCATGGGCTCTTCTTAACTGATTACATTTTAAAGGACACGATTTTCAAATAAGGTCTCATTTTGAGGACCAGGGTTTAGGACTTCAACATATATTTTTGAGGGACACAATTCAAACCATAAAAAGGAGAGTAAAACAAATGAGGTGAAGCCAAGGCTCTTTATTCACAGATTCAATGCATCATAGTATTTCTTCACTTCTATGATGATATAAACTTTATTTCATTTTTCTCAAAATACCTAGTCCTCTTTGTTAATTAGTCCCACACTATAATGCCCTAATATGTCTGATGAATCGCTTTATGGCTAACATACATGCTTACATGGTTTGTTTTTTTTTCTGAGAACATTTTCCAGTGCTCAGTCTTCTACATCAAAAATCTACACCTGAAGACCCCCATCCAGCTGGCTCCAGCAAACATCCTGTGGCCCTGAGACCATCCAGCTCGGCCGATGCAGGAAAGCACAGCTCACTCCGTCACCGTGTCAACTCCCCCACCTCACTACCTGCTCCTTCACAATAAGACCTGACCCCCAAACGATCATTGGGGCTGTCGTCTTTTTAGCACAGCCCTTCCCTGGGTGGAAGCTTTGCATTCATAGATGCTGCTTGATTAACTTTGGTATCCTCCCAACTCTTTCCCACTGACCCAAACACCTAAATACACTTGTCCAATTTTTTTCCACCATGCTTATAGAGAAATATTTCATTTATTTTTATTGATATCATTAAAAATACTATACTCCAAACAATTGCAAGTGCCTTAACAAATGACAGCTAGCACTCGGAGGTAGGGAGCTGTTACAGGTATAGTGAAGATTTTAGCAAATTGAGGTATGCGTATGTATTTAAAGGACTAATTGCTACTCAGCTCCTGCAGATTTCTGCTAAAAATAAACATGGTTCCTGTGGCTGTTTCCTCCTGTAAATGCTTTATAAAATCCTGCTCTTCCAGGCAGAGGCTTTAAGAAACAGTGAGCACGGTTCTGTATATTCTCTTTTACCTTCCTTTCAAATGTAGGCACGTGTAGACAAGAGCCTCTGACAGTGCCCCTGAGTGATGGAATGCGCAGAGGCTCTTTCACCACTTTATGGATAAATAGCATGAATAAAAACTGCCTTTTTATTAAAAAAATGGGATTGGGGGTCAAATGGACCTCAAAATAGCCCAACTTGACTGATGCAAACTACAATTTGAATTTTTATGCAAAAACCCTAATTTCTGTGTATTGCAATCAAATAAAAAAAATCTCAAAACGATGTTTACTTTTTAATGAAGGCACTACATACTGGCTAAAAAAAATCACAGGTATAGAAAGTTTATCATCAAATAGAGAAATGTCTTGTCCCACTCCCTCCCATTCCTGTGTTGTACTTCCTAATGGGGATCATTTCAACACGTTTGCTGTACACTGTCCCCCACAGGCACCCTCAACACATCTGGGGCTAGAGTCCCTCATGTCCTGGATGCCATTTCCTTCTGTGTCTGGTGTCCCCATTTGCTGTGCTGAAGTATAGCTGCCACTGGCTTCTAAAGAAAGAGTGTGTGGGAGATTAAACTTTTGTCTTTGCATGTTTGGAAATTTCTACATTCACACTTATTTAATAATTTGGGTGGGTAAAGAATGTGAGTGTGAAAAATAATTTTCACTCAGAATTTTGAAGGCATTTCTCCATTGGATTTGAGCATTTAATATTGGTATTAGAACATCTCCAAAGCAATTCTGATTCCTGAGCCTTTGACGGGGTCTGGTGTCTGATCTCCAAAGGCCCTTTCTTCTGGATGTTCTGAAAGTTCAAGATGAAATGTCTGGGACTGGGACTTTTGTCATTCATTGTGTTAGGCACCTGGTGGGGCCTTCATCTAAAGACTCATGAATGAAAATATTGTCTATATTCATTCCTTGAGAATTGTTTTTTTTTTCTGAAATGTCTATAGGTTGAATAGGATTTTCTTATCGTTTCTCTCCTTTCGCCTATTTCTGTATATTTTTGTTTTTCTTTCTGGGAGATTTCCTGGCTTTATTTTCCATCTCTTTTATAGATTTAAAAAACAATTTCATCTCTTACCATTTAAAAATTTCTAGTGTCTTCCTTCATCTCTGAATTTTTATTTGTACAGTAATCTCTCATCCTTCTGTTTATCTTTAAAGTTTTCTACTGCTCCTACCATTGACTTTGGGTTTTGCTCCTACCATTGAATTTGGTTTTTACAGTTCTCTATTTCTTTCATATGTATTTATGTATTTTTTTTTGTTTTGCTCTCTTACTTGTTGAAAGATTTCTCAAATGCCTGATGTTTCTTGACTATGGATATGTAAAAGGAGGCATAAAAACGGCTGTTTGTAAGCTCTGAATGCAAGGACAGAGTTGATGGAATGGTGGATTTGCCCTGGCTTTACTGGGCAGCAACCATGTGGGATTATTATTTTTTTTATTTTTTTATTTTTGCACTTTTGGGCTGAGGCTGGGTTTGAACCCACCACCTTTGGCACATGGGGCCGTGCCCTACTCCTTTGAGCCACAGGCGCTACCCTGGATTATTTTTTAAGATATCAAGTATTAAAGAGGATTAAACATCACACGTACTACAACGTTCACCAGTATCATAACTCATCTGAGGAATTACTGAGAACAAGATATTCTTGGCAAGCCTGGAACTCTCTTGTGACTTGGAAGGGAAGCCACCAAATAAGTCAGTAATCCTGGAGGAGCAAAGTTCAGTTCTGTAGTAGTAAGGCTAACGTTAAATAGCAAGCATTTTATGACAGTTCCTTAAAGCATTAGTGGAGAAAAATTACATTTAGTATTTTGAAGATTGTTTCCTTACCACCCTTGAAGATCATTTCCTTGAGTACGTACTTCCTTGGCACCTATGAGATCATCTCCCTGAGCACACAGCCCCTGCATGTCTTTGCTTAGTAATCTTTCCGCCCATTATGTAGCTTCTCAATAAAAGGACTCTGTGAGAAGTGCTCAGTGCTATCCTGCACCTATGGTTAGCCTCACCTCTTGCAGCGTGTACTGTCAATCCGTGTCTTGTGATCATTTATGCGGTCGCAACAAAGTATCAATATCACTAGTCTTTCCTTTGAGATGGTTCAGGTTTTGAGACTTCCTAGCTGTATAGTATGGATGCAGGTGCTCTAGCGGGCAGGGAGGAGAAGAGGGTGTCAGGCTCCTTAATAGTGCTGTCTATGGACTTTCAATCAATGCCCCTGCCCCAGCCTCTGTTATACGAGATCTGGTCTCCATGAGGGTGGACATAAGAAGAATTGTCCAGCTATATAGACTGGGAATGGAGACTCGAACGTCTAGCTCCTTGAAGGAGTTTCTACCCATCCTGCATTTGGCCCTCAAGTGCATTCTGAATTTTGTGTTACTTCTGGGTTTTAAGACTTTAGTTCCAGAGAGTGGATTAACAGCTTCCTGTACTGTAGCCCTCTGAAGGTACTGAAGTTTCACCTTTAATTTGCTAAGCTAGTTACCACTCATTATTTCACTTTGCCTTCCAAAATTTTATTTCCATCTCTTACACTCTGCCACCTCTCTTCCTGTCCTCTTTATCTTGGGAGGGCAAACTATTTTTGTCACTCTTTACTATTTAGTGACATTTCTTGAGGGAGCGGAAATGAGTATGTGTTTGATCTGCTGTGTTTAACTCTAATTGTAATTAAAAACAAAACAAAGCAAAACAATCGCAGGGGTCTAGACCTCTTTATCTTGTGAGCTGTTAGTTTGTGTTATCAAGTCTAAATTAATCCTTTGTTTTGACACAATTTTATCTCTGATAAACATGACCCTAGGCAAATAACACAAATTAGAGTCCAGAGGTTTCAGTATTATTGAAATATTTATTTATGTGGGTTGTTTGCCTGTTTTTTCCCACTAGTTTTTATTTTAATGTCTTAAATGAACACACCTAGAATTTTCAGTCATGACATCAATGTCTTTGGCATTCAGAAACAAGTCAACAATGTGTCAACATCACTTGTGCATCTGGTATAATTGGGACCAATCCATGAAAGCAATGGATGCGTTCATGGTGAAAATCTCTACCCACCCGAATGATTAAAAAGACTTAGCGAATGCCCGTCTTGTTTCTGTGTGGTTGGAAGTTCCTGGTAATGGAATCTGACTCGTTTAATGTTAATGAATTACTCTCTGTGGCTAGGTGGCTGCCTTTTGTCTTCAACTCCAAAGTCAGACTTACAGCTATGTTTACTATTTAGCAGTTTAGCAGATGCTTTGCCTCAACACTTGTCTTTCAGTTGCAGAAGATATGTTTCATTGCAAAGTTAAATTGGTATAGGTGTCTAATTAACTATGAGTATCTGGACAAATTCTTTCCTCTTCTTCTCCTGTTATTCCATAATCCTATTCAAAGCCAGAACCCAGAAGGAGAAACAGCATGTCCTCACCAGCTCAGCAAACTTTTTATGAGGCAATGCTTCTTTCATTCCAGGCTTAGCTGCATTAACAAAGAGGCGAGAATGTGAATGGTGACTCTTCAGTGGCCAAGGGAGGACAATTTGCTCTCACGTCCCAATGTGTTAGGTGCCAGGGATCCCACTTCATCAGGATTCTGTCTAAGGAGAGGTCCTTAAGTTACCATGTTGGCTCGTCGCCTATAGCTCAACCGGCTAAGGCGCCAGGCACGTACACCTAAGGTGGCGGGTTCGAATCCCCAGCCCGGACCCGCCAAACAACAATGATGGGCTGCAACCAAAAAATAGCCGGGCGTTGTGGCGGGCACCTGTGGTCCCAGCTACTTAGGAGGCTGAGGCAGGAGACTCGCTTGAGCCCAGGAGTTGGAGGTTGCTGTGAGCTGTAATGCCACGGCACTCTGCCCAGGGGGACAGCTTGAGGCTCTGTCTCAAAAAAAAAAAAAAAAAAAAAAAAGTTACTATGTTGCGGAATATGAGCAACCATTCCAATTTGCCTAGGATTATGAGTTTTTTCAGGACACAGTGCTAAAACAAGGAAAGTCTCTGGGAAAACAGGAAGTTAATCACCATAGTTATCTGAGATAAGGGATCATGTGAAATCTCACAGATTTAAAATGTGGCTATCTTCAGACTAGACCAGCACGTGCTGCTCCTAACTAGAGAGTAGGCATAAGGATGCTGAAGACCAGGCTGGCCACTGCTTACCAAACCATTCAATCTGGGCATCTAATCAATCCTAGCTTACTGGGTGATTCCAGCAGTTTCTCTTACTGAGAGAACTCTGAACCCTGATGGTTCTTACTTACTTTGGTTTTCCACAGCTGGTTCCCTGTTTGTTTATAAGGTGTGCTGGTGGCTCTGGTTATCTTCCACAGAAAGAGCTGTGGCACCCATGTCAAGACTAAGAGCAAAGAATTTAAGACAACCTGTTATGCATGTTCATCCATATATTTTGATCGACCTGGACACTCTGAGAACCATGTAGTTACTGAGAAAGAAAAAAAAAATAAAGGAAAAAATGGCATGGCTCTCCGTCCCCAGACCCTTCCCCCTCACTTGTCCTACTACCTCTTCTACATCTGGTCCCAAGGCAGGACATTCTGTCCCTCTGCATCTTTCCTCAGGATGGATGAGGCTCACTCAAATGCCCCCTGACTGACCACCTTGAGCTCCCCTTCAGCAGCTAGCTCTAGCCCTAGGGGCCACAGTGGGGGCTCAATTCACCTCTGGCACATACTCCTGTGACACCAGGTCTGCACATCAGCTACTCTCTGCTTCTGTCCACTAGAGCAGGGGGTCACTTCTGATGAGATGGTTTTGGCCTCATCAAATCAGTTTCTCCTAAGACCTACTCAGATAGAAGGACTTTACTATTGGCTCGAATACTCTATCTTACCGCAAGTACACATCCAGCAGTTAAAACATTCTTTCTTTTTTTTTTTTTTTTTTTGTGGTTTTTGGCTGGGACTGGGTTTGAACCCACCACCTTTGGCATATGGGGCCGGCACCCTACTCCTTGAGCCACAGGTGCTGCCCACTTAAAACATTCTTATAACCATTCATGTGAACCAGTCCAGCCCTCTAATTTATTGTAATAATATAAAATATCATACCTAAAATACAATAAACATGTCTTATTCATTCTTGTTCCAAAGTGTGATAATCACAAACAGAACTTTAGTAAGTCATAGAGATAAACCCTCAACTTTCCTCAGTATTACCATAGTTAATACACTTTTTATTATTCAATCTGTTCTGCAAGTGAAAGGGGGAAATAGGACGAACGTTAGTTGAACCCCCATTACATGCAAGTACTGTGCTAAATAATTTTCAAACTTAATTTAAATTATTTAAACAACACAGCTTTCTAGTAACGCTGGAATTCATATCTTACTATTGGGTGAGCACTTCAGTGACTCACCTGAGAACACACACCTAATAATAGAAGACTCGTGCTTCCACCTCTCATAAGCCCAACCCGAAGCTCATGGTTTTTTTATCTACAGCATGCTGAGTGGTGCTAGGCTTCCCCCTTTTCCCCTTTATCTTCCTACATGGCCCTAACACGTGTTGTGTGGAGGGGATAGGGTCCTTCTCAAACAGAAGTATGAAAGAAGCAAGGAAGGGAGTGAAAAGATGTAACTATCTTTTTTTCCTGCTGCTGATCCTTAAATCAATTAGTCAATATTTCTTGCTTTCTCTCTTTTCCTCATGTCTGAGTCTTTTTCTGTGTCATTCAAAGGTAAGTTTTCAGGTTGATTATGAACTCTGGCTAGACTGTGAATATTCCTCTTTTCTAAATTTTTCATGCTTATTTAGTCCTTTGTCTGGCTTATCTTATGTTTTGTAGGTTCCCCTCTTTCCTTTATGTTGAGCAACCAGTTAATACAGGGATTTTCAGCTTTCTCTAAAATCCCTGAGAAATCATCAGTCTCTTCCTTATTGAATTTTTTTTTGGGGGGGGATAAATATCAACTAACATTTTCATTTTTTTTTATTAAGTCATATACACATAGATCATAAATACATTTATGCATATGTGCTGTACAATGTGTTGATTTTTTTCATACAATCTGACGTGCTTACATCAAATCAATCAACATAGCTTTCGCTTGAAAGTGAAAGAAAATGTGCCCAGGCAGAGGAAAGATAGCTTCAGCTCTAAATGCCTTTTGAGACAGCTGTTGGGAGACTTTGACACATTTTTCATGTTGTCGATTGAAGTTTTCAGCTCCAGAATTTCTGATTGATGTTTTGAATTATCATTTCTGTCTCTTTGTTAAATTTCTCTGAAAGACTTCTGAATTCCTTCTCCATGTTCTCTTGAAATTCACTGAGTTTCTTTTAGAATGGCTGTTTAAATTCTTTGTCTGAACGGTCACAGGTCTCCATGACCCCCAAGACTGGTCAATAAGGCCATGTGTAGAGGACGCCAAAAGTCAGATGACCTCTGAGCAAGATGATTTACAGCTGAGGGGTAGACTCAGGCAACTCATCTACAGGAGCTCCTAATGGAGAAAAACGTCCGAGCCTTCAGCACGTAGTCATTGTTAATTACTCCCCTCACCTGTATTGTTCTGTTTCAATAAAAGACTAGTGCGGAGACTGCTTGGGGCTACCCTGCAAGTGGGGGCTAGCTCCTCTCTCACGAGGATGCACGTCTAATCTGCATCATGCCTGGTTCCTTCTTGCGGGTGATCGAGACCAGGGCCTTAGGAGCCCAACAGGTTGTGGCAGCCATGTTTAGTTCTTTTGCTGGAGCCATGTTCCTGTGGATGTTCTTCAATGTCTGCACATCAAAGAATTAGGTATTTGTTTTAATCTTTGCAGTGTGGGCTTGTTTTGTATCTATCCTTCTTGAGAAGGGTTTCCAGGTGTTCAAAGGAGATTGAACATTGTGACTTAAGCTTGTGGTCACTACAGCCGTATCAGCACTAGGGGTACCCTAAGCCCAGCTGTGACTCTTGCAGATTCCTGGAGGTACTGCCTTGGTAGACTTGGGTAAGATACAGGAGGATTCCCTGGATTACCCAGCAAAGTCTCTCACTCTCCTGCCTCAATTTCCCCTAAGCAGAAGGAGTCTCATTCTCCATACTGGGATGCCTGGAGTTGTGAGAAAAGTGACATTCCCTCATGGCACCAGAGCTGGGCCTGTGCTGAAGTCAGCCCAGTCTTGCCTAAGGCCCATGGTGACTACTGCCTGGCTACCACGATGTTTATTCAAGACCCAAGGGCTCTTTAGTTAGCAGATGGTGAATCCTGCCAGAACTGTGTCTTGAAGACAGCAGATTCTCCTTTGGCCCAGGTATTTCTAGAAGTATCATCCCGGAGCTAAGGCCTAGAATCAGGGACTTCATGACTCTGCTTGATACTTTGTTTTACTGTGAGTGAGCTGGTTTTTCTGTCCTTTTCCCAAGTGGAAGAAGGCTTTCCCCAAGCTGCATTGCCTGGAGTTGGGGGAGGGGTGACATCATCACTCCCTTGGCCACCACTGCCGCTGTCTTGCTTGGTCTCATGTACCCCAAAGCCACTAGATCTGAGCCCAGCACAGCTACAGAAATTGCCCAAGGTCTGTAATCTTAGTGGCCGGACTGCCTCAGAAGTTTATTCTGGGCTCTTGGCTACTTTGGTCACCTGGTAGTGGAGTTAGCTGAAACTCAGGTTTCTACCATTGGGGTGGAGGCTCGCTCTCTGTATGGAGCTGGCCTAAAAGCTCCCTCCATGAGTGCTGGCAGAATTCTTCCCCATAGTGTGTTCACTGGTGACAGAGTGGCCCTGAGTTCCATGCAAAGCCCACCAGTCACTTTACTTTCTCTCCTCCATGCACACAGATTCTCTCTCTGCCCAGCCAGCACTGGCATGCTGGTGCCGAGAGATGGGTGAGGGGTGATGCAGGCAATGCAAGACTGTCTTTCCTACCCTCTCTAGTGCTTCTTTCCTTGACATAATGTTAAAACAAGGTATTGTAATTGTTTGCCTAAGTTTGGGTTCTTATGAAGGTTGTTTACTTTTATGTTCCTATGGGCACTGATTGTTGGAGAGTTTGTTCAGGCATCTTGCCCGACCTACTCCTCTGAACTCTCCTTTTCTGATATTTAGTCCATTTTTAGTATATACGTAACAAGTGTCAAAGCCTCTGGCTTTAAGAGGCAGGTTCTCTGATATATTTGGAAAAGAAGTTATTTATCTTATAATTGTGAGTTTTTCACTTGCTAGCCAATTCTCTGAATTCCAAGTTCCTCAATTCCTCTGCAATGTACACAGCTCTTTGGTTACTGACTGGAATTCTGGGACAATGCCCTACTCAATGTGGTCCTACCACCTCCTTGGTTCTCACACCCAGTATTAGATTGTAAGCCTCTCTTTGAGGGTGAGGCTGAGTTCTTATTTTCTGATAATCCCTTTCAAGCACTCAGCACAGTGTCTAAAATAGATTCATAAAAGATACTGGGTGAATGAATTTGTCTGATATTTACCAAGCCTAATGATACTGGGCACTGGAGACCCAATAGTTTTCAAGCAGTGCCTGCTTTCCTATAGGCTATGGATTTTTTAGGGAAGATAAAGTATTAAACAGACAATTAGAGTAATTGATATATGAGGTTGGTGAGGCTGAAGGAAATGGGGTAAGGGAAGATACTGGTCACAGCTGAGGTGAGGATCTGAAGATCCCAGCAGGTGGGGAAAGGCAAACAGGCAGAAGGTGGTGACAGAAAGGGGTCTATGACCTGGAGGACGTAGGGAGTGGAAGTAATTGGAAAAATGGGGATAGTGGTCAGAAAGTAGGGGTTCTTGCTCTTTATTTGGAAGATACAGAAGTTCCAGGCAAAATCTCAGCTCATGTTGTGATATGAGAAAAATGGCCTGGAGAAGAAAATCTCTGTCCAGGAACAGGTCAAAGAGCTGAGATGTCAAGGGTTGCAGTGGCTCATCCAGTGGTACTGATGATATTGAAATAATCAGTCTATATGCAACTTCAACCAAATAATCTCACTCATCTTTCTCTAGGACACAAATTACCTCCTTGGAGTCAGATTGCTGTACCAGGAGCACCCCATGTAACTCTTTCAGGGCTCTATGCCAGCACTCTTCGCAGCACAGGGTCATTGCCTCTTTGTATGTCAGGGAAGGCTGTGAGAGTAAGGATGCATCCTACGTGGCTCTAGCAGAGGGAATGGTGCATAGAAGCACTTGATAAATGTTTTTGAATGAATTCAGCTATTGCAAGTAGACTAGTTTCAGGCTTGACTGATGAAGGATCTCAACTTTAACTGGAACATATTTCTATTTCTTTCCAATTCTTGCTCCAGTTTGTTGGTTTGGCCCTGGTCTTAGACACCTTGCTTTTTGTACTATAGAAGTAGAATGTGACCTCCATCGCCCTGGGTAGAGTGCTGTGGCATCGCAGCTCACAGCAACATCAAACTCTCCAGCTTAAGCTATTCCCTTGCCTCACTCTCCCAAGTAGCTGGGACTACAGGTGCCTGCCACAACACCCGGCTATTTTTTTGTTGTTGTTGTAGTTGTCATTGTTGTTTTAGCTGGCTGGGGCTGGATTCGAACCCATCACCCTCAGTGTATGTGGCCGGTGCCCTGCCAACTGAGCTACATTATGAAAGTTTTGAGGCAGGTTCTGTTATGGTCCATTATTTCACTTTCAAGAAGTGAATAATATTATCTCTTTCAAGAAGTGATATTAGTGAATGATATTATTCACTTCTGAAAGTGAATAATACTAGATTCCATTAATAGTGTCCTTTCTGATTCACCCTTGTAAATTTCAGTTTTCTAGGGTTAGTCAGTATTGTTGGGTTTCATTTGTTTTCATCCATGCCAGATTTTATGTTCTTGATTTTTGTGTATCTCAAAACTTTTGTAATGACCCATCTATGATCTGAAGCATCTGAGCTGAGAGTGAATAAAGTATGGTTACCCAGAGGGAAATAAAAATGTAGTTATCAAAAGAAGAGTGAACGGCTTCCAGGTGGAAGTAGAAACAGATATCTATCGTAAAAGAGAACAGCAATTATTTCTCTTATGAGACTAAGAAATACACCAGTGACAATTTTAAGAAGTGTATGAATTGAAGCTTGGTTGCTCTTCAGGGCTTGGAGTCATCACCTGGATGTTTCTGAGTAAAGGTCACCTGCCTTTGCTCCTGATGACTTGCTTACTTTGACTTCCCACAGTCTCAGGATAGTTGAACTGCAGGATTTGGAGGTTGCTGGCTGTGGGTCACCTTCCACCCTCCAGAAGTCCTTTGAGTTGTGAAAGCAGAAGCCATAGGTAGTCTCCTAATTGGGAAAGCCCTGGAGATGTACTTATAGGGACTTGACAAGGACTTCCAAATGAAGTCAGACTTCCAGAAAATAGCCTCGCTGCTGAAAGAACTGTTTTAAAGGAGAAGGGAGGAGAAAGGCGTAAGGAGTTAAGTGGTATGTGCAAAGTGAAACTGAGAATCACAGAAAGCTATAGATGTAGAGGAAGATCCCAATGGATTTCAAGATAACAGGAGAAAAGGAAGACATCAGTGTTACATCTCGGAAGCCAGAGGCTAAAACTGCTCTTGGCCTTTAGCCATACACAGTGATCTTATAATTGGTATACTTAACAAAAGAGTAAAAAGGCTCAATAGCAGAAAAATAACAAAATCTACTTTAGAAAAATTTAAAGCTTGGTAAAGGAAAAAAATTAAAGTGATAGACAAGTTATTACACAGAGCAGACAGGAGCATGCTATCTTCATCTCCCCCAGGCTTTGGGCCATTTTAATTCTCTTCCAATTTACAAATTACTTTAACATTTCTAAGGACACAGATGTGTCTTAAATTGATAAGTGGAGTGTCAAGCATCACTTTGAGTAACAGGAAAAGAATCCACAGTCTTTAATTTTTACGTCTAATTGACTTCAGTTCAGGTGTAGTCAAATGCTTATTATTTCTTAATTTGACACCTTCCGTTTAAAAGGTCTTATTTTATATGTGTCAGAGTCACAGGTGTGAAATTAGTCACTAGGAAGGCTAACTGTTCCAGATTCTTTTGACCTTATGGCTAGAAGGAATTTAATTGTAACCTCATAAAAAGGAAAGGAATTCTGGCCACTAGGGAAGATGATTACATGGTCATTGACAATGTGAACTTGAATGGCTACATTAGCTTTTTAATTATAATGAATCAAGAAGAAACATTCAAGGTTGGAAAGGAGGCACCTGGTGGGGGATAATAACAGGTACTTATGCAAATGGTATCAACACCGACAGAATGAAGAGGTTGGCGCTTCACTGGGCCAGTTCAGAGACTTCAGCCAACCAGGGAAGTGTAAGATCCACAAAAAGTTCAGCGCCTGTCCTTAAAATTACCAAATAATAGCAAAGGCACACATTTCTATTTACTAAATCTCATCCTGGGGTGTTCCTTTGTTAGGAAGGTGGCTCTGTTGTCCTTTACCACTAGAATTTTTCACGCTAATTTAGTGTTAATTCCCCTAAATATGAACAGAGGTGAAAGGAAAATAAAATAGCTGAGACCAACGCAGTATATCAAAAACTCTCAGTAACCAAGTGTTCTTTATATCACTAGTAAAACTAAAATATTGTTTTTGTTTGTTTTTTATTCCCAGCTCTGGCTTCAACTTCTATAATCTCAGAGCACTCAGGGCTGTTCTTCTAATGCATAAAACATAGTCATTAAGACTAGATAAATACATTAATGATTGAAGGAATGGATGATTATCGAAACATGAATGTTGTAAAAGAGAAATAAAAGCAACTCAAAATGGAATTAAAAGAAACAGCTTTAGTATTAGATCTCCATTCACATACCTTTTATAACACTGAAAATAGATGTATTTCTTGTAATTCTTTAAAGAAAGTCTGTTGAGAACACTTGTTAGTCAGAGATTACTTAATTAAGCTAAGGATATATCAACAGCTTTTCCCACCTACAGGCAAAGTATTGTTGTTTGTCAGAGTAATGAAATTAAGTTCCGTTTCTAGAAAACCAGACGGTCCTCATTGGAGTTCCTTCTTCTCAACAATGAAACAGAAGTCCCTATGAAAAATAGGTTTTCTAAGGATGTGGAATCACCTTGTTGGATGGTACATTTAGGGGGAAAGAATGGTTATTCCTCACTCCTAATGCTTCCTTCCATGTGGATAGAACTTCTGTTACAATAATTTCCTCTGCCTGTCTTTTTACTTCTCTCCCGGGAACAGGTTTTATTTGATATGTCGATTTGGGAGATGATGCTGAGTCTCACCCTCTTTTCCAGTGCCATCTTGCCTATAAGAAGCTTGCGTTAGTCGTTCCTCCAACTAGGTCAGTGGTTCTCAAAGTGTGTTCTTGCACCAGGAGCTCCAGCCTCACCTGGGAGACTCGTGTGAGAATTTGTTATAGACATGAGCCAGAGATGCCCTCTGTGTGGTGCCGGATTGCTTACTCCCTCGCAAGAAGCTAGGAGCAAAGAGCTCTAAAGCCCTGTGGTGCCAAGCTCAATTTTTACACATCCAATTGTCTAAAATATGACCCAGGTAGGTAGATTCTTAATTATTTAGAGCCTCTTTGCTTTGCAGGTCCTGTGAAACTGCACCCTGCCATTACTAGCAATAGAGAGGAGAACTCCCCATGGCTATAAATAAGACTCTAAGCTGCTATTGCTCTTAACCACTTATGCAAATGGATCAACACTGACAGAATAAAGAGGCTGGAGATTCTTTGGATCAGTTTGGAGACTTCAGAGACTTCTCTTGATCAGAGACTCCCTGCTGGCCTGCTGAGGGTACTGTCTGGAAATTGTGATCCTCTTGGATTCCCTCTCTCCCTTGAAAGTTCTTTTTTCCACCTCTCCTTTTCTCCCCCCAAGACAGAGTCACACTCTGTTGCCCAGGCTAGAGGGCTGTGGTGTTAGTCTAGCTCACAGCCTAGCTCTACCTCCTGGGCTCAAGTGATCCTCTTGCCTCCCGAGCAACTGGGACTACAGGTGCCCACCGTAACACCTTGCTAATTTTTTTCTAAAAAGGAGAGATGGGGGTTTCACTCTTTCTCAGACTGTTCTCAAACTCCTGAGCTCAAGGCATCCTGCCTCGTTGGCCTCCTAGAGTGCTAGAATTACAGGTGTGAGTCACCATGCCTGGCCCCCTCCTCTCCTTCATGCTATGAGGGACTTCCCCCCATGGGCAAACCTGTTAAGTTATCACCTAAATAAAGCTTGCTCTATGTACTGCCATCTCATGGTGGTCACATCTTTTTGTTCATCAGCCCCCAACCCTTAGAACTTACTATAGAACTGCAAACTTCTAGGTTCAAGCTCAGACCTATTGTAGAATCAGAAACTCTTGGGTGATGCACAGTAATTCAAAATTTAAAAAGCCCTTCAGATGATTCTATTGTCTATTGAAGTTTGAGAACCACTGCCTGATGGTGTAAAATCACTAGTTTTGGCTCGGCCTGTGGCTTGAGTGGCTAAGGCGCCAGCCACATACACCTAAGGTGGTGGGTTTGAATCCAGCCCGAGCCCGCCAAACAACAATGATGGCTGCAACGAAAAAATAGCCAGGCATTGCGGCGGGCGCCTGTGGTCCCAGCTACTTGGGAGGCTGCGGCAGGAGACTCGCTTGAGCCCAGGATTTGGAGGTTGCTGTGAGCTGTGATGCCATAGCACCCTACCCAGGGGGATAGCTTGAGGCTCTGTCTCAAAAAAAAAAATAAAATAAATAAAATCACTAGTTTTATAGGGGCAGGACCTCACTGGGAGGGCTACAGTTCTCCAGCATACTTGCTATGACCTAGTGGATAATTTGCTATGTTATATATCAGTTGCTGTGTAACAAATTGCCCCTAAAATTTAGTGGTTTCAAACAGTAACCATTTTCAGCCTCACAATTTCTGTGAGTGCAGATTTTAGACCCCTGGTGCCTAGGTAGTTCTGCTGACGGTTTTTCATGTGGTTCTAGTAAAGATGTTGGTTGGGGTTTTAGTTACCTGTGATGTTGACTAGGGCTGGAGGATCTGTTTCCAAGATGTCTCAGTCATGTGGCTGTTGGCTGTTTGCTCCTTATCGGCAGCAAAACAGAAATGGCAACAGGAGATGGAAAGAGGGGGATTTCTGGGTTTCTACAGCACCCAAACAGTGTCCCTGTCTATGGGTCTGTAAGACTCCCTTACCCTCTTGATTTAAGCTAGCTACATGTTATTTGAAAATCAAAGTCTTAATAGCTATAGGGCAGGCCTGTGGCTCAAAGGAGTAGGATGCTGGCCCTATATACCGGAGGTGGCGGGTTCAAACTTGGACCGGGCCAAAAACTGCGCAAAAAAAAAAAAAAAATCTGGCTGCTAAACAATAATTTACCATGCCTTTCTTTTCTGTATCCCAGCTATTTATCCAGAAATTTACCTGTGGAATCATAAATTCTTGATTATGTATTTAAGAAAAAGAATGGCTCATACATACGAGAATATTTCTTTCACAATAACTTCCAATGGGCTCATGGTTTTTGAGGCATCTTTCCAGGAAGGCTAGGGTGCCTAGAAGCTTTTTTGGGAACTGGAAGGACACGTATGGTGGGCAGAGGTCCAGACTACAGCTGTGACATCAGTGGAGCAGCTCTGGCTTATCTACTTTAGAAGTTTTTGTTCTGTCTAAAATCGTATCCACACAGTACCCCTGCTGAAGCCTTGAAATTGTGAAGTGGTTGTCTTGCCTTCAGCATCCTAAGTACTTCCTACAGCTGCTCACCTTGCTGGCATCTGGCGTCTCACACGCCTTTAATCTTCCTGTCACTTCACCTGCAAAAGCAGGTCCTGGGAAAGGGTGGATGATTGAGAATGCCTGAGTGTATAATTGACCAGTGAGGCCAAAGGCATTACTTCTCTGATTCTATGTGATAGTATCTCAGTGAAGGATAACTTACAACCAAGGGAAGAAGGTCCACTTGTGAAATTTCAACCATCATCCAAGAGGCAGGTGTGAGAATGAGATGTGGTTAAGATGGAGATTTTTGTCTGGAACTTTTGGGATTTATCATGTAGGTAACTACTTGTGGGATGTCATGAGGCCCGTTCTGGAGTGAAGGGCACGATTCTGTCTCCATATTCAGGATCTGGGTTTGAGATGACTCCGTGTCTTCAGTTTTTGCTATGGTTTCTCTTAGACAAAATATTTGCATTACTAGTACTAACATTTGCTTTTTGTGAAAAGTTGTTTTTCAATATGAATGACTGTGCTGAGTGAGGATATGTCTCTGACTTTTTTTAAAGAACCGTCTTTGATGTTTAGCTAGTAGTTCTCTTGGCTTGAGATGTGAGAATGTCTTCTCATAAGCCCCACAGGTCTCTAAATGTAGGTGGCATGTCAAACTCACAGCCCTAGGAAGATGGCTGTGTGAATTTAGAAAATAAAACAACAGAAACTCAAAACAAACCCTGAGGATCCTCCTGAACACAATCATGTCTATAAATTGGTAACTTGCCGCGTCTCACTGTGGAGGGCAAACGAAGGTTTAGCACACACGTTGGCTGAGCAGTTCTAACACACCTTAGTCTTCAAATGGGATAAAACACATTCCTCCGAAACCTCCAGGGGAGGAAGGAGTGTGCTATTTTCCACGCTTGTCTAAAGTGTGGGAATTACCTGCATTCCCATGGGTTTTCTTACTGGCCTTAGGAAATACAATCTCATATAAGAGGATTTTGTAGTGAGAACACTCAACTTTGTATGTGCTCACTGTAACCCCTAGATTTTATTATGTGTGACCTAATTAACAGAATATTGAACAGATTTTCAGTTAGTGCACAAAAGGAAATTGCTAGTTGAATACTCAAAAGTTTTCAGGGCAAATAGAAAAGTGGGTGATTTCATGGCCAGATAAAGATGGAATGTAAAGGATCTTGCACTCGTTTTTTCTTACTTTGTCTTTTGCTTTTTGTTTGCTATAGAATCATTTAGCTGTGACATTTTGCTGGGCAAATTTGCTAGTAATCACTCACTGAAGTGGACAATTTATATATACGTTTCATTTTAATAAAATTTTCTCTTTCATAAAGTTCTCTTGTTCACCTATCTTAACATTATAGGCACAATTTTATTCAATTAATGATCATTGTTTTCTTTTCCTCACATTTCCTTAGGTAAGGTTTCCTTTCAGAGTTCCTTTTATAGCTTTTTTAATGTCACTGATTTACTAGAGTGTCTGTTATTTGATGTTGTGATTTGATCTTAGAAAGTTTGTTTGCCATCATCTTTTTTTTTTAAATTATTCCTCTTTCCCCACCACTGAGTGCAATTTTTATCATACTTGGATGACCATGTTTTGACACTTCCTCTCATTAAGACTTGTAAAGATTACAAGAGCTAAAATTGCTTACTGTATTAAGTGTTTGTTACGGTCGGAGATTTGCTTTTTTTATCAAGTCAATGAACATGTCCATTAAGCATTTCTCCCTGCCTCTGAGGGGGGAATGGCTACCCAGATGAGCCAGAACGGAACTTTTGATGAATGTCTACCGAGTGCTGTCAATTCCTTCACTCTTTATCATGAACCGCAATGTGAAATAGTAATATCTCCAATTCATTCATGAAGGGTTTTAAGTCTGTATCAGGTGGATCACACAGATTTCAAAGGGCTGGGCCTGTTCTTGCATGTTTCTATATACATTTAAAAAGCTATTCAAGGGAGAGGTAAGTTTTAGTCAGACTTAAATATCAGTAGCCTGATATTCTGGCTGCTGCTCTGTTTCTCAAATGCCTTCTGAATGTTGGTGGTACCTTTGATTTGTTCATTTCCCTTTGGAAGGAGGGCTGGAATACATCCAATTAAGATAATTTTTTCATAAACAATTGCAATTTGTTAATATTTTCTCACTTAATTTTGCCAGTAGTGGAAAATTTGTGGAACTAAAATATTGAGGATTGACTAGGCTTGACTTATTTATAGGCAGATCAACTATTTATTTGTGTAACAAGTAATTATAGGGAACTGGTTGGGTGTGAAGTAATTTGTATGTTATTTGTACCTCCCTGCTGCCATTGAAAGAGAGTGGATTCCAACTGGAAAAAGCATGAGATAGGTAAATTTCTTTAAAAAGAAAAGAGATATAGGGAGATGGGGATGTGGATGAAGGTAATAGAATGAAAGTTGGAGGGTACATGGAGAAAATGGTCTAGACTTGGTGGCTGGGAGTTGTCAGGAATTTTTGAAGGAAGAGCGAGGGTAGTCATTTTTAGTCCCTTTTGATAGCTAAAAAAATTGAGGCTGCCTTAGGGTTAAAATTAAATCTGAATCATACATACACACACAAAATCTGAAGTACAATATGTTTAAAAAAATTTAAATTTTATTGTAGCAAATACAGTATAAACTCTCTTTGTGTTTACGACAAACTCAGTAATATCTCATTGTGCATGAGAAAAGCTATTCTATGGTGTGTATGAATATATGTCTTGTTGATGAATTGGAGCTGGGATGATTTTTCAATTGTGTCAAGTTCTGAGTCTTGCTTTATGGAGGTAGTGGATAAAACATGATGCTTTGAGAATTAAAATGTTTGCAAGGGCTTAAACTCAGGACCACTGCCTCTGAGGCCGATGTTTTAATGCCTGTGTCTCGGCCAGAGTACATGAATAGGGGATGCCCACAGATTTCCTATTAGAAGTGTCCCAATTACTCAGGCAACCTTTAGGACACTATGGCCACACATGAGGAGGTCCCAGTGCTGACAGGTGCAGTTGTAGGGGGAAGATTCACATCCTTAACTAAACAAAAAGAGTTAATATTCTTTTGTGTTATTCATAACAAATTCAGCTGTATGTTTTAGGTGTTTTATTTTTATGTTAAGATGCTCTAACTATCAACTAATCAGCTACTAAGTTTTTTTTTTAAATTGAAATATAATTTCCCAGCCTGTACCCACAGTGGCTTTTTTCTCAAGTATAGTTTAAAAAACCCATTTATTTGCAATAATTAGTTCCTTGCTATTCACTGTATGACCCGCTCACCAGCAGCCGTGGCATCCCCTGGCAGCTTCTCAGAAATGTAGGGTCTCAGGCCCCACCCAAACCTTGTGATTTCAAATCTGCATTTTAAGAAGGTCCACAGGTGATTCATACATTTATTACAGTTCGAGAATCACTGCTCTAAGGCACTTTTAGGCTCTGAGGTGGATTAAAAAATACGGGGAATGACTTTGCCCTGCCTGAGCTTGCATGTAATGGCAATTAGCTGAAAGCACATGAACTGGCAATTAACGAAAGCATTAAGAGTTCTGTGCCAAGCCAGTGGTACCCACAGAAAAGGCTGTAAATGCTGCAAGGAAAGAGCAATTGCAATCAATTAGGTCGACCAGGGAGAATGCAAGCCTGCTGCCTTCTGGTATTTCACATTCTTTTAACTTGTTGCACCTGCCATGGACTCCTGCAGCCCTAGGTGGCAGTGTGGTATAGTAAAAACCAGATTGGAACAACTCAGTGCGGTTCCTTTTAGTAGCCCTGTGACCTTGGGAAATCACTTAATAATTCCTGCATGCCTCAGTTTCCTGAGGAATGAAATAGAATACACTTTCCTCCTAGGGTTGTTGTAAGGATTAAAAGCAAAATATATTTAATGTCTTACGTATTATGGTCTCAGTTTCTCTCTTTTCTTTTAGTCTAATTCATAGTTAACCTGATTTATGGTTACAACAAAGATAATGCTTAAAGAATATTCCCATGTTTTATCAAAGGAAAGAAGTGTGAAAGAAGTCCTCAACAGTGGCTGGCTTCTCAGAAAACTCAATTCCTAGGAAGCAGGGCTTGCAAGCAGCTTCCCCGCTCTGTGTCAGGTAGGGGAGAGCTAGCCAAGTGCTCGTGGTGGTCTATAGAAATTCAGGATGTGGCTTCGCTTCTCGCAGTGATAAGCTGACCACAAGGCTCTGTAGTGGGGAGAACCTTGATAGGCTAAAGTTTAAAGGTAGTTGTTCTCAAGTTTTAGCTACACATTCAAAATCCTGGTGCCCAGAATCTACCGCAGACCAACAAAGTGGGCTTTCTGGTGTCAAAAAGGTATTTAGGAAAGCACCCCATGTGATTTTAATGTGTAGCCAAGGTTGAGAACCATTATAACATATGCATTATAGAATTAATGCCACTCTATTCCATCCATTACAGGCTTAGTCTTTAAGTGCAAGCAAATTAAAAACTTCCACTTCAATCATTGTCGCTTCCTTGTCAACAAACTCACATGATTCTTGGGGCTTCTGAGAAAAGTTTAAGGTTAATCTGTTTTAGAATGTGACAATTAAAAAAAAAATAGCTAAAGTATATGTATTCCAATGGTATAATCTCTTTTTCTTTCCCAGCTTTAAGTGGGATCCTTGGGTCTTCATTGACTTTATTCTATATATTCTGTAACATCTGGAATCCTTGGTAATGTAGAGTTTTTATTATGCTAAAAGATTTGCTTGCATTCCTAGTTATTCTTTTCTGTCTTTGTGACAGGGAAATCACACATTCTCAGTCTTTGTTGGGGGGGAGAGATTGATTGACTTTCTTGATATTTATATGTTTCCTAAATGTTTGTGAACATTGCTTGGGTATTTTCAACGAAATTAATCAGTAAAGACACTTAAGATTCATCCAATGTAACTTGGGGAGGTTAAAACACAGTTTAGTGTCAGCATGATTTCAAACTCTATAACCTGAAGTTTGAGAAGCAATAAACACGTTGGAATTCAGATAACTCCCTTCCAGGGCTAAAGTGAGGATTATACCAACTCACTCTTACGAGCATTATAAACAGCATCTGATGACTAGCAAACACTCAGTAGGCTTTAGGAAGCAGTGTGAGCGTGTAACCAACATGTTTGGAAATGGGGGCACAGTTTAGTTAGCTATAATGTAAGCAGTCTTTACATTTTTATCTCTATGAAATTTTGAGACTGTTAAAGAATAAAATAATAGCATACCTGACAACTGACCTAGGAGGTAGTGTGTGGCAGTTCTGACACATTCTGAAAGTTCTGTGTTTGTTCCCTGGTGGAAGCTGAGTACGTAGAAGTGGCCCAGGCAGTACTGTCAGTATTATGAGTAACCAAGACAGTTTATTTTATATTTTATTTATTTTTTACGTATTTTTTATTTTTCTCACTTGGTTGCTCAGGCTAGAGTGCAATGGCTTTGTCAGAGCTCACCGCCACCCCAAACTCCTGGGTTCAAGTGATCCTCCTGCCTCAGCCTCTCCAG
Source organism: Otolemur garnettii (assembly GCF_000181295.1). NCBI lineage: Eukaryota > Metazoa > Chordata > Mammalia > Primates > Galagidae > Otolemur > Otolemur garnettii. The sequence goes on from NW_003852435.1 coordinate 8,005,989, forward strand.
TAAGTGGAACTGTAGATACATCTAACTAATTTTTCTATTTTTTGTAGAAATGAGTCTTGTTCTTGCTCAGACTGGTCTTGAAATCCTAATATAAAGTGATCCTCCTGCCTCAGCCTCCCCAAATGCTTGGATTACAGATGTGAACCCGCATACCCAGCCTTTACTTTTATTTTTTTAATTCTGCAGAACTTTATGAAAAGTCAGTTGAAACAACAGAGTCTTAGAGACTGAGAACTATAGTCATTTTTTGCATATTACTGTCTTAAAAGATTTTCTCTACAACTAATTCATCAATGTATCTTATCAATTTTATTTTCAAAATATACCTTGAATTTGTACACTTTGTTTCTGCTAACTGCTGCAGTCCTGGTTCTGCCTCTGATTCTCTTATAATCTGAGACTAGCAGTAATTACCTTCCGGTTTCTATTATGTACCAACCAGAAAAGTAGTCTTTAAAATTACAAATTACACAGTTCTGTGCTTCAATGCCTACCCTTTCCAGGTCTTTGGGGTGCTAATTATCTGTCACCTACCCTGTGGAGGAGGATTTCAGTGACAGAACTCGGTCTTCCTTTTGGTAAGCCAGCAGTAAATGATGTCCAATGAAAGCTATTAGACAATGTGTCAAAATGATCATAATTCTTTGAATGTGTTGAATGTCTTACAGAGGATAATTTTTTTCTCTGTATTGTTTGTACTGAAATCTGAGCTATTTAATAAAGACCATAAATGATACATATGAAAAGTATAGAGACCATAGTACATGTTTTCAGATAGTCAGTATTTTAATTTTAACTTTAGAGAAATAAGCCACACACAAAGGAATAGTTAATGTATTTCTATAGTTTTTTTAAAAAGAAAATGAACAATAATGAAGCAAAATAACAATTTTGGATACCCTTGTATATAGCTCCATAATCTTATCCTCTTCTTCTTCCCTCCAGAAGGAAAGTACAGTTCAGAATTTCGTGTTTACTGTGGGTGTGCTTTTTATGAGTACATATTCATTTCTTTCTTAAAATATTTTTTATTGACAAATAAAATTGTTCTGCACGACATGACATTTTAAAAGATGTATATATTGTATAATGGCTAGATCAAACTAATTAACACATGCATTACTTCTGATGCTTATTATGTTTCATTGGTTGTTCAGGTGTGTATTGTTTTATTTTTACATATACTTAACCATTCTCTTAGTAATTTTCATGTTTTATTTTTACATATACTTAACCATTCTCTTAGTAATTTTCAAGAATACAATATATTGTTATTAATTATGGTCACCATGTTACACAATAGAACTCTTGAACTTACTACTCCTGTCTAACTGAAATTTTGTGTCCTTTCACCGACATTGGTCCAACCTCACCCACCCTCTCCTCCAGCCCCTGGTAACGGCCATTCTACTCTCTGTTTCTGTGAGCTCAACTTTTTTAGGTTCCACAGATAAGAGAGAACATACAGTATTTGTTTCTCTGTGCCTGGCATATTTCACTTAATGTCCTCTACATCATTCACGTTTCAAATGGTAGAATTTCCTTATTTTGAAGACAATAGCATTCCACTGTGTACATGTACAACACATTTTCTTTATCCATTCATTGGCCACCTACGTTGCGTCCCCGTCTTGGACATTGAGAATAATGATGCAAAGAACACTGAGGAGCAAGTATTTCCTTGACATACTGATTTTATTTCCTTTGGATATACACCCGTAGATGAAACACTGGTTCAATTTGTAGTGTTCTGAGGAACCTCCATACTGTTTTCCACAATGACGGTATTAATTGACATTACTACGGACAGTGTTCCAGGGTACTCCTTTCTCCACACCCTCACCTACACTTATGTTTTGGATTATAGCCTGTCAGGACTGGGACTGACCAGGTCCCTGGCCCTGGCTTATCTATTGTCCAATGAGGACTGCTGTGCTCCCTTGCTCGGGAACAATGACCCTTAAGTGCCTGAGAGCTATGTGCCTTAGCCAGAAGGGAGAGAGAGAGAAACAGTCTTAGTAAGAAAGTATATCTTAGCAGTCGTACTGGAGAGACGCCGGGAAGATGCCCTGCCATCAGGAGAAGTGAAAGAGAGTGACCGAGTCCATGACAGAATAGCAGGCACGCTCCCTGACTGACCTCACCTGCAGCTTCTTATAAATGTGATCCTGTGGCTATTTGCACCACAGGTGTAGAGACTGCCAAGTACTGATGTTGGCGTCTCGTGAGCTCTCCTGTTACAGAGAGCCAATCCCTTCCCCATGCCCTTATCACCATGGTGTTATATTACGGAGATTTTGCTGGTGTTTCTTATAATTACAGAACGTTCTAAGCTTAGCTCTCACTTCTCCTTCCGTAAAGCTATTTTGTCTACTACAATAGCTATCCTAACAGCTGTCAGGTGACATCTCATTGTGGTTTTAATTTGTATTACCCTAATGATTAGTGTGTTTTCAACCTGTTGCAATACCTGTTGGCCATCTGTGTGTCTTTTTTTGAGCAATGTGTATTCAAGTCCTTTGCCCATTTTTGGATTGGGTTATTTTTTTTCTTTCTTTTTTTAGGCTTATTTGGCCGTGGCTGGGTTTGAACCTGCCACCTCCAGCGTATGGGACCAGCACCCTACCCTTTTGAGCCACAGGCACTGCCCAGGTTGTTTTCCTGTGGTTGAGTTGTTTGAGTTCCTTATATATTTTGGATATTACCCCCCTATCAGATGTATAGTTTGGAAATATTTACTCCCATTCCAGAGACTGATTCTTTACTCCATTGACTGTTTGCTGATTGCTGTACAGAAGCTGTCTAGATCGCCAGAATCCCATTTGTCTGTTTTCGCTTTTGTTGCCTGTACATCTTGCGTTTTGTTTTTCTTTTTAAATATTTGCCATTTCTATAGGGTCTAGTTTTCCTGCTGTATTTTAATACTTCTTTTTTCAAAAAAATGTATTCAATTCGTTTTAGCAAGCGTGTTGCTTTGTGAGTCTGATTTTGTAGTTTGTTTTTTCTTTTGACTTCTGCCTTGGTTCTTGTGTGTTTTATTAATTTTGATTGTGAATGTGTGCCTTGGAATATTTTCTTTAGGAATTTTTTTTTAAAGTGTAGGTTTAATGTGTCTTTCCTCCTATAGTATTGTTTGTTTCTTCCAGGTGCTAAGTTCATTTTCAATTAAAGTTTACCTTGGGGTTTTTGAACTAAACAGAAACTTAACTTCTGGTTCTAAATGCATGGGAATGAGGGCTCCAACCAGAGTCTCTCTTCACTCAGAGGTGAGGCAGAGATAAACAAGGATTATACCACCTCACTGTGTGTGTGAGGCTTTTCTTTAGTTCACTTTGATATTGCTGTCTTATGAAAGCTTTAGCTTCACTTGGTTGTCTCTGAGCTACAGTTTTGTATTCTGAAAGCCCCAGGCTTTGCCTTCTCTCCTCCATAGTCAGGGGACCCATTAAAACTCAGGATGAAAACCACCAGAGATTGGTATGTATCCTCAGAGCAATGCCTGCCCCAGAGCTTTCTGACTTCTTTGGAACCACATTTTCTACTTTTTAAACGGCCTACGCAAGTTTCCCTTAGTTTTCCATTAGTTGAGTCATGAAGTTAAAATGCTAAACAAAGATTTAAAAAATGATGTTTAGGTAGTTTGTATTAAAAGGCATATTTGGACATCTAGCCTGAGCTACTTTTGCAAATAGCATGTTTCTTTTGTCTTCAGTTTAAATAGTACATTATTTCATAGAATTCCTTTAAAATTAAATAATACACATAGTAGCTAATACTTATTAAGTATCAGAATTGTGCTATGTGTTTTACATGTTATCTAATTTAATGTACATAACAGTCCACCTTGGTATGTAAAATCTCATTTTAGTGGTAAGAAAATTAAAGACAAGGAAAGTTAATAACTTACCCTAGTTCATGGTGCCAGACTACTTTGGAGCCACACCTCAACCCAGGGTGATCTAGGACTCCGATGTAGCCTTAGTTCTTTCCTTCCACTTTTTATAATACAGAAAATTTGAAGCAATAATGCAATGAACTTATGCCTATAGTATTAAGTTGTTTGAAACATTTTGCCATATTTGCATTTTCTCTGTAACACACACAGAGAAAATGCAAATACAGAAAATGCAAATAGGGCAAATGTATATATATACACACACACATTTATTTTTTGCTGTGCTATTTGAAGGTACATTTTAGATATCCTGATACTTTACACTCAATACCGAGACTTCTTTCGCAATGTGAGTTTATAGCTATGTTCAAAGTGGTCCCTTCAGAGATATTTTATTGCTTTCCTGATAATGGGGGAAATTCTTTGCTTCAGAGAAGGGAATATTTTATCTTTGGAATCCAAGCTTTAGCAAAGGGCCTGGTACATAGCGAATGAATCAATGAATGAATGGTTTGTTAAAAGAGAACTTAGGTTAACAGGAGCGGAAGTGAAAGTTATCTAAGATAAGTACTTCTTCCAATTTAGATGGCAAGAAAAAGAGATACACTGAAGAAGCCGGTTATCCTTCTGTGAGAATCAGAGTGGAGCACTTCTCCCTGACAAGAAACGCAGGGAAGACACCCATGTACATCTCTGTATAAGCATTATTGCACTGTCAAGCAGTATCTTTTCCCAGTTAGATGGTGACCCCCTCGGGGGAAGAACTTTGTCTTCTGTGTTATCTAACCAATTATGTGGTTCCTGATACAACTGAATGAGTGAACGGATGAATCCATTCCAGTGAACTGTTCATAGTAAATATAATTTACATTTACTCTTGCTATAAAGCCAGTTCTACCCATATTTTTACTGCTACTAAAACTGTTACCATGACTGCCTCAGAGGAAGATAGAGCCAAGGAAGGAATATTATTCCCATTTTATGTATTCACATGTATTTTTTAAAAATTTCACAGTATCACAATATTATGGGGGTAAAAGTGTTTAGGCTATATGAGTTGCTTTTGTACAGTTTGAATCAAAGCTATCAGTGTGCCCATCACCCAGATAGTGTACATTGCACCTGTCAGGTGTGAATTTACCTCTCCCTTCCTGCCCCCCTCCCACCTGCTTGCTTTCCATTGAGTTTTACTACCATATGGGCACATGGGTGGTGATTGATTAATTCCAATTTAATAGTGAGTATATGTGGTCTTTGTTTTTCCATTCCTGAGATACTTCACCTAGGAGAATGGTCTCCGGTTCCATCCAGGTTGTTACAATAGTATTGGTTTATCATTTTTTTTATGACTGAAGAGTACTCTATGGTATACATATACCACATTCTATTAATCCATGCATGTATTCATTGGCACTTGGGTTTATTACACATCTTTGTAATTCTGAGTTGTGCTGCAATAAATATTTGAGTGCCCATGTCTTTTTGATAAAATGTTTTTTTCTTTTGGATAAATACTCAATAGTGGGGTT
>NW_003852435.1:8011746-8021059 GCF_000181295.1 Otolemur garnettii
GGGCTTAAGCGATTCTCTTGCCCCAGCCTCCCAAGTAGCTGGGACTACAGGCACCTGCCACAATGCCTTGCTATTTTTGTTGTTGTTGTTGTAGTTGTCATTGTTTAGCAGGCCTGGGCTAGGTCCAAACCCGCCAGTCCTGGTGTATGGGGCTGGTGCCCTAACCAGTGAACCTACAGGTGTCGAGCCTGTTTTGGGCCTTTTTGATAAAAGTCATTCTCATTGGACTTAGTTGATATTTCATTGTGGTTTTGATTTGCATTTCTCTGATGTTCACAGACATTAAACATTTTTTTTTATATGCTTACTGGCCATTAGTCTGTCTTCTTTAAGAAAAACTTCTGCTTATGTCTTTTGCCCATTTTTTTAATGGGGTTGTTTGTTTATTGATGATTTGCTTGAGTTCTTTATAGATTTTGGTTATTAGCCCTTTATCAGATATAGAGATGCAAGTATTTTCTCCCATTCTGTAAGTTGTTTATTCCCTCTATTGATTGTTTCCTTGGCTGACCAGAAGCTTTTTAATTTAATCAAGTCCCATTTGTTAATTATTGTTGTTGTTGTGATCGCCTTTGGGGTCTCCTTCATAAATTCTTTGCCTAGGCCAAAGAGTATAAGTGTTTTTCCAACATTTTCTTCTAGAATTCTTTTTGTTTTCATGTATACATTAATGCATTTGTGGGTTGCATAATGCATTAATGTGCTGATTTTAGATACAATTTGGAATGCTTACATTCAACTAGTTAATATAGCCTTATAGTTTCATGCCTTAGGTTCAAGTCTGTGATGCACTATAAACTAATTTTTGTGAGTGGTGAGAAGTGCTAATCCTGTTTTAATTTTAATGTGGCTCTCCGATTTTCCCAGCATCGTTTATGGACTAGGGATTCTTTTCCCCAGTGTGTTGTTATCACTCCCATTTTATAGCTAAGATAGGTTAGAAGTGAGTGAGTCCAGTTTTTAAATGTAGACATTCCATTTTGATCTAGTATTTTAGTTTAGCTCTCACTCTGAGCCTGGCACTGTTGTATAGGTTGAATAGCCACGAAACTGAGTGTAGAATAGCATGTTTGCAGAACTGCTGACTTCAGTGATACCTGACATCCTGAGAAGAACATGACTGCTATTAGCTACTTTTATTAATAAAACTCAATCTATTATAAATAATTATGCACATGTTAAATTGAATATTTAAACATATTTTTCAATGTAATTGCATTTAACTATTTATAAGTATCACTTATGAAGTATAAGTATCATTTATGAAAGGTATTTTATATGGAGATCTCTCTCTCTGTCTGCGTCTACTGCAGCGGCTACCTCTGTGCCCATGGGTAATAGGAAACCAGGAGACAAGGAAGTTAATGGACTAGGGAAGGGTTGAGTCCTTCCTCAAGCTGAAGGAAGGGCTGTGTGGGGCTGGAGATTGCAGATGAAGGGTAAAGAGTAGCTAAGCAATTGCCTTGAATGCTGGATGGATCCGGTTCTGAGTTTGGGGCCATTGGATGATTGACGTTGAGCTGATTGTCCCAGCATATAGACACTGAGGATGTTTGCATACCTTTTGCCTCAACACACCAGCTACCAGGGGCTTTTGCTCATGTTGAGGCACATAAAACATTTGCTGAATATGGCACATGATATGGCAGAGGAGCCAGAGAGCACTCGCTTGACTGGCTTTAGCAGAATGCTTTTGTTTGATTCCTGAATCCATTCTTGTTTATATTATCTTTCCTTTCCAAGAGCTTCCTGCACATGTGCCAACTGCTACTAGCTTGTTCCAACCTCTGAATTGATTTTCAAGAAAAGAACATTGCTAATTTCAGAATTAATCTCTGGTGTGACTAATAGTTGTTTACTGGTGGTGATCTGGTACATTGATTCAATATATTCTCTTGAAGATAGAGGGTTTGCCTGGTTATAAGTCTTTGCATTCATTTTTGAACAAGTAAAATCTTTTATCTCTCTGTTATTCAGTAATACTTTATCTGATATTCACCTTTCTTCTTACCATTATCTTATTACCATCCACACATCTATTTTTTTTTTTTTTTATTGTTTGGGATTCATGGAAGGCACAAAGAATTAGGTTACACTGATTGAATTTGTTAAAGTCTCTCTTAATAATAGTGTCCCCCCCCCAAGAGGTGTGCCACACACTGTGGCCCCCATTGCTGTCCCTCCTCCCCTTTCCCCACTCTCTCATTTCCCTACCCTCTCCCCTTGTATTAGATCATCTACTGCCTTGAGTACCTTGGATTCTTGCTTCTCTATTCTTGTGATGTTTTCCTAAGAAGAATGTATTCCACCTCCATCCAGCTTAATACAAAAGATGCAAAATCTTCATCTTTTTAAATGGCTGAACAGTGTTCCATGGTATATATATATATACCACAGCTTGTTTTTTTTTTTTTTTTATTGAATGGTAACTGTACATTATACCACAGCTTGTTAATCCACTCCTGGGTTGGTGGGTATTTAGACTTCACATTTTGGTGACTAAATTATTGAGCTGCGATAAACAGTCTAGTGCAAATGTCCTTATGATAAAAGGATTTTTTCTTCTGGGTAGATGCCTAGTAATGGGATTGCAGGATCAAATGGGAGGTCTAATTTGAGTTCTTTGAGGATTCTCCACACTTCCTTCCAAAAAGTTTGCATTAGTTTGCAGTCCCACCAGCAGTGTAAAAGTGTTCCCTTCTCTCCACATCCATGAAAACATCTGCAGCTTTGAGATTCTGTGATATGGGCCATTGTCACTGGGGTTAAGCGATATCTCAGGGTAGCTTTGATTTGCATTTGTCTGATGATTAGAGACAATGAGCATTTTTCATCTGTTAGCCATTTGTCTATGTTCTTTAGAGAAGGTTCTATTTATGTCTCTTGCTCAGTAATACGTGGGATTGTTGGGTCTTTTTATGTTGATTAATTTGAGTTCTTGATCCTAGTGATCAAGCTTTTGTCTGATTCATAATGTGCAAATATCTTTTCCCATTCAGAAGGTAGTCTGTTTGCTTTGGTTGTTGTTTCCGATCCACACATCTGTCACACGATAGGAACAGAATGCACTTTAAGTATCAAGCACCAAGTGTCGAAACATGACACAACTAGCAAAAATCAACTACAAATTGGCACTTTGCTTTTATGTTTAATCTTTTGTAATATGTGTCTTTATGTAGTCTTCAGATTCCCTGAATGATAAGATGTTTTCCTGGCAAAAATATTGTGAATAGTATAAATGCAATCTTTAAAAATAACCTGGTAATGTGTATAACAGTTTGTATCCCAGGCTTCAAAGTTGTTAGGTGAATGAATGTATAAGAAAATATGGTTATTGCAAAAAGTACATTCTTAATGGTGTCCTTACGCTCAAATTCAGACCTTAAATGTATTAACATAGAAATGACACAGATACTGTAGATACTGTGCAAACAAACTAGACAGTAAAATATCATCATAAAAGAGTAAAGAATGAGAAGAACTGAGAAATGTTTACTTTGCTTATATGTATGTAGGACATTTGGACTCCAAGGAAAGTTGAGTAATTGTATGCTCTTTGTAGGCTGGATTAAGTGGCCACCTAGTGAAATGTGGCTTCTTGAGACCTCAGGTTACCATTTATTAATAGAGCTACATCAGAAAATATGCCCATCTCTCTGCTATGTTTTATAACCATCCGTCCTATGAAAAGTCATTAGGATGGAAGGTGAACTCAGACCAAGCAAAGCCTTCATTCTCATTGAACACAGGGAAGTGACAAGACGAGACTAGGGAGTAATTAAACAAATTACTGTTACCTAGTTTTTGAAAGTTTGAGGTATACGTTGGGAGTGAAAAGTTTTGAGAATATGGATTTTAATAGAGGAGAACTTCTAATGACTGTTTTACTAGTTTCTGAAACACTTGTAGACTATCTCCCCCCACCTAAGGAATATTCCCCACAGAGTCGAATATTTGCTCTGCCTCTTGGTAGCTCTGTGAGTTTGAATGATTCTGTGAATCCCAAATTTCTTATCTAAAACACGAGGCTACTGATATCTATCTTAGAGTTGTTTTGACAGTTAATACATGTGAAAAGTCTGCCACAGTGTCTGATATAAGCCAGGCACATAAATACCGGTGTCTTGGTCCATTTTGTGCTGCTATCACAGAATACCAGACACTGAGTAATTTATAAAGAAAAGAAATTTATTTCTCAGAGTTCTGAAGGCTGAGAAGTCTAAGATTTAGGGGCTGGCATCTGGCGAGGGCTTTCTTGCTCCATCATTACATGGTAAAACCATCACGTGGGTGAGAGAGGACAAGAGGGACCCAGACCTGGTTTTAAAACAAACCCACTCAGAGGACAATGAAACTCTTCCCTTGACAATAACATTAGTTCATTCATGAGGGTAAATTCCTTGGTGATTTAAGTTTCTAACTGTAAACTTTGGGGGATACATTCCAACCACAGCCAAGGGTAATTATGTGTCAAAATTGAATTTCCTTTGTGTGTTTGTCTCTTTGTTATAAGCATCCTCCTGTCCAAATCACAGCTCTGATGAGTACACAGCTGAGAGAGCAGGGGGCGTCTGGCAGGAGAAGCTCGTGGCAGCCATTCCCCTCGTCATCTCCCTCCAGCTCCCTGGGTGCTGTTCTCTGGGTGAAGCTGCCAGTGGAATCCCAGGGCGACTGCAACAGGGTTGCTCTGGGTGGGGCTTCTGATGCTCACAGCATGCAGGCTTTGGCTACTATCTGAATCATAAGGGAGGGGGTCTGTATTCCCCACCCCCGAGATTCACACAGTCTGAATCTCCCTCTTCCAGTGTGTCACACAAGTAGTGCTGCTCATACCTCTAATAATCTAAGAGTCTTGGCTTCTGCCTCTCCAACCCTCTGCAGGGCGCACTCTCCGGGCTCTAGCAGGAAACATGCACCTTTCTGTCTCCCACAATCATTTTCTCCTCCGTGTACCTTGGGGAAACCTCATCCTCACAGATCTTGCCCCAAGGAAATGGCGTCATTAGAAAAAATGCTCTTAGATCCCCCCCTGCAGCAGTTTGAAACTCAGGATGGAAGCAACACATAGGTCTCCATGTTCTCAGTTATAACACCTTGTTTTCTCCAGTGTCTCTCCTTGAATGAAAATGACTTGTTTATTTTCCATTTCTGCACCCTGAGGGCAAACACCATGTCGTTTTGGTCCCTCCACTGTTATATTCCTAACACCAAGCATAATCTCTGATAAATAGACATTGGATAAACACGGGCAGATTACTTCAGTGTTGTCACTTCCTTTTTCAGTCCAGAGAAGCTGTGTTCTCTGTGGAGCTGGGGCTCCTGTCACACATGCCACAGCCCTGCCCCAGCACTGATTAACCTCTCCCCTGAGCTCCCACTTCCACCTGTAAATTCACACATACATTGAGCTCTGCAGAGGCGTGTGGGAACTGAGGCCGAGCGGCACTGACTGTGAGGTGATGCTTGAGTGTCCCCTGAGGTCCCTTCTGTTCAGGGGGACACCGTAACTGGAGATGTTACAGTGGCTCCTCTCATCTTGGCAAGGGATCCGAGTAAGCTTTTTCCTGGGTCGATTCTGGCTCTAATCTCCATGTTTGTATTAAAAGGTTAATTACTTTACACCTACACATCTCCAGCCTGGCTTCTCCAAGGAGGAAAACCAGCTGCAACCAGAGCCACATTTCTACTCTAATATCATTTCCTGCATCAAATAAACCGAATCTCTTTATTTGAGGCCAAATGTGCATCCCCCTTTGAGAGGTGGTTGCTGTTGGCAGTGAGTAGTGGCTGGCTGGATAACTGTTTGCTCTGAAACCCTTCAAGACATTGCTTGGTCTTTCTATTTACTGTGGGCTGGTGGAGAACGATTTCTTATTTTCTAAGGGCAGCGTTTAATGAGCACCGGGTGGCTTTTTGATGTCGCCCTCCCACAGATTGTGGGCTGAGGCAGTGCTAGGAATCATACATTTTCATTTGTGGAAGTATTTTGTATTGAACCCTGTCAAAAATAACACTGCCTTTGGGACAGAGAAAATCCAATTTGATAGCAATGTTTCTGCTTTTTTTCTTTCCTCTTAGATACATTCTATCAGTTAGGGGATAGTGTTTGGACCTCAGCTACTTTTCACTTGGAAAGTAATTTGGGATAGAGCCCTGTGCTGTTATTAGGAATGACTTGAATATATTTATAACCCAGTTCTCTCCCCAGATAACCCAGATTAATACTCATAAAGGGTGGAGAGAGGAAAGGAGGAGCGTAATTAGTCCATATGCTTTCCTTGGGAATGCTCCATATGCATAAGGTACTCAGAAATGCTAATTTCATGAGGACAGTTTTCCTCCTCCTGCTGTCTCCCATGAGACATCCTGTGAGAAAGAGAAAGAAGGATTTGGGGGCTGATAGTGGGAGGCTTCTAGGACTTGAAATTACTAGTCTTTAAATTGGTGACAAACGTTGGGTGGGGACTGATTTTCCAGATGGACAGGATCTCATTCCGAGTTTGCAAATAGTCACTCATATGATTTGTTCATCAATTTATTCAACATCTACTTTACTTCAGGCAGGGCTATAGATAATAAGACCTGGATCTTGTGCTTAACATCTTATGTTGTACTGGGGGTAGAGACATGTAAATGAACAAGTCAATAAAGCACGAGAAGGACTGAAATTCAGTTAGGCACAGATACCATGTCAGCTTAGGGCAGTGTTTCGTAATCCTTTCCCCATTATCATCCCTTAAAGGAGTCTTTAGACATTTTTAGATTCTCTCTTTAAATTTATTACCCTATAGTACTGGATGTCTGTTTATGTACTGAATGTATTTGTGCTTTATATAAAAAACAGTAAGTTATTTTTGCGTTTTAAAGCCTTGGAGGCTATTACAGGCTGAATATTTGTGTCCCCTCAAAATTCATATGTTGACATCCTAGAACTGGATGTGATAGTGTTAGGAGGTGGGGCCTTTGGGAGGTATTAGGTCACTGGGTGAAGCTGTTGTGAATGGGATTAGTGCTATTTTTTTTAAAAAATTAAATCATAGTTGTGTACAGTAATGCAATCATGGGGTACAATGTGCTGGTTTTATATACAATTTGAAATATTTTCATCAATCTGGTTAACATAGCCTTAACAGCATTTTCTTAGTTATTGTGTTAAGACATTCATACTCTACACCTAGTAAATTTCACATGTACCCTTGTAAGATTCACGGTAGGTGTGAATTACCCTCACCAATTACCCTCCTTCCAGCTATCCTCCCTCCATCCATCCTCCCCCCTTCACTCCCTCTCCCCTTTCTCCTTCTTCTTAGGCTATAATTGGGTTATAGCTTTTATAAGAAAGCTATAAATTGGTTTCATAGTAAGGCTGAGAACATTGGATATTTTATCTTCCATTCTTGAGATACTTTGCTAAGAAGAATATGTTCTAGCTCCATCCATGTAAATATGAAAGAGGTAAAGTCCCCATCTTTCTTTAAGGCTGCATAATATTCCATGGTGTACATATACCACTGCCATTTGATCCTACAATTCCTCTACTAGGGGTTAGTGCTTTACTAAGAGGCCAGAGAATGGCCCAGTATGGTGGCTAATGCCTGAAATCCTAGAACTCTGGGAGGTTGAGGAGGGTGGATTGCCTGAACTCAAAGGTTTGAGATCAGCCCAAGTAAGAGGAAGACCCCATCTCTAAAAATAGCCAGGCACCTATAGTCCCAGCTATTCAGGAGGCTGAGGCAAGGGAACCACTTGAGCCCAAGAGTTTGGGGTTGCTGTGAGCTGTGACACCACGACACTCTACCAAGGGTGACAAAGTGAGACTCTGTCTCAAAAAAAAAAAAAAAAAAAAAAAGCCAACGAACCAGTGGCTTGCTTTGTGCCATGTGAAGATACAAAGAGAAGCTGGCTATCTGCAGCCTGGAAGAGGACCCTCACCAGACTGTGCTGGCACCCTGATCTAACCTTCAAAATTGTAAAAAATAAATCTTTATTGTTAAGCCACTTAGTCTATGGTACTTTATTACAACTGCCCAAGATACCAATGCATTGAGAATACATTAGTAAGAGTGCAGCAGCATCTTCAAAGTGCCCTGTGGTGGTTATTGTCTGTAGGTCAGAAAAAAAGTAGTAATTACAGCCATTAAAATGAGTTTCCTGAGTTCAGTAGGGGTAATAAGAGTTTAGGGAGTCTATACAGAAGTTATTGGGGGATAATGGGAATCTAATGGGGATAATGAGCTCAGATGGCCAGGTGGTTAAGATGGGACAAAGTGGGCATGGTTATTATAATGAATAGCAGAGCTAAAATAGTAGTCAGAATGGTTTAGTACAGATATTTTTGGTGTTGACTGATTAGTCATGGTGTCTCGAGGACTAAAACAGATGAGCAGTCTACTAAAATTTTATTTGATTTGAATAAATGGCAAAACTCTAGGTCTTATGAGCAATAGAGTGTCTTTAATCACCATAAAAGACAGTTGTAACCTCAACTTCTTTCCAGATTGAGCTAGTTCACAGGTCTAAAGCCCCTCAAGTAAAGAGGAGACTGGGTCCCTTTGAGAAAGAATCCTGCTACTCTATAAAAATTATATTGTAAATCTTTCTCCTTATTTTCTTTGAAAGTACCTGTGGTTACTTGCCTGGGTGTCTGTGCATTGGGGAAGGAGGACTAATTAGACTTTGTGGCTCTTAAATGACATTGTCAGTTAAGACATCAAACATCAAAACATCTTGATGACCTACTGATACAATTAAGGCCTTAAGGAGATGAGAAAATTAATGGGTTTTGGCTTTTGTCCATCTCAAAGTGGCTCAGTAGGTCCCCAAAGCAATCCAAATTTGATTTCTTGAAGTCTGGAATTTTTAGTTGGAGGAGACATACTTAGCCACTGGAAGAATTCCACCCTGATTCCTTTACTTATGGAGAGATATGGTAGGAAAATCTGTCCGGGAGCCACCAGGATGGCTATGTCTCCAAGAATCACAAACTAAAAGCTATGTTGCATTTCTGGAAGGATATCAGAGATCTGTGACACTACCAGGGACTTGAAGGATGTGGGGATGATGATTCCTACCACATCCTGATTCAACTCACCTATTTGGCCTTTTAGAAGATAGATGGACCTTAGAGAATGATAGTGATATGTTTTGTAAACTTGATCAAGGGATGCATCCAATTCCCCACCTCAGTCTCCCTACGTGCTAGGATTATAGGTATGAACCCATGTGCCTGGCCTTCAACTGGTATTGCAGATGTGGTTCATTTACTAGAGAAAATCAATCGCCCGTGGAACTTGTTTTTTTTTTTTTTTTTTTT
>NW_003852435.1:8021532-8054992 GCF_000181295.1 Otolemur garnettii
CATGACCTGGCAATTATGAATTGGGCTGCAATAAACATTCTGATACAAATATCTTTGTTGTAATGCGATTTTTGGTCATCTGGGAATATACCCATGCCCGTGGAACTTGTATACAACTTGGTAGTTTTAGTCCCTACTTACTCACCCAAACACTAACCTAGGTCATACTATGCAAGTGTTTTGTAAATTTGATTAAAGCCCAGAACTCATTGACTTAAGTACAGGAGATTATTCTAGGTAATCTAGGTGCAACAGATTTAGTCACTTGAAATAACCAGAAGAGCAGAGCTTAAGGATCCTTGATGAAGAAAAAAGTTCCACCTGAAGACAGCATCAGCTCATTACTGAGCGTTCCAGTCTGGTTTTCTTGACAGCCTGCCCTATAGATTTCAGACTCGCCCATTCAGACCTTGCAATCTCATAAATCAATTCTTTGCCATCAATCTCTTTATATTTATATATCCTACTGGTTCTATTTCTCTGATTGAACTCTGATGGATACAGTGATTAATGTAGCGAATTTCTTTTTCTCTACACTTATTAACAACATCATTAGAAGCCATTTGCTTTTAGTAGGCAAAGCCAGTGACACTCCTCAGTGTGCTACCCCAGGGTTAAAATTCTTCTCCAATTCTGTTATAATCCTTTCTGTGGGGGCCTGGATCACCTCTCTGTTCCATAAGATACTATGCTGTACCCCCTCTTTGATGATATTGTGCTAATTGAACTAGTGAGCAGAAAGTAGCAACTACTCTAGATATCTTGGTAAGATGCATGTAAAACAGAGAGTAGGAAATACCTGTCTCCAGGATTTAGAAGCCTTTCACCTTGTGAAATTTCTAGACAATCTCATAGTATCTTGACATATCCTTTCCAAATTGAAGGATAAAGTTATCGTGTGTGAACACTTCTACAAAAAAGATAGTGGCATAGAACCTAATGACTCTCTCTGGACTTGGGAGGTGAGATGTCCCTCATTATGGCAGCTACTCAGACCCATAGATCAAATAACTGCAAAAGATGTCAGTTTTGAAGCATCCCAGAGCAAAAGAAACTACAGCTAGTTGAATCTGCCATAAAAACTATTCTGCCACTAAGCTGTATAACCCAAAAGATCCATTTGATGGTTCTTGAAATGATAAAAATGCTCTATGGAAGACTTAGCTGGAATTCCATGAATGAATCATAACACAAACCTTTAGAATTATGTAGCAAAACTATGTCACCTTTTGAAGATAAACATTATTCTTTTGAGAAACAATTTTTGGCTTGCTATCAGGCCCTATGCATAACTATGGGCTCAAATAACCATATTAATCAAGGTAATATGTCTGTGACATGATTCAATGAACAATATAGGGTCTGCTTAGCAGCATTCCATCATCAGGTGTGCGTGGTTTATGTGAGACTAGGCTTGAGAAGCTCTTGAGGTTTCAAACAAGCTGGAGAGCAAATAAGTTGCAGAGGCAAGTGGTCCAGTTGTCTTTGGTTGCTACTCTTGCAATGCTGCCTTCTCCTTCTCAGTCTGTACCTGTGTCTTCATGGGAAGTCCCCCCATTGTCTGGTGACTGAAGAAGAAAAAAATAAGGTCGACTTTACAGGTGATTCTAACCAATATGCTGGGATCACCTAAACGTATACGGACATAGCACTAGGACCCTTGAAGAACAGTGGCGAAGAGAAATCCCTTCAACAGGCAGAACTCTGAGCACTACTCCTTTCTTTTTTTCTTTTTTATCACTTATCCTGGAAGGAGAATGGGTCAGAGGTAGGTAGAAATCTAGCTTATTTCATGGTAAATGGCTAACAGTTTGGCTTGGTGGTCAGATGGAAGGAACATGATTGGAAAATTGGTAACAGGAGGTCTGGGAAGAAGCATGTGACTAAGTCTTTTCAAAAGGGCACAGGATTTCAATGCATGTTTACACGTATTCCAGAGTGGCTTTATCTACTCATCAGCTGATGAGCATTTAGGTTGATTCCTTATCCTTGCAATTGTGAATTGTGCTGTGATAAATATATAAATGTAAGTGTCTTTTTGATATAGTGACTTTTCCTTTGGGTAGTGAGGTTGCTGAATTGAATGGTGAATCTACTTTTAGGTCTTTAAGGAATTTATATCAATTTATTATAGAGGTTGTATAGAGGAATTTACATTCCCACCAACAGTGTATATGGTATACAAGCATTCTCTTTTTTACCACATTTATACCAATATCTATTGTTTTTTGTCTTTTTAAAAATGACCATTCTGGGCAGCACCAGTGGCTCAAAGGAGTAGGGCACTGGCCCCATATACTGCAGGTGGCAGGTTCAAACCTAGCCCTGGCCGAAAACTGCAAAAGAAAAAAAAAAAAAGACCATTCTGACAGGTAAGGGTGTATCTTATTGTGGTTTTAGTTTGCATTTCTAATCCCTGGTGATTAGAGATGTTGAATGTTTTTTTCATTATGTTTGTTGGCCATTGGTATATCTTCTTTTGAAAAGAATTTGTTCATATCTTTTGGCCACTTCTTAGGGATGTGACTTTCTTTTTTTTTTAGGGAGAGTCTCAATCTGGTGCCATGTGTAGAGTTCCATGGTGTCACAGAAACCTCAAACTCTTGAGCTTGAGAGATCTTCTAACCTCAGTCTCCCAAGTAGCTGGGACTACAGGCACCCCCAATGATGCCTGGCTAGTTTTCCATTTGTAGTATAGATGGGGTCTCACTCTTAAACTCCTCAGCTGAAAGAATCCATCCACCTTAGCTTCCCAGAATGCTAGAATTACAGACATGAGCCACCATGCCTGGATAATGAGGTGATTGTTTTTTTTCTTGTTGATTTGTTTGAATTCCTTGTAGTTTGTGGATGTGAGTCCTTTGTTGGATGTATAGTTTGAAAAATTTTCTCCCATTCTCTAGATTGTCTATTAACTCACCTGATTATTTTCTTTGCTGTGCAGAAACTTTTAGTTGTGTTGTTGATTATTTTGTTTGTTGAATTGAAACTTTTTAGTTTAATTCTCATTTATTTATCTTGTTGCTATATTTGGTTTTGGTGTCTTAGCGTAATTTTTTGCCTAGTGCTAGGCCAATGTCTATAAGAGATTTTCCTACATTTTCTTATGGAATTTTTATGGTGTAAAGTCTTACATTTAAGTCTTTAATCCATCTTGAGTTAAATTTTGTGTATAGTGAGAGAGAGAGAGAGAGATCCAGTTTCATTCTTTTGAATATGGCTAATTTTTACAGCACCATTTAATAAAGGGCTTTCTTTCTTCAGTGTGTGTTTTTGTCTGCTTTGTTGAAGATCAGTTTGTTTTAGCTGTATGGTTTTATTTCTGTGTTCTGTATTTTGTTCTGTTGGTTTATGTGTCTACTTTTATACCAGTACCATGCTGTTTTGGTTACTATAGCCTTGTAGTATAATTTGAAGTCGAGTAATGTGATACCCCCAGATTTTTTTCTTTTTGCTTACAAGTGCTTTGGCTACTCAGTCAGGCTATTTCTTGTTTCTGTATGAAATTTAGAAGTTTTATTTTTTAATCTGTCAACAATAACATTGCCATTTTGTTGGAAATTGCATTGAATCTGTAAATAGCTTTGGGCGTTATGGACATTTTAACAATATTGACTCTTCTGATCTATGAGCATGAGATATTTTTCCATTTGTTTGTGTCATCTGTGATTTCTTTCATCAGTATTTTATAATTCTTATTATACAGATCTTTTACCTCCTTACTTGAGGATATTTCAAGGTATCTTATCTTCTTTGCAGCTCTTGTAAATGGTATTGAGGTCTTTATTGACTCTCAGCTTGACTGTTTTTATTATACAGAAACACTACTGATGGGTGTACATTGATTTTGTAATCTGAGACTTTACTAAATTTAATTATCAATTCTAGAAGTGATTTGGTAGAGTCTTTACAAGTTTCTAGATATAAGAAACTTCACCCTAGAACACAGATCATTAGGGTTCCTGTATCCCTCCCTGGCCCAGTGGTGGGATGACAGTGGCTTCAGAGTGGGGCTCAGAGACTGGGGGAGAAGGACTCCCAGTAAGTTCTGGATGCTTCTACTCAATGTGATGCAATGACAGGTTGACTATCCCTCCCAGAATGCTCGGGATCAGAAGTAGTACAGGTCACAGATTTTGAAATATTTGCAGATACTTACTGGTTCATGATCCCTAATTTAAAAATATAAAATTTAAAAGTTGAGTGGATTTTTGTGTGTCTTCTTGGTGCTTAAAAACTAACGCCAGTGAGAATATCCCACATCATAAGGTCCCAAAGCTGAGTGGGTACAGAGAGAGTAGTACACTGATGCTCTATTAGTAGGATTGCAAACTAGTACAGTTTTTTTGGAAATAAGTATGAAAAGTCTTCAAAGAACTAGACCTAGACCTCTCATTTGACTCTGCAGTCCCATTACAAGGTATCTACCCAAAAGTCCTGGATGGACTTGGAGAACATTTTCCTAAGTAAAGTATCTCAAGAATGAAAAGCAAACATCCCATGTACTCAGTACTAATCTGAAAATAGTAGAGTAACAACTACAGGCCAACATGAAAGAAAAACTCAATTAAATACAAGAAGGGGGGGAGTAGCTTGATTAGTTTCCACCTATCCGGTATAGTGTAGGGGTATTGGCACATTTCCTGGGTGAAGGACTCAACCACAATCAAACTTTGGTCTTAACCTTAGAAACTCAAATAATGTAACCTAATCATATGTACTCTCATATAAACCCATAATAAAAATAATGCTAAAGAAAGGAAATTGTGTTAAAAGAGGTATATGCAGAGGTTAAGTTGGAAGTGGCAAAAAGTCTTAGATTGTACTGTTGTCCTGATTATGTCAATTTAGAAACTACATTTCCTAGAATTCCTAAGTGGATAAAGGAGAAACTTGCTCAAGATTTAGGAGGTGTTGTGGGGGCCTAACAGAGCCACACACAAACACTTCTCCCCTGCCCAAGACAAAGACATAAAGGATCTGGCTAAACCCACTCCCCAGAAGTTCACACAAAAGACCCCAACCTGACAGGCAACCTGTGGAATGTGTCCACTCCCCACAGCCCCATATAAAAGTGGTCTCTAATGGCCCCCAGGGCAGATACCATCTCTTCACTGCAGGTGGGTCACCCTCCCCTTTCAATAACCCTGGCCTGCACATTTCCTTGGCCACCTCGTCTCTGGGTGCCCTTGTTTACACCTTTCATGTCAGGAGGCACAGTGAATTAGTGGCTATGACTTTTGGAATGTTATAGGGCTCAGATACTATAACAGTCAGGTGTGGAGTTGTCTAGTGGGTCTCAGCTGGTCCTTGCTCTTTTCTGCTCCAAATCTAGCTCATCTTCGTAACTGCTAGCCCTGCTGACCAACAGTGGAACCAGGCCTTCTGCTAGATGTTTGGCTGTGAACCTACACAGGTGGTAGCTACACAGAAACAACAAATTCCCATAGATCTCTCCGGGTGCTCCCTTTTTGTGGTTCTGCTTTGGCAGCTAAATATGGTTGGCCTTTTGGATTTACTTGCAAGCTCCAAATTATCCACCCAGGCCAGGGAGATGGGCTCATTGGGAAATCTCTTATTCTGGCTTGCAAATTCCTCTCAAAGAACTTTACTTCTTGAGCATCTCCTTTCTAAGCATAAATACTGATTTCTATAATAAATTCCTTATTTCCATGTTAGGCATTCATTGACTGATTTCTGAATGTTCTTACTCAGGGGCATTGGCATTGCAATTATTTTTTTCTGCATTGTAAATTATCTCCTCTTTATCAGATCATTCACACCAGGTAAACAAGGTATCATTAGTTTTTTTTTATTTAAACATATCACATCTCTTAATTTCATATTCTTTTTCAGCTACAGTCATTTATTTGCTTCCAGTTATAGCAGAACTCCTTATGATGTTTTTCTATCATCAACATATCCAATTCTTATCCTTCTTTGTCGTCTTTTGAATCCATTTCAGTCAAGTTTCTCTCCATCACCTTCCATTGAAACTGCTCATGTCAAGTTCCCTGATGACTTCCCCATTGTTAATTTTGATACGCAATTCTAATTCCTAATTTTACTTCACTTATCAGTTGATAATTCATTCCTTCTTGCAACCTTTTCTTCATTTGGCCAAGAGCATCTGCACATACTCACTTTTTCTTTTCCTCTTTCTTTCTCATATCAACCCTTTCTTCTCAGTCTCTTCTTCAATTTATTCCCTATCTTTCCAAACTTTCATTGTAGAGTGTCCCAGGCTTCAGCTGTTGAACTTTTCTTTTTTCACTCTCACTTCTTAGGTAAGTTCATCTAGGCATGACCTTATTTACTTTCTACCTGCTGATGGTACAAAATTTAATCCTCCAGCTCAGACCTCAGCCCTGGCTTCCAAAATCCTTTCTCTAAGAAGCCACTCAACATCTTCATTTGTGTGTCTAACAAGAACTTAAATGAACATGTCCAAAAACAAATTACTAATCTTCCCTCCAATTTCCACACCTGTTCCTTCCTGCTTCAGTAAGTTGGGACTTTAAGATGCATAGACCAAAAATATGGAGATATCCTTGTGTTCGCTCACATTTAATTTCTACTGTGTTAGTAGATTCTGTTGACTCTACCTTAAAAATACATACAGAATCCTGTGGGTAGAAATATAATGAAACAGATATTTCAGAGGACTTGGGTATAGCCCCAGGCCTTAGCAGCACCCACCCACAGCACACCTATGGTGGTGGGGGTGGGTGGATGGGTGGGTGGGGTTGAAATATCTGCTAGAGTAGATAGAAAACTAGTTTGGGAACATCTGAGTAAAATTTAGCAGCTTAGCAGCAATAGGATGTCAGCAGAGTTAGAAGGCTATTAAAAATTACCCATGAGCCATAATCTAGCCTGAAGGCTGTAACACTAACTATTCCTCTCCCACTCCCTAAGGCAACTTTGTGTGTTACCTACTTAGTTCTGCCCATGAGAATAGTTCTAGTATTTAGTGCCCATACCTGATGACCTTTTGCATAATCAAAAGACCACCTTTATGATTGAGTCATGAGACTATTAATGCTTTACTTCTTCATTCTTTAAACACAGCCCTAAAGTCCTAAATAAAAACCTCCTGAGAATTTGAAATCAGCATGGCACCTATGGGCCTAGCTACAGGCTATATAAGTGTCCAGCTCTCTGGGTCTCAGCAGACCTTTTCACAGAAACTGTGTGTTGATTCAGCCAAGGCACCCTTTCTCCCTCTGCCTCTGGACCTGAGTGGTCAGGAAACTCTCCTCTTGGGTAATTCTCAGTCCTGGGTATTGTGGCTCCTTCCTGCACCGCAGAAAATTCAATCCTTTCTGACTACTGTTGCTGTCTAACAGTAGTCAACAGTAAACTGCAGGTCTAAACTGCAGTCATATTTTGCCTAGATATTTGCCATCAGTTCTTAATTATTCTTCCTGGTTGTGTACTTTCTTCTTTCCTGGTGTTTTCTCTAGTAGCGGCCAGAGAGAGCCTGTTAAAATGTGAGTTTGACCTTGTCATCCTTCTGCTCCAGATTTTCCAATGGCTTCTCATCTTATTCAGAGTAAAAGCTAAACAAAGTCCTGTGATCGCCCTAATTTTTTAATCCATGCTGGTAACACTGACCTCTATGTCATTTCTTGAATACCCTAAGCATGCTTCAGCCTTGGGGACTCCATACTTATGTCCCTTTTTGAAATTCCCTTTCCCAGATTTGAATACTGTTCACTGTTAGTCCTGTAGGTCTGTGCTCAAATGACACTGTATCAGTGAGGCCTCCTATAACCACCTTACCTAAGGAGCACCCTCATTCCTCCCAGAAGCTTGCTAAATCCTTTCTTCTCACTGCAGGTTCTTCCATAGAATACATGTATGTGTGTATGTATTTAGGTAATTATATATATATATATATATATATATGTAGTTATATAATATATATTCTTTTATAGTATTACAAATAGCACGGTCAATATTATACATTATAGCCATTATTTTTCTTTTTCAGGTTAATTGAAGGGTATATATGATTAGGTTACATCATTTGTATTTGTTAGAAAACTTTGAGTTATATTTGAGTTCTTCACTCAGGAGATGTGTCTCTATGTTGGACCCATTGGGTGAGAGCTCATTGAGTCCTTAACCCCTTCCCCCCCTTGTTGAAATTAACTGAGTTTTTCCTCATGTATGGGCCTGTAGTTTTTCATCTACTAGCTTCAAATTAGTATTGAGTACATGGGATGCCTGTTTTTCCATTCTTGAGATATTTTACTAAGAAGAATGCTCTCCAAGTCCATCCAGATAAATATAAAACATGTAAAGTCTCTGTCTTTCTAACAACTGAATAGTATTCCATGGTATACATACACCACAGATTATTAATCCATTCATGGGTTGATGGCCACTTGGGTTGTTTCTATGTCTTGGTGAATTGAGTTGCTCTAAGCATTCAAGTGCAAATGTCCTTATGATAAAATGATTTCTTTTCTTCTGGGTAGATACCTAGAAAGGGGATTGAGGGATCAAATAGAAGGTCTAATTTTAGCTCTTTGATGATTTTCCATACTTATTTTCAAAAAGTCTGTATTAGTTTGTAATCCCACCAACAGTGCATAAGTGTTCCCTTCTCTCTGTGTGCACGCCACCGACTGTAGTTTGAGACTGTGATGTGGGCTCTTCTCATTGGGGTTAGGTGATATATCAAGGTGATTTTGATTTGCATTTCTCTGATGCTTAGGGACGATGAGCATTTTTTCATATGTTTATTATATAGCCATTATTTTTTAATCACAGGGCATGGGAGTAACTAAAAAGTATCCTCTGAGAATCTCCAGCATTCCATACATACTCCTCTGGCTCATTTGTACAATAGCTATTTCCTTGATATTTATATTCAGGAACAGTGACTCCAATATGGTAACTACTGCTTCTTATTAATTCCCTGCTGATTCACTGGCAATCAGATAATCATTTGTCATTTTTTAATAATTTGTATTTTTCTTCTAAAATGTGGGTTCTTCCGCCTAGAATATAAGCAATCCCCCCTGGATATTTTTTTTAATAGATTTTAGTTTATTTTTTAGAGCAATTTTAGGTTCACAGAAAAAGTGAGCAGAAAGTATAGAGTTCCTTTATACCCATTCCCCTACACACATACACTATCAATATCTAGCACCAGAGTGGTACATTTGTTACAACTGATGAACCTACCTGTCAGAATCACCCCAAATCCACATTTACATGAGGTTTCACTCTTGGTGTTGTGCATTCCATGAGTTTGGACGAATGCATAATGACATGTATCCATCACTGTGGTATCATGGAATAGTTTCACTGCTCTACAAATTCTCTGTGTTTTGCCCATCCATTCCTCTCTCCCCCCAACTCCAGCAACCATTAATTTTTTTTTTTTTTGAGTTAGGAATGCATTTTTAAACAGATTTTATTTTTTAGAACAGTTTCACATTCACAGCAAAGTAGAGCAGGATATACAGAGATTTCCCATATTCTTTTTATCAAGGATATTTTCACTGTCTCCATAGTTTTGCCTTTTCCAGAATGCATATAGTTGGTATGGTATAATATGTATCCTTTTCAGACTAGCTTCCTTCACTTAGTAATATGTATGTAAGGCCCCTCCATGTCTTTTCATGAATTGATAGCTCTTTTATTTTTAGCACTGAATAATAGTCCGTTGTCTGGTCATACTACAATCTCTCTCTCCATTCACCTATTAAAGATGCAGTTTTGTTCAACATTAGAATACTATTTTCTAAAATATTGCCTGGCACATAGTAGGAGTTCAGTACATGTTTTGATCTTCACCATGTAATTATTCTCTCTCTGAATGGTGTCAATCACCAGCCAGTTGCCCAATCTGATAGTAAACTGAACCCAAATTTCCAGGAATTTGAGATTCTTCATCCGCCCTCTTACACTCACCCTTTGAAATCTGCCTCTTGACTCACTGTTGAATTCATTCTTTTCTCTACATCTCCATTGTCATTAATCTGACTCAGACGTCATTAATTTCTTCCAAATTAACATATTATCTTCCTGACTAATCGTTCCAACTCCAATGCATAATCTCTGCTCCTGAAACATATACCTCATTATGTTGATCTCTTGCTCAAAATACTCAGCAGATTAAAGTTTAAACTTATTTATATGCATTCACATTTTCCAAGATCTGACACTTACAATATGTACAGCCTCCTGTTCATCCTCTCTTTTTATAAACGTCCACCTCCTCATTTGGGTGCTCCGACAGCTCTGAATTATTTGGAGTATGCAAAGGAAGGTGTGGCTGCTTGTCAAATTCAGAAGTGTTCCTGAGAGTCCTAAATTGTTCTGTGCCTTATTGTCATTTTCCAATGCTTTGTTCTACATACGTTTGAAATAATGAATTAATTTAATTATCAATTCTATATTTAGGAGATGAATTTGACAAGAATCAAAGAGAAAACTATACAGCTTTTGAAATCTGAGGTTGATGGTGCTGGCTCCTGTATTTCTGCAGATTGTGGCTGGGTACCGTTCCATTAGGTCACAGGGTAGAAGATAAAATTCCTATTAGCTCATGCAAGCTTTGTGGCTAATACCTGTACAAGCCCTCCAGATTCTGCAGTGAATAGCAAAGAACACTTAAAAACTTTGCTTTAAAGTGTTTGTATTGCTCAGCTTCCATTATTATAAAATCCACCATCCTGATGTAAGATTTGTATTTTTGTTTAAGTGAAACCCTAAGAAACTTTTTCAAAAAAATATATTTAAAAAGGACCAGTGAAGCAGAATTCCTGCTGTGAAAAGAAGAGTGGGTTTTTTTTTTTTTACATTCTATGAACTTGCGGCTTGCTTTGAACATTGCATACATACATGCACATGCACACACCCACTTATCATTATATCTGAGAAGGCCTGGAAGAATGTCAAGATCCAAATGTATGAGGTAATGCGGAGTGAAGGGAAGACTATCAGCCTACTTCTGAACAAACAGTGTAAAGTTTTTATTTTATTTTATTTTTTGTAATAGATGCATACTGTGGTAACGAAAGAATCTAATTCAATGAGATACAGCTGAGCTTTGGGAAATTTTATCAGCCATTTGATTTCAAGTGATTTCATTCTGTCCTTAACTCAGAGCATTGGGCTTTGATATTGAAATAGGAATAGAACATTGAATCAGATATGTTTTTTTTTCCTTATACTTGCCATTTCAAAGAATTTTACTATTATTGTGTCCCCAAGAAGCAGGTAGGATTAATAGCCTTCTGAAGTGCTTTGGTTTTTTTGTTGTTGGAGAACAAGAAATCCTAACGTGATAAATGACTCTGAGGTTAGGACAGAGAAAATCAGGACCAGAATGGTGTTTAAAATTCAGATTTATTGATTTCCAGGATTATAGTCACTCGACTGATCTGTTTTCTCCTTCAATTTTCTGAAGTATTACATTTTGTAATAATAACCACTGTATGGCTGAAGTTAAAGTAGAGTAAGGCTATTTTACCAAGAGTCAGGAATTTTGAATTCCAATACCTGTTACAAGTCTTAATTTCAGTTAACACTAATATTTCTGGAATTTTATTTCTGTATTTGTATTATCTGTAAAAGAAATTGTGGCAGGCGCCTGTAGTCCCAGCTACTGGGGAGGCTGAGGCAAGAGAATCACTTGAGCCCAAGAGTTTGAGATTGCTGTGAGCTGTGATGTCACCGCAGTCTACCCAGGGCGACATAGTGAGACTCTGTCTCAAAAAAAAAAAAAAAATTAATTTGAGAAGACTTAGGAGACTGATCTAGACTTAGGGTTTTTCAGTCAGTGTTTCTCATTTAGGAATAAAGGAGCATGGTCCAGACAGCACCTTTTAAAGACATGAAATTGGTGGGATGTTGATGTTCATATTCCGCTTAACAGACTTTTTATTTAAGTAGACAAAACAGCGAATTCCTTTTACCAAGGAGACCCCAGGGTGCTATCTGGAGTGCCTTTGTTCAGTACCACAGCAAGTCAACTCCATTCTTCATTTCCTCTTTCATGAATTTGTTGGAGAATTATGAGTTTTTAGTTTATTCATATTATTAAATAACTACTGTAAAGTCTTATAATTTCATAAACATTGAACTTTGTTATTTTTATTGCCTTATTGCTGTACAAAATGAAGTAAATAATTTTAGGATAAAACTATAAATTCCAAATGAAAATATCTCTACGGTGTTGACAACAAAAGCAAAACAAAAGCATTACTCATAATATTAGCTAATTCACCAAACATTTACATATGTCAACTCATTAAATTCTTATAACAGTTCTCTGAAGTAGTTCCCATGATAACCTCCTCTCCCCTGGTGAGGAAATAACAGTACACTGGGTTTAGTAACCTGTCTATGGTCACTCAAGTAGTTATGGCTAGAGCATGGATTTCAAAGACTGGTCCAAAATCCATGTTATTGACCACTAAACTAAACTATTGGGCCATCCGTTCCCAATACCCACAACATTCTAAGCCATGGGGATATGGGCATATAACCTATAGAAGGGAATAGAAATACAGAGTATAGGCATGTGCTTTAGGAGCTTATATAAATATGCAGAGGAGATTATATTTACAGTAAATACATACCAAGGGTGGGATTCAACATGCTTTACGTTTCAAAGTGAGAATTTTTAAAGAATTGTATGTCTATCTTTGTTTGCTTGACACAAATTGAAATATCAAGAACTGTGAAGTCAGTATCTTGTTCCCATTTCTTTCAGGAATCAATTGCTTTACGCATATCAAATTCCAGTTGAACAGAAAAGCAGCATCTGCATTGGACAGCTGTCCTCCTCTGTGAAAAAGAAAGAACTAGAATCAGCCTCACTAGTGCTCACATGGGGCCTTTCATGATTCTCCTCTTCTGAGCTAGATAGCCCGCCCATCACCATTCACACATCCTGCTTTCTCGGCCCTTCGTGTGGTTCTGTCATTGCCTGGGAGCCTATTGTCTTCACTGGTCTGACAGTTCCTTCAGAGCAGGGATTTTGTCTCATGTATCTTTGCAGACTCGCGCCCAGCAGATGCTTGTACATAATAGACATCCAGTAAATGTTTACTAAAGTAAAATAAAGATGTGTCAAAAATAGTTTAGGAACTTCTAGAGAGGCAACGCTATTTTTTTCTTTTATTCTACTCATTTCTGGTTTTTAATACATCTACTGAGTACCTGCTTTATACAGCATGTATTTGTCATCCATTTTATTTATATACAGTGGATATCTACCATGTGTTGTTTGTTCATTGAATTACTTTGGACTAGGTCCTTCAGATGTATTAGAAAACTGGAACTAGTTTATGCAGTCCAGGCAAGGCTAAGTTTGGTAACAAACAAACTTCTAAATGGCAGTGCTTTACCACATAAAGGTTCATTTCTCAGTCATGAAAAAATGTACCACACTTCTGGTGACTCTCCAGGGCTCTCCCTTCCAAACAGTGACTCCAAGATCCAGGCTCCAGGCATCTTGTAGCTCTGCCATCTAAAATAGGAGGGTTCCAGGTCACCATGGCAGGAAAAGAGAGAACTGTGTTCCAAGTGCTTTGGTCTGGAAATGACATACTTAACTTCTGCTCACAGCCCTTTGGCAAGAACTTGTCACTTGGCTCTGCCTGCTGGAAGGGGGCAGGGGAATGTCAGAGAAAATAGTAGTAAATGTCTCCTCTGCCTAGAGGGAGAGGGAGAGGGAGAGGGAGCGAATTAGGGTCCCATGATCAATATTTACATTTAGTTTTCAGTCTGGTGTGTGTGTATGTGTTTAAATAGAAGTGAATTAATTTGAAAAGTAGATAATACATTATGTCAAAGAGATTCTTGACTTAAAGATCAGGAAATGCCCCCTCTACTTTCTATTGACAAGATACAAAGAATAAAATTTTTCTTTACATGAGTTAGGAAATGAAAGAGACAAAAACAAAGAGAATTTTTCAGTCCCAAACCTTTTCTTTAAATTAAAGATAATATTAAGAGATCGACTGACAGCACCCTCACTATTCTTAGCTCCCTGATGAAGTTTTTTTTCAAGCAGAGATGCCTGACCTTTCTCCTCCTATTTTCAAAATCTGGGGGAGAATTGAGCAAAAAGAGGCTTATCCATGGATAAGTGCTCTCAAAATTACTTGGTCACTGATTCTCTCTTGAGGTGACCTGCCTTCCTTTTTTGTACCCGAGAAAATTGTTGGTAACAATGACTGATGGCAGCTTTAATTTTCTCATTTGGAATGCTGGGATGAGCTTCCTTGACTCCTGAATAGAAATATTAAAATAGAAAGCACATGAAAAGCTCTTGCGACAGAGCATAACACGTAAAGACAAAAGCATTGCTAAGCTGTGATTCTTTTTATTTGTTGTCTCTTATATCTATTATCTGATGGATTGGGAATGACCTAAGCCTTGCTATATCAAGATTTTCTAGACACAAATTTCTAATTTGCATGTTCCTGGTTAAAGGAAGCATTACAACATGGCAAATGGCCAAGAAAGCAACCTCAGCCTGTTTCTTCAGGACTGTCAGAGTTTCTAGGATGACATCACAGGGAAGAACAAAAAAGTGCTCACCTAGTCATTTAATTTCCTAGAGCACATGGCTGAATTACATCCCCAGGTCTCAGCATCTCAGTGGGACCATGTTAATGAAATGTGAGCAGTAATGGCCTTAAAAGAGGTTGTGCATTTTCCATCCCTCTATCATCAATAATTTAAGGAATTGGTGAATGGAAGCATGCAGTAAATGAGGGGGTTGGTGAATGGATCCTTGAGTCACTTTGTGGAAGAGCCTCAGGCAGCAGAACCCTCCTGGCCTGCTTCACAGCCTGACTTCAATGAGAAAGAACCTTTGCTGTGTTAAGGCTCTGATTTAAGGTTTTGTTTTGCCTTTTTTTCTATCACAGCATAGTATTGCCTAACCTGCCTACTACAGACATGATATGTGCAAATAGAACATGCAGATGCCAAAAAGCCAAGACGTTTAAGGGGCCTCACAATCTCCTTTGCCAGAGGCAAACACTATTATTAATTTCTTATGTATCTTGTAGATATATATTACATAATAACAACAAAAACGGTGAGAGAGAGAGAATGTGCATGTGTGAAAATCCAAACTTTTGAGAATATTTTCTGTATCACTGTTTGTAAAAGGGAAAAGATGAAAATATAATGATCATCACACTGAAAGGAATAAAATCATGATACGTTTACATAATAGAGTAATACTACGCAGATAGCTATAAAATTCAGCCTTGTATATATACAGTAGCACCCCTAATCCACAGCTTTGCTTTCCAAGGTTTGTTACCAACGATCAACCATGGTCTGAAAATATTAAATGGAAAATTCCAGAAATAAAAATCTCTACATTTTAAATCACACAGTGTGATGAGTAGCATGATGAAATCCCTCCCTGTCCTGCCTGGGACATGAATTGTTCCTTTGTCCGGCAGAGCCACAGGGTAGCTAATACCAGCCCATTAAGCACTTAGGGCTCTTCTCAGTGATCAGCGCAGCTGTCATGGTATCACAATGTTTGTGTTCAAGTAACCCTTATTTTCCTTAATGGCCCCGAAGTGGAAGCGTAGCGATGCTGTGCAGAGAAGCCGTGAGTGCTTCCTTTGAGTGAAAAGGTGAAAGTTCTAAACTTAAAGAAGAAAAATGTGCTGTGCTGACAAGGCCATAGTCAGTAAGACTTCATCCATGAAATTCTGAAGAGAGAAAAAGAAAGGATTCTTAGAAGTGCTTGGAGAAATGGTATATGTATATTCACTATTAATAAACATTTTTGGAGGAAGACAAGATAGCTGACTAGAGATTGCTAGCATAGACCTCCTCCTTGAAGAACCAAGATATATCCACACTTCAACTAGATCTTGGGGAAAAGTGCTTGAATGCAGCAGAGAGACGATGGAAGACCCTAAGGATCAAGGAAAGGGAAGGAAGGCTGGTGCTGATGTTACCGGAATTTCTTCTTCAATAGGTTCCTGGTCTCGGGGATTCCAAGAATGAATCCACTGATTGCAGATCAGTGGGAAGACAGGATTTATTTTACAGAAGAGAGTACGGAAAATTACTAGAGCTTTTAGCAGAGGGAAAAATTCAAGTCAGAAAAAATCTCCCCCTGGGTCCTTTGTCTAGGGGCTTATAAATAGCCTAACAAATGAATGGATACAATCCCTTGTGCTCAGGACAAAATGTCAGTGCTTCCCAGGCCTGGGAAACTTACATGAAATTGACCAGGCCTGGGAAATGGGGCGTTCCCTGTTCAACTGCAAGTGCTTGGGAGGGAGACAGAGGCCAGGAGCCGAGATACTACAGTGCTTCTGGAGCTGGCAACCTGGAGGTGTCCACCCAGCAGTTGTCTGGCCCCTCTGCCTTCCCTCCAACCCGCTGGTTCCTCTGTCTGCCACTGCACCACCACCCCGTGGGAGACACACAGAAGGTGAGGCAGGTCCTCCTGTCATCTTGGCCAGGCGGCCAGGGCTGCCACCGCCCTGTATCCCTGGGAGCCTTGAGGGGCCCCCAGACTCGGATACAGTGACAGGTCCTTGGGGCTCCAGACTCCCACTCAGACCTTTATGATTTTGAGCTACAGAAGAGTTCATGGAGCCCCACCCGCCCCCAGAGTAGTGATACTGGAGTTTTAGGTTCTTGGTCTCAGTGATTTGAAGAATAAATATGTGGACCACAGATCAGTGGTAAGACAGAATTTATTTACAGAAAGGAATACAAAACCACTAACGTTCCCAGTAGGGAGAGAAAAGCGCTCCCCGTCTCTCTCTCTCTAGGGGTATATATAGGTGAATGATTTCCTTCTATATGAGGCCAAGAAATGAATGGACACAGTCTCTTCTGCTGGGGCAAAGTGAATGAATGTATTAATGAATGGACACAGTCCCTTCAGCTGGGGCAAGGTGAATGGATGTATTAATGAATGGACATAGTCCATTCACCAAATCGAGGCCTAGGAAATGTACATGAAATTGACCTAGGCCTGGGAAATAGGGGTTCCATATTCAGTCACAAGTAGAAAGGGAAGGAGACACCAAGTTGCCGGTGTCTTCCCAGCAGTTGTCTGGTCCCTTTGGCTACTGGAGCCTCTAGTGGGGGTGGGAGCCTCCCCCTTGCCTAGGCTCCAGCCTGCCGGTTCCTCTGCCAGCTGCCACGGCACCAACGCCGCCAAGGCCGAGGCAGACCCTCCAGCCCTGCTGGGCTGAGCTGGCTGGGACACCACCTGTCCTGTTTCAGTGGCATAGGGAACTGCGTGGAAAACTATACATAGAGTCACTGTGGAACTCCAGCTGCTCAGGCTTTCAAGCCCTGGGTACTTGTAGCACAGAACCATCCTGGGAGCCCCGCATTCAGAGGCTGCCATGCCTGGGAAGGAGTCGGGAACTGGGGCTTGCCCATCCACAGATCTGTCACTGCATCTGCGGGTCAGTGCAGGACCAAGGGGCATTCAGACCACAGCACTAGGCCTGCCTGGCCATTTGCATGGAAAGCGGCATACCCGTCTTCTTCTTCTTTTTTTTTTTTGAGACAGAGCCTCAAGCTATTCCCTTGGGTAGAGTGCTGTGACATCACAGCTCACAGCAACCTCCAACTCCTGGGCTCAAGCAAGTCTCCTGCCTCTGCCTCCCAAATAGCTGGGACCACAGGGGCCCCCCACAACGCCTGGCTATTTTTTGGTTGCAGCCATCATTGTTGTTTGGCGGGCCTGGGCTGGATTCGAACCTCCCGCCTTAAGTGTATGTATGTGGCTAGCGCCTTAGCCACTTGAGCCACAGGCGCCGAGCCGGCATACCCGTCTTTGTGGGCACTGTTGGCAACACAACTGCTGTTGATCTTCCTCAGTGTCCTGAGATCAGCCTGCCCTTCCCTACCACCATCAATTCTTGAACTCAGGGAACCTTCAGAGAAGTCCACTGGCCTGATCTCCTTCCCCCAGGATCTGATCATGTCATTCAGGAAAGGAGATTTGTGAACTGATCTTGGGTAAGGATGGAGCCAGCACCAGCAGAACAGGAGAGTAGAGTGTGGCATGGGTTTGCACTGCTACGCACTAGTGGGCCCCCTCCCTTCACAGAAACAGCCTGGGAAAGATGTAGCTTTACAGCCTCAGTTTTTGTCCCAGGTGGAGAGGTGCGCAGCCCCAGGGGGGCTTCACGATCTGAATGCTGCTTGAAGGCGGGGCTGCTCTGTGAGAGGGCGGTCGGCAGGGTCAGGGGAAGGGGAGCTGAGTCTGCCCTATTACTGCCTGCTGGCTGTGGATTCTAGACCCTCTCCCAGGTTTTCTTGCATGGTAGAGGCACCTCTGCCCCTCCCGGGAAGCTTGCCCAGCAGCCTGGAAACCATACTCTGACCCCTTGAGGTTAGCGCTTATGCCTGCCTCTGGGGTACCTGGACACAGCTCGACTGAACCAGCTCTGCCTGGCTTTGCCCCACATCTACCTCTGCAGCGGTAGAACACAGGACAAGGATCCCGGGAGTTCTAAGTCTCATCATCTCCTGGGTCATCTAAGTACTTAACTAATTAAGGCTAAGTCGCGGGAGGAGTCCTGATTCCCTAAACCAGTTGACCTGGTTCTGTTCCTGGGCTGAGCTAGAAAGTTTAACAGAGGCAAGGTGATAATCAAAAGCAAAAGTGAGTGAAAACTCAAAATAAAACTGGAGCGGCACAGGCAGTGTGGCTAGAAAGCAAAAGTAACTTACACAAGTTTCAGGATAACAGATTTTATTCAGGAAGAACGAAGAGGAAGTTTAGAGCACTTCCAAAGAAAGCTGGAAGTGGGTCCCTCTCATAAAAGAGCAGAGGCGATACAGACAGACATTCCGAGGTTTCCAGACTGATAAATACTCGGTTTGAAATTGGCTGCAAGTCTTTCACTGGCTTCTCTGACCTCCAGGCAGTACTGCCCTTTCCTATTGGTCATTGATGGTCTCTTTCTATTGGTCATTGGTTATCTAGGTTACTTCATACCCACTTTCTCATGAGCCCTCCAGACTTCCTGGTTCAGAAACCCAGGTTTTCCTCCCACCCTCCTTGAAACTAGCCCCTTTCTTAGTGTCCCCTCTCACTAAGTATAAATCCCGCAAACACTGACTACAGCTGGCTTTGTTTTGCAAGCACAGCCTACTGGCAGGGAGGTCACCTTGTATAGCTCATTACAATGTTTGTACGCTTTGGCTGACTAATGCACAAGACACACCTAAGGGCCTGGAGGAAGCTGGACATCTCAATATAAGTCATACTATTGGAAGTGTACAGCTGGGGAATGGGGTAAGCTTCCAGAGACTTCCATTTCCTCTTCTTGGAAGGAGGAAGGCAGCACACCCATATGCCTAGTCACTGTCACTACACCTCCAAATAACTAGAGTTTGAGAAAACCACCACTTTAAAGCTGTCCATACAAAGGAATTCATTCAGAGCCTTTGCTCCCTAAAAGTGTCTGTAAGCAAAGCCAAAGGCCCCTATCCAACCTATGCTACAATCACACTTTTTTTCGGGGGGGGGGAAGTCTCATCTAAACAACAGTAAATTAAAAATAAGAAGTTATTTCTCTTCCAGATGAGAAGGCATTAGCATAAGAACTCTGGCAGTATGAAAAAAAAACCCAGGATATTAAGGAGTCCCCAAAGGGATCATATCAGCTCTTTAGCAATGGATCCCAACCAAAATGACAGATAAAGAATTCAAAATATGGTTTGTAAGGCAGCACAATGAAATCCAAAAGAAAGTTGAAAATCAATACAAATAAACCAGAAAAGTAATTCAGGACATGAATGAAAAATTTACTAAAGAGGTAGATGTCTTAAGAAAAAAATCAAACAAGACTTTAAGAAATAAAAAATTCACTTACAGATTTATAAAATACAGGATAGCTTGAGCTCAGAAGTTTGAGGTTGAAGTGAGGTATAATGACACTACTGCATTTTAGCTCAAGCAATGGGGCAAGACCCTTTCTTAACAAAACAATAAACCAAGCCTCCATGTCTCATCCAAGTCCCAAAGATGGCACCCCTTCCGGTACCAGCGGCCACAGCCCATACCATACTTGCATTTCAGTTCTTGCTGTGGGAGCCTGACCCCCCACTCATGCTGTGGTTCTGTAAGCAATAGCTGGAGTTTCCTTAATGCTTAGGATTGGCTCCCCTGGGTCCTCAGACAGTGCACAGTCTTAAGAGATTGGATCAAAAATGGCATCTTTCACATAGGCTCTAAAACCTGAGGTGAACTCCTTCCCTGGACACGTTTTTTCTTGTAGGCTCCTGGTAGTTCCTTAAATTAGATTTGGGGCTTGTGAGGGTCAAGTTGCCCTTCCATGGCTTGGATTGTATGACTGCAGTCCAGGTATAGTGGACCACTCACCCTCTCCCCATATTACTCTTGGCTCCTGGCTTGACCCAGCCATGCAGATCACCTCCTTTCCTGCTCCTTCCCAGTTTTTGGTAGTTCCTATAGGTTCTCTACTGAATTCTGCTGTTCTTTTCTTGGGTAATGTGTTTATTATTTATTTATTCATTTATTTATTTTTTGAGACAGAGTCCTACTCTGTCACCCTGTGTAGAGTGCTCTGACATTATAACTCACACCAACCTCCAACTCTTGAGCTCAAGAGATTCTCTTGCCTCAGCCTCCTGAGTAGGTGAACAACCATGTCTGGCTAGTTTTGTTCTAGTTTTAGTAGAGATGGAGTCTTGCTCTTACTTAGGCTGGTCTCAAACTCCTGAGCTCAAGAAATCTACCTGCTGAAGCTTCCCAGAGTTCTAGGATTCTAGGCATGAGCCATGGTGCCCAGCATGGATAATGTATTTCAAGTGTGATTGTTTGTGCACTATTTGGTTCTTCTAAGTGGATAAGGCATATCTGAAAGGCTTCTAGTGAGTCTTAGAAAAAATCCATGATTCTTTTAAAAATGTTCTTGTTTTTCTTTTTCTTGGTCCTTTTTTTCACTAAGAGGTTAAGAAATGTGTCTAATGTGTTTTCTTCAATTTTATTTTGGTTTCCATTTTATAGTTAAACCTTTGTGTCATCTGGGATTTATTACGTTGTAAAAGAAGATAATTCAACTGTAGTTTTCCTCATGGCTATCAATTGTCTCAACATTAGTTAGTGAATCATTCATTTTTCCCATTCCTATAAAATTTCACTTTTTTAACATGCTAAATTTTTATATGCACGTGTATTTATTTCTGATCACTCCATAGATCTGTTTATTTGTATTTTATTACTACATATTTTTATTTACCAGAGGTTTAAATATGTTTCAATATCTTATTATAGACACCTTATTATTCAGAATTTTCTTGGATCTGATTTCTTTTTATTTTATTTTTGTATATGTGCTTTAAAAATGAGCTTGAGAACTTATTAATAAAGAAGGTGCTTGTTATTTTCCTAGAGGTCACATATATACATTTATAAATTAACATAGGGAGAATTTACGTCTTTTCACCCTATTTTTAATTTATTTGGGTTTTCCCTTTAGCTTCTTCAGTTGTATTTGAAAGTTTTTTTTAGTCTAAATTTCATTTAAAACTTATAAGCCATTTTATCTTTTTTTGTTTTTTT
Organism: Otolemur garnettii; assembly: GCF_000181295.1. NCBI lineage: Eukaryota > Metazoa > Chordata > Mammalia > Primates > Galagidae > Otolemur > Otolemur garnettii. The sequence goes on from NW_003852435.1 coordinate 8,043,110, forward strand.
CTTATTCTTCTATTTATAATTTGTAATTGTTTGTTATTTTTACATAAATAGGCTGCTCATTTTTAAATATAAACTTTGTTCCCAGTAACATTACAATGATTATTAATAAGAGGCGTTGAGTGTGGTAGTTAACATCTCACAGGCCAGTCCCAGACGATCTGGTTTCCAATCTAGTACTAACATGTACTGACTTTTAAAAGGCAATTCATGAAAAATTTTAGAATGGTGAGAATAGTACTTAGTTAATTTAACCACTATTCTTAATCGGATAGTAGCATAGAAGTTTTCTTTCAGAAAAAGAATTTTTTATTTTTGTACTTGGGAAAAGCTAAAATAGAATCTTCTATTTTTGTTACTATAAAGATGAGTAAGATACATTTTCTTCCCTTGAGAGAGACTGTTTTCTTATTTACCAACTCATTTGAGTCTCCAAATCTTTTTTGATAGATGAATAATTATACTAATTTCTTAAGTGTGGAATCTACTACTTGGAGAGCTTAAGGACAAAATTTAAATGTAGGCTTCCCTACTCTATAGCCAAAAATCAAGCTTTCAACCCATTAGTACAGTAAAAGAAAACCCCAGGGATGTATTTATTTGAAAATACATGCTCTTTTAACCAAAAAATTTACTCTTATGCGTCTACATTCATTGGCTAATGAACTGTTTTTCTGTAACACACTTCAACATAAAATATACAAATTGTACTTTACACTTAAGTGTAGTTAATGGGAAGGTCTTAGTTATAACTTCAAGTAAAAAAGAGCAAAAATAGGACTGCTGATTTTGATCTTTTAGTTTTGTATTTTCTTTTGTATCTTTCCTTGGTCCATCCCTAGTACTGCATTTGTAATTCTAAACCACAGAATACCTGGCCTGGATTACTACCCCAGCCTGTAAAATGGTCTCTAGAACTTTAGTCTTGTCCTTCTTACAGCCATTCTTCACTCTGCTACCAGAGCAATATATTGCAAATGTGATGCTATTTTTTTCCCTTTATAGGAGTTAGAGCTCATTAGCGTGGCTTCATGCCCTTCCTTGGTTAAACCTAGTTTTCTCTCTAGCCTGAAATCTTGCTAGAATGCTCAAGAACAGTGATTTTCAACTGGCGGGCCATGTGTACACTGGTGTGCCATGAGAGGATCTGAGGTAGGCAGCAAGAACTTTTAAAGGTCATTAATTAAATTATTTTAAAAGACATTCAAAGCTCTTTTTATTTCGATCAACAAAATTTATTTATTTATTTTTATTGTTTTGCAGTTTATGGCCAGGGCCAAGCAGTGGGAGAACCAGAGAGAGAAGGGACAACTTAAATATCCTCTCTGGAGGCCAGCTAGGAGAGAACAAAGTGTGAACGATTGGAGTGAATAAACACCAAGGGGAACAGGAAAGTGCATGGAGCAGTTTGCAGGAAGTTTTTTTCTTTTCTTTTTTGTAATATTCTTTTATTTTACTCTTTTTAAAAATTTCAAATTAGTATGAGGGTACAAATTTTTAGCTTACATGATTCTCACTTCCAAGGTAAAGTTCAAGTTGTAGTAGAGACCTTCACCCAGGGGACGTGCTGAACACCCTCACATTGTGTACATTAAGTGAGAACCCCCCATTGTCCTCCCCTATCCCTCCCTTCTTTTTCCTCTCCCCTCACCTTTGCTAGATGATATTTGGGTTTTATTGTTTATGTGGGCATGTAATTGTCTATATATTGGTTTCATTAGTATTGAGTACATTGGATTTTTCTTTTTCCATTTTTGAGGTGCATTACTAAGAAGAATGTGTTTTAATTCCATCCAGGTAAACATAAACATAAAAACGTAAAGTTTCCATCTTTGCTTATGGCTGAATAGTACTGAGAGAGTCTCTTGTGATCAAGGGGGAGCTTGTGGGGTTTCCTCAAGAGCCAGGAATGAAGCCTATGCTATAAGTGGGTTTTAGGACTGTGAATTCCTTGCAGGAAACCTCTTAGCTCTCCGACCCCCTTGTGGGTTTCTGTATTGCTTGAATCTTCAGTAAATAATCAACTGAGTACTTTTAAGTAAATTCTGTACATGTGCTTTATGGCCTAAATAGGAGGTAGATTCCCTTTTTTTGTCGTTCTCCAGCTGATTCCCTCAGAATGAAAGGCAGGTTGGTGAAAAGACCTCCAGGGGACCCCATTTAGATCCTAGTAGACAGACCATTTTGGTTGTAGACTGTGCTGCTACTCCTCCACAATCAGACATTTAGTGCCCAGGTGACGCAGTGGGAACCAGCAGAAGAGTAACAACCACAGCAGGGTTTGATTCAATGTCAAGAAATTATCCTTCCCTTCTCTCCATCTTCCTCTGTTTTATGTTAAGCATTCACAGTTGCTTCAGGCTGAAATTGTTATTTCATCAAATTATACTTTCATACAGTGTTATAAAATATATAACAATACATTGCCATGCCAAAGCTATTTTATTGTTATAGAAGTTAGAAATACGTGAAGAAAAAAAAACAATAAAAGAGATAAAATCCTCTGTAACATTTCAATTCCAACTTATTTTTTTACATGAGATGATGGAACATTGAGGCTAATTTTTTCTTCATTTCAATTTAAAGTATAATTTTCCTAGGACAGTGTTTTTTTATTCCTTGATTAAGGACCGTATAGTGATTACTGTAACCTAGTGCTGCAAAAGGCTGTGACGAGAAACCTGAACAGAGATTTGGGGAAAACAGAGTGCCTTTTACTACAGGCCTACTGCTGGTGTCCAAATCCATACCATTTAGGGTTTCACTGGAAGTGGAAGGGGAGTGTTTGAGGGTCTTAAGTCAGTCCTTTTATGATTACTTTGAATCTACACATAACTCCTACCCTCTCCCTACTGCTATGGTTCTGTTATTACTCTTATTTTCTTCCTTTTTCTTGTTTTGCTTTTCATTTTTTTCTTTTGATATTTTTTAAACTCATACATTACCTTAAAGCAAACACCTTTATAACTACTACCCATGCCTAGTGATAGAACTTTTCCAGCCATCCAAAAACCTCTTGGTAAGGCTTGTTTACCTTACAAATGGTTCCATTAGAATAACTACAATCTTGACCTTTGTAGCAATAACATTTTGAATTTTCTTTTTTCAGCCTTGTCACCAAAGTCCACTTGTTAATACATTGTAACTTAGTTTTTTCCATTAAAAAATTGAATTGATGTCTTTAGATTATCTCTATTAATCTACAGACTTTCCCTCCCCCTTAATCTTATCCCTTTCTTTTCCTTACAAGTTACTTGTTCAAAGACTCAGATAATGTAAACTGTCAAATTTCTTAGTGTTTGGATTTCACTAACTTTTGTGTTTTTAGCTAACTTCTCTTGTTCTCTTTTCTCCGTTTCCTAAAAAATGGTAACAGAATTTGGAGGAATCCGCCTCATTCTGGCAGACAACAGGAGGCACATAATGTTCTGACTGTTTCTGCTTTTGTTAGCAGCCATTAATGCTCACCATATAGATCCATCAATTCATTGAATGGTGGGCAATTGTAAATACTGATATACTATCATTGAAAATATCATCTGAAAAATTTTTAAAAAAAGACAATTTCATCATCTATTTTTTGTTGCCCAATGGCATAGTCATATAGGAAAAGCAGAGTAAATGCTTGAACCTTTCTCGTTATTTAATATCTTCTAAAGGTAATCATCGATTATTTTTAAATAATTAATTAAATAATATGAATTAGTAGATTTACATGTATCTGTTGATTTCAATCCATAGGTGATTATTTTCCTTACTGATGCTAAATCATCCCATCTTTGAGAGGAACTCAAAGAACCCTCATAGACTTGGCTTATTCTATTGCCAAGAATAGAATATTGTTTCTAAGTTGTCTTGGCTTCTTTTTTGACAAATTATTTTGGGTTCATCTTATTCATAGCATGCTCCAGACTTAGAATCAGCCATTTCTCTAAGAAGCCTTTGCTTCTATTAAAACATTACAAATCATGATCAAGTAGGCTTTATACCATGGAGGCAAGGTTGGTTTAACATATGCAAATACATAGATGTAATTCACCACGTAAACAGAAGCAAAAATAAAGACCATATGATCCTCTCAATAGATGTAGAAAAAGAATTTGACAAAGTTCAGCATGCTTTTCTAACAAGAATGCTTAAGAAAATAGACATAGATGGCACATTTCTTAAACTAATTAAAACCATCTATGACAAATCAATAGCCAATATCATACTAAATGGAAAAAAAAAACTGAAAGCATTTCCACTTAGAACTGGAACCAGATAAAGATGTCCACTATCACCACTACTATTCAACATAGTTCTGGAAGTTCTAGACAAGGCCTGAGGCAAGAGAAGGATGTAAAGGGCACTGAAATAGGCGAAGAGGAGGCCAAATTCTTGCTCTTTGCTGATGATATGATCTTATACTTAGAAAACCCTGGAGATTCAACCGCAAGACTCCTGAAAGTGCTCAAGAAATACAGTAATGTCTCAGGGTATAAAATCAATGTCCATAAATTAGTAGCCTTTGCATGTACCAATAACAGCTAAGTTAAGAAGCAAATCAAAGACACAATACTCAATACTCCTCACAGTAGTTTCAAGAAAATGAAATACCTGTGAATATATCTAATGAGGGAGGTAAAGGATCTCTACAAGGAGAAGCCCTAAGAAAATAAATAGTAGAAAACTTTAACAAATGGAAGAATATACCATGCTCTTGGCTGAGGAGAATCAAAATTGTTAATATGTCTATTCTACCCAAAGTCTACAGATACAATGCAATCCTCATTAAAATACCAACATCATACTTTGAAGAAATGGAAAAAATAGCTTTTTATTTTGTATGGAACTAGAAAAAAACACATCTGGCCAAGGCTATTCCTAGTAATCAAAACAAAACTATAGGCATCACTCTACCAGACTTCAGGTTATATTACAATTCCACAGCGATCAAAACAGCATTGTACTGGCACAAAAATAGAGACATAGGCATACAGAACAGAATAGAAAACCAAGAGATGAAACCAGCCTCTTATTACCATCTTATCTTTGATAAATCAAACAAAAGTATACACTAGTGAAAAGAATCCCTATTCAATAAATGGTGCTGAGAGAACTGGATAATCACGTGTAAAAGACTAAAACTGTACCCGCACCTTTCACCACTTACAAACATTAACTCATGATAGATAAAAGATTTAAATCTAAGACATGAAATGATAAAAATTCTAGAAGAAAATGTGGGGAAAACTCTTGATGATATCGGCCTAGGGCAAGTTTTTATGAAGAAGACTCCATTGGCAATCTCTGTAAGAATGAAGACAAATAAATGGTACTTAATTAAGCTAAAAAGCTTTTGGACAGGTAAGGACACAATAATTGAAGCAAATACACAACTTTCAGGATGGGAAAAGATATTTGCATGTTATGAATCTGACAAATGGTTGATAACTAGAAAATATAGAGAATTCAAATTAATCAACAAAAAGAAAGCAAACAATCTTATCCATCACTGGGCAAGAAACATGAAATTTTCTGAAGAAGACAGATGAATGGCCGACAAACACATGAAAAAGTGCTCATCGTCTGTAATCACCAAAGAAATGCAAATCAAAACCACCCTGAGATATCACCTAACCCCAGTGAGAATAACCCAAATCACAAAATCCCAAAACTGTAGATGCTGCTGTGGACGTGGAGAGAAGGGAATACTTTTAAACTGTTGGTGGGATTGCAAACTTATGCAGCATCTTTGGAAAGAAGTATGGAGAATCTTCAAAGAACTCAAAATAGACCTTTCATTTGATTCTGTAATCCTAGATCCTACTAGGTATCTACCCAGAAGAAAAAAAAAAAAGATTTTGTCATAAGGAAATTTTTCATTAGATTGTTTATCACTGCTCAATTTATACTAGCCAAGATGTGTAATCAATTCTAGTGCTCATCATCCTATGAATGGAGTAATAAACTGTGGTATATGTATACCATAGAATACCATTCAGCCACAAAAAGGTAGAGACTTTACATTTTTTGTATTAACCTGGATAGAGTTGAATATTCTTTTTAGTAAAGTATCACAAGAATGAAAAGTAAGTATCCAATGTATTCAATACTAATAGGAAACCAGTAGATGAACTAATACACTCCTACACAAGAGAAAATCTCAAGTTATTTCAAGTTGGATGGAGGGGGGAGGAGAGAGGGAGGAAGGGAGTAAAGAGGGGGATTGTGTGCTCTCACCTAATGCACACAATGTAAGGGTATATGGCACACCTGCTGGGTGAGGGACACAACTACAATAGGGACCTTCCTAACAAGTGCAAACATTATAACCTAATCATTTATACCTTCTTATTAATCTTAAATTTAAAAAGCTCTTTTTTAAAATAGAAAATGGCAATTCAGAACCACAATCTTGTTCCTAATAATGCCATTCTAACATCACAGTGCTCCTTCGTTTGCTGTTTTTGAATGGTGTTATAGACTAAATATTTCTGTCCTCACAAAACTACGTATGTTGAAATTCGACCCCTCAAGATGATGGTAGTAGAAGGTAGGGCTTTGGGGAGGTGACTTAGGTCACCATAATCATTCATTCATGGGATTAGTGTCCTTAGAAATAGAGACCCTGGAGAGTCCCTTACCCTTACATCTTGTGTGGACACAGTAAGATCATGGCCTTCTGTGAATTAGGAAGCAGACTCTCATCAGACACATACTCTATCTTGATTTCAGGCTTCTCAGCCTCTAGAACTATGAGAAAAAAATGTCTTCATTTATAAGCCACCCTATTCATAGTACTTTGTTACAGCAGCCTGAATGAACTGAGACGAGCCACGTTCTCAAGCTCTTCTGTTTCTTTCCTTTACTTTCATCTGGACATTGACTTTACTTCATGCATTTTTATTTTATTAAAAAATAGAAATATAATAAATGTATACATATTTATTGGATATCTGATGATGTTTCCTTACATATTGTGTGTAATAATCAGATAGGGTAATTGGTATATCCATCATGTCAAATGTTTTTCATTTGCTTTCCACTAGGAACATTCAATATCCGTTTTATCTGTTTGGAGCTATATAACATATTACTGTTAACTATAGTCATCCTACAGTGCTGTAGAACTGGGGTCCCAACTCCTCGGCTGTGGACTGGAGCCAGCTTGTGGCCTCTTAGGAACAGCGAAAGGTGGTAGGTGGATGAGTGACATTCATCTGTATTTATAACCACCCCCCTTCGCTTGCATCACCTCCTGAGTTCTGCTGCCTGTCAGATATCCTGCTCACCCCATTCCTGGTCTGTGGAAAAATTGTCAGGTTGTCTTCCACGAAACTTGTCCCTGGTGCCAAAAATCTTGGGGACTGCTGCTTTAACAAATCACTTCCTAATCCTACCCTTTCCCCTGCCCTTCCCAGCCTTTAGTTTCTTCCATTCTACTTCTTATTACTATGAAATCAACCTTTTTTAGCTTCCAAATATGAGTAAGAACATGGAGTGTTTATGTTCCTGGCTTATTTCACTTAAGTTAATGTCCTCCAATTACATCCTTGTTACTGTGAATGACAAGATTTCACTCTTTTTTTTTTGTTTTGTTTTGTTTTGAGACAGAGCCTCAAGCTGTCGCCTTGGGTGGAGTGCTGTGGCTTCACAGCTCACAGCAACCTCCAACTCCTGGGCTTAAGCGAGTCTCCTGCCTCCACCTCCCAAGTAGCTGGGACCACAGGCGCCCGCCACAACACCCGGCTATTTTTTAGTTGCAGCTGTCATTGTTGTTTGGCAGGCCAGGCTGGATTCGAACCTGCCACCTTAGGTGTATGTGGCTGATGCCTTAGCCACTTGAGCCACAGGCACCAAGCCAATTTCACTCTTTTTTATAGGTGAACTGTATTCCATGGTGTATATATGGTATACCATATTTTCCTTATTCATTCATCTGTTGTTGGACACCTGAGTTGATTCCATAAATGGGCTACTCTAAATAGTGCTGCAAAAAAACATGTGCATGCAGATTGTCTTTGATATACTGATTTATTTTCCTTCAGATCATGCTCAATAGTGGGATTGCTACATTATATGGTAGTTCTATCTGTAGGTTTTTGAGACCTCTGTACTGTTCTCCATTGTAGCTATACTAGTTTCAAGTTTACATTATCACCAATAGTATTTAAAAGTTCCATTTTCTCTGCATCCTCACCCACATTTGTTATCTTTTGTCCTTTTCATATTAATAATAGCCATCCTAACTGGGGTAAGGTGATAGTCATTGTGGTTTTGATCTGCATTTCCCTGATGATTAGTGATGTTGAGCATTCTTTCATGTATTTATTAGCCATTTGTGTGCCTTCTGAGAAATTTTTGATCAGATCATTTGCCTATTTTTCAGTTTGATTGTCTGTTTATTTTTGCTGTTGAGGTGTTTGAGTTCCTTGTGTATTCTGGATATGAATCCTTGTCAGATGAATACTTTGCAAATACTTTCTGCCATTCTACTTTTTGTTCACTGAACAAATGTTGATTGTTTCCTTTGCTGTATATGATCTTTTTAGTGTGGTATAATCTCATTTGCTTATTTTTTTTTCTTTTGTTCCCTGTGCTTGTGAGGGCTTATTCATAAAAATCTCTCCCACGCCAATGTTCTGAAGCATTTCCCTGGTTTTCTTCTAGGAGGTTTATAGTTTCAGGTCTTTAATCCATTTTTAGTTAATTCTTTTGCATATGGATATCCAGTTTCCCCAACATCACCCAGTGAGTGTTCTTGGCCTTTTTTTTTTTTTTTTTTCCAAAAAATCAGTTGGCTGTAGAAACATAGATTAATTTCTGGATGCTCTATACTATTCTTTTTGTGTCTCTGTTTCTGTTTTTATGCCAGTACTATGCTGTTTAGGCTGCCATAGTTTTGTAGTATATTTTGAACTCTGGTAGTGTGATGCCTCTAGATTTTTTCTTTTTGCTCAGGATTTCTTTAGCTATTTAGGATTTTTTTGTAATTTCATACAAATTTTAGGATTCTTTTTTCTCTTTCTGTGAAGAGTATAATTGGTACTTTAATAGAGATTGCATTGAATCTTTAGACTGCTTTAGATAGTGTGATAATATTAATAATAATAATTCTTCTTATCCCTGAGCTTGGATGTCTTTTCATTTGTTTCCTCTTCCATAAATCAATCTTTCTTGCAATTTTGCATCTAGATATCTTTCACCTCCTTGGCTACATTTGTTCTTAAGTATTTTATTTATTTTTATTTTGTTGGTAGCCATTGTAAATTGTCTTCTTAATTTCTTTTTCAGCTAGTTCATTATTCATGTGTAGAAATGCTACTCTTTTTCTGTATGTTGATTTTGTATCCTGAAACTTTACTGAATTCATTTACAGTTCTAAGAGTTTTTTGGTAGAGTCTTTAGGTTTTTGTACATGTAAGATTATGTCTTCTCATTCACTTTGATCCAACTTCTACGAATTTCTTTTCTTCTATTAATTTCGATTTCTTTAGGTGCCAACTCATCTTCATTCTGGAATTCTCTCGTTCCTTCAGTTTTTAAGGTAGTTTCCTTTTACTCTCCCACTATTGGACTGGGCAAAATGTCTCCCAGTGTCAGGGGCTGTTTTCAAATGTTCTTGTCATGATTTCTAGTGAGCATATGTTGGCTATTATTATTGGTGTCTCTTGAGTTCAAAACCATCAGACATCTTATTATTTCTCTTTGTTTTCTTCTGCACAAATACTGATACCACATAGATCTTGTGATGTTTGGTGATGTATGTTCACTTTTTTTGTTCTTTAGGCTCTGTGAGGATACCCTGTCCCACAGTCTGTTACAAATTATATTCATGTATTTTGGTTTGCTATCTAGTAACTTTATGTAAAAGTGCAAGAAGATTAAAAAAACAATGTGGCCACCATCTTCCCAGATTTTTATTTTTTCCTGATGTTGTGAGAATACAAAGATAAATAGTCCTGTTAAATTTCTTCTTTACTTGTAGGCATTTTAGATCCTTTATGTGAGTTCACTAGATAGTTTTCTGAATATAATTCATGTTTGAATGATGAGTAATCACAGCATAAATGATAATACTGTCACTTGAAAATAAGATTTGTAAAATTCAGCCGTATTACTGTTATATGTCATCCTATATATATATATTTTTTTTTTCAGTTTTCTTTCCTACCATCTCTCTTGCTTTCTGTTGTCCTACTACCTTCAGGGTGTTATTTCAGGGTGCTACTTTTAATACTGTGTACCTTTCTTGGAACCAGCTTATAAAGAATTATTGATGTCCTTCTTGTACTTCTGCCTAACTCAGCACAAACCTGTCTTTATATAGATATGTTAGATGCCTCATGGTATAAAAAGTGACCTTATTTGATTAGTCTTGTCAAAAATAACCAACCACAATTACTTTGAACTATAAACACAAACATCAGTTTGTTCTTCTTTCTCTCCCACGTTAAAATTTCAGTCTAGTCTTTAAATTTATGGAGTCAGGTAGGAGAAATATGGGATAGCTTTCTCTTGGCTCCTGTAAATAACCTGACAAAGAGACTTGTTGCTTAACTAATGCCTAATGTGTTCATTTGGAATACTCTGATGTTCAATTTTATTAGGCATTTACAAAACAAAGCTTGTTTCCCCCTTGCACTGTAATTAGTGTAATTAGAGTTTATGTGTGAAGTATCATATATCTATTGTGTGGAGGTTTTTCAGGATAACAAGGATACTGAATTACCTCACTAAGATTGTTGGTTTCAACAATCAGTTTATGTAGAGTGTTTAATAATACCTCACACTGGAAAATTGAAGTTGCTATCAAAATAGCATTGAGTGATTTGGAACAAGAATATGTTTTTGCTATACTCTGCCTGCAACTCAGGGATGACTGGACATAATGTTTATATATGAAATGAAAAACAGACCAGATCAAGATTATGGGATGGTTTTTTTTTTTCCTGAGAGGCTAACAAGAATAAGTGTCATGCCATACTAGTCCAGGGAACAAAACTGTAAATATAGAGAGAAGAAACAGGTTTCCAAGTTTATATTGCTGCTATCTTATGGGAATTAGCTTCTGTTGTTACCATAATGTGTTATGTTGAAAGGGGCAGACAGGGTTGTGTTGAAGAGTCCCTGAGAGATTACCCAAAGGACTCAGTAGCAGCATATGTCAGAGCAGCCTCACAAGTGAAAATAAACTCACGGCATGTGGTTATCTGCCTGGGAGTTCTTGCTGTTCACTACACAGTTCATCTGAATGGAGAGCAAAAGTATTTCTTTTTCAAATAAAAAATACAAAATGGCAAATGTTCTATTTTTTTCAGACCAGCCCTAGGTGTCCAGTTTTCTAAACCTGACGTAAAAGCGGAGTTTGTCGATGGTGGCCAGGAGCTGTCTTGTCCTTTTAGAGCATCACATTTTTCACATGTACTTGAGCTTCATCTGAAGTGGCTCCTGTTATTTCAGACCCAGTTTTAATTGATATGCTTAGTCTATTTTCTCTTTACTTTCAAGCACCACTATTGATCACAAGTTAAATTGGCCCAAGTTGCTATGCACAACGTACTGGCAGCTCTGTTAACACGCTTCTTTCTTTTTCCACTCTTCAAGCCCTTGCTTATACTTAACCAAATCACTGTTCAAGTAAGTCCACATAAAAGTAGAGTTCCTATGCAGATTCCCTGCACATGTGAATTTCAGAGAGACAAGTACTGCAAGGACGTAAATGTAATTCAGGCCAGTGGGTAGAAGATACTGCAGAGGCAGTTAGTGCTGCGTGCTGTATGGAGAAGTGAGAGGTTTCCCTTATCTGGTCATTCTGTCTGATGTGGAAGAGATGTGGCTAAACATACAAAGAACTTTTCATCTGTTTCTAGAAAAAATTAAACCCTAATTATTTTCACC
>NW_003852435.1:8055302-8057090 GCF_000181295.1 Otolemur garnettii
CTGACCACTTTAAAAGAGTTAAAATTGTTTCATTAGATCTATTCAATCTTCATGGCATCATCAGTGAAAGACCAAATTGTAGAAGCTGATGTCATTAAAACCTTTGACTTCTAAAATTATAGGTTTCTGTTATGACTATGATCAGATTTTTTTTTTTTTTGAGAAAATAACCATGATCGTGTTTATGGTATATAGCTCTTCTAAGTATGAGATTTATAGCTGTAGGGGAGACAGTTCTTCTTCACTGATTTAAACTGGAAATGCTATCAAAATCACATACTACATATTCCATTTCAGGAGATAAAAAATTGCAGGTATCATTTCCTCATTTCCTAAGCATTTGTTAGTAGTCACACTAGATGGGCAACTTGTTGTCAACTGAATTGTTACACTAGGGTGGCTCCTGGATGATGTCACAAATAACATTTATTTTCAAAATTGCTGAGCAAAACCTGAAACAAAACAAACAATAGCCTGTAGTCATCTTGAATGCCTTTCAACATGTGTCTCAAGGTAAATTTCAGGTAGCCTGACGTTGGCAGATCAGGAACAAGCCATCCCTGGGCCCAAATTTCATTAGAACTCATGTCTCTGACAAGGAAAAGGGTGGCAGGGGCATTGAGTTGTCAAAGGAAATATTTGGGCCTCTGCAGAACCCTTCTTATTGCACGTTGTAGAGCTGTTGAGAAGTGGTTTCTTAGTTAGAAACCACATTTTCCAGGATCTCCTTGCAATTAGATGCAGCCACTGATCGAGCTTTCACAAATGGAAGGCATGTGATCTGAAGTGATGCACATCACTTTCAGGTCTGACTCATCAAAGCCTTCAGCTACTGTTCCCCAGACTCTTCTTTTTCTTTAGTTAGTTGGTATGGAGATGACGCCAGGATAAATTTATAGGCTTTGTGGTGAAGATAAAGGAATTTATGTAATTCTGGGTTCCTGTAGCTTCATTGAGGGCTACCCTCTTGTTCTCCTGTTCAGCAGTATTAGATGAGCAATTCTTCAATGAAAAACTTTTCATTATGTTTGGTCTTAGATGTATTTGGTTGTATTTACTATAGCAGCTATGGGTTCTCTAGTAAGGCATGTAAATTCATCTAAGGATATATATGTCAGAGGTAATAACTGAAGTAAAGGCAGTGGGAAGGTTGATAGAGAGGAGAAATGCTATTTGGAGTCCTGATTTGGTGAAGATATGACAAGGAAGGAGGGTACATATAATCCATTTCATTTTTGAGCTAGGAAAAGCCATTGCAAACCAGTTGAGGAGTTGAGGCCAAGGATTCAAATATACTTATTCATTCATTCATTCACTCTTTCATTCCACATATGCCTACTATGTGCAAAATCTGGCCTAGGTGTTGGAGATAACTCAGTAAAAAAGAGAGGCCCAAAATTATCGGACTGTCCTTTTCTAAGCCTTAATGTCTCTACTTACTAATTCTTGCTTGTTTTTGGTTAATAAAGAAAATCATAATAACATCTTTAGTTGGAGTTGTGATATAAACAAGTAAAATATCACTGTTGTTTGCTCTTGTAATTTTAGTTCTTTATTAATGTTAAGTGGATTTAGTTAGGGTCCTTTCTGATGAGGAAGAAAAATACTGTACCTGGATTTCTTTGGTCCTTCCTCCCAACTCTGGCTTGGTTCTGACAGCTGAACAAATGGGAATATGTATGAGGCTATAAAATAACTTCTGTTAAAATGTGCAAGATTCAACATTTAAAAGGAATTGCATTTCAATACAAGATAAAGTTTCCAGATTACCTTGAGAATTGGGGCTGT
>NW_003852435.1:8058106-8064954 GCF_000181295.1 Otolemur garnettii
GACACTTATGGAAAGGAAAGAAAAGGAAAGAATATGTCCTTTTACATTCATATGAGGCATGAGTGATTTTATCTTTTTCCTGTTATAATGGCAGCAGAGACAAGTTGGTTATAGGTCAAAGAGAATAAAAGAGGAAAATGTTCCAAAATTGATATCAACATTTAGTCTTTTGTGTTCCTTAGAGGTGCTAGCATTTTTTGATAATAACACTAGTCTTCCCAATGACTATGTGTAGAACTGTACCAATGATTCCTCACGTGTGCTCCACTTTTCCACCTTGTTCATTTTGTAAGGTCGGTTTAGAAAAAAATGTTGACAATATCTAAACCTGGCTCTTGCTGTTTGGAGGAAGTGTTTTTATTTTAGTTCTGTAGCTTTATATGAAGTTGAAAACGAACATCTTCTGAAAATAGAGGGTCTGTTCAGGAATCTAGGCTCTGTATTTTGTTGGCAATGAGGGCTGAGCAATGCCATTGATGGGCAGGAGGAGAAGAAAAGGAAAAACAAATATATAGGTAGCAGATTCAAATCATATTCAAACTTCAAATTTATGATATTAACTTAGATGATATATTTTACGTCCATTTTAAGAGTTCTCATAGAGAAATAAACAAAAAAATTGCCAATATAGTATTAAAACACTAAAATGTAGTATTAAGGCAAAACTAATACGTAGTTCAGACAAAGTATTTGTCTTTTAGTAAGACCAGTTATATTTTGCTTAGCATGAATGTACACACTTTAAAAATATTTCTACAAAAGTTGGTGACTTTTTCTATTTCCCACTGGTACACTTGAGAAGAAAACTGGTTGTATCTTATAGTATTATGTTGAAATTAGCAAATAGAACTTACTGAATGGAATAAGTAGTTCTTTATGATAAATTTTGGTGAAATTCTTTATGTATTCTTTGTATTTTCAGATACTGTAAGAAAAGAAGCTAAACCAATGAGCACAGTGTAAAAAATAACTATTTGAGTCACTTCTTGTATTTTGTATTCTATGTATTTTCAGATACTGTAAGAAAAGAAGCTAAACCAATGAGCACAGTGTAAAAAATAACTATTTGAGTCACTTCTTACACTATTTTATCTGACACTCATCATAGAGCTATTCTTAGAAGAACTAATAACATACTTGAATTAACTGTGACATGTCATTATATGTATATACAATACATACACATTTACCTACACATACTGAGTTTTCTCATTTATTAAAGAAAATAAGAATGTGATATTGTTCTCAACATAAAGCATTCTATAACATGTTTTATATTAATAAGCAATAATCTTTGTAGATTCTGAATGTTAGCCCTTTATCAGCTGTATAAATAGTTTGCAAATATTTTTTCCCATTCTGCAGGTTCTCTGTTTACTCTGTTGATTGTTTCTTTACCTGCGTGGAAAGTTTTTAACTTAATTAAGTCCCACTTATCTATTTTCACTATTGCTATATTTTCTCTTGGGGGTCTTAGTCATAAATTCTTTGCCCAGACCAATGTCTAGAAAAGTTTTACCTGTTTTCTTCTAGAATTTTTATGGTTTCATGCTTTACTTGAAATAACTTTTTTCCATCTTGAATTTTTTTGTATATGACAAGAGATAGGGTTCCTGTTTTATTTTTCTTTTTGTAGAACTCAGACAAATCAGCAAGAAAAAAAGACAACAAGCCTTTTAAAAAGTGGGCAAAGATATGAGTAGAACTTTTTTCAAAATAAGATAGATAAATGGCCAATAAACATATGAAAAATGCTCAACATCACTAATTATCAGTGAAATGCAAATTAAAACCATAATGAGATATCACCTTACCCCTGTTAGAAGGACTGTTAGTAAAAAGTCAAAAGGCGATAGATACTAAAACAGATACAGAGAGAAAGGAGCACTTCTATACTGTTGGTGGGACTGTAGATTAGCACAAACCCTAGGGAAAACAGTATGGAGATTCTGTAGACCTACCATACAATCCAGCAATCCTGCCACTAGGTATCTAAATCAAAGAAAAGAAATTATGCTATAAAATATGCATTTGCATCTGAATGTTTATTGCAGTACAATGCACAATTGTAAAGATGTGGAATCAACCTAAGTGCCCATCAATTCATGAGTGGATTTAAAAATGTGGCATATCTATCTATATATATATATATACACACATATACATACAGACGCCATGGAGTACTACTCACTTATATTAAAGAATAACATAGTGTCTTTTGCAGCAATGTGGATGAAACTGGAGACCATTATCTTAAGGGAAGCATCTCAGGAATGGAAAAACAAACACCACATATCCTCACTAATCTTTGGGAGCTAAATGTTGTACACACATGGACACAAAGAGATAGAAAGGACATTGGAAACCAAGTAAGGGGGAGGGTAGATGGAAAGAAAGATAGAACTTTCCTATGAAGCAGAATGAACACTATTCTGGTAACGAATGCACTAAAAGCTCTGACTTAAGCATTACATTTATATGAGGTATCCATGTAATGAAAACATTTGTACCCCTTTGATAGTTTGAAAGAAAATAAAACAATACCTTATAATAAACATTCTTTTACTATTTTGGAGATTAGAATATGGAATTTTTTTTGGCTACAGGTGTTTGAAAATAACCTTATTACATCATAATGAATCAAAGGAGCAGGATTCATTTACAACATGGGGTTGAAGTGACTTTTATTACATTGACATTTCTCCAGCACTGATGCATTTTTTCCTATGAGTTTTTCCCTTAGGAGCTTTGTAGACATTCTGTATGTAAGTAATTACAAGGCAAACATTTTTACTTATATAATTCTTATATTAAAGATTCTTTTTGACAAAATGGGAGAGACTTTATCATAAAGGAGAGGTTCTATTAATGAAAGTGAAAATCAGAAATAGACAAATTATGTAGTATCTTAATATCATGCAGCTCCTTTGCTTCACACTTGCCAGTAAATTTCTCCAGTAATATGATCTGTGTTGGATGGAGTTTTCATATTGAAAGTCTCATAATAATTAATAATAATAATGATAATTTACGTTCCTCTAGTGTGGTCTGTTCACTTACTGTTTCCTTCCAGTCATTCATTTTGTTGCCTAATCCCTATCCTATTTCTGAGCATCAGCTCTGTTTGGCAGCAAATACAGAGATAGGATACTCATTTCCTGCCTGAGGGATTTTTCCAAATGCATGTTGGATCATGTCATGTCATTTGTCACTCTTCAGTTTATGATTATTCAGAGGTCTCTTTGTTGTCCTGAGTTTGAGCTCCCAAAGTATCAGTCTTCAAGTGATCCTCATTGCCTTTGGAATAGCATTTGAATAGGAAATACAGCTTACAGCCAGGTTAAAGAATACCTGGTGCCAAATCACAGGTTTTAGTTCATCCAGCACATCTTCACATGAGCTCCAGCCCAAAGGAATTCATTGTCGTTTTCCCCAAATTTCATACCTTTTCTGCTTTCATGATTTTGCTTTTGGCAGGCTGGTCCCAATGGATTAACTGAGTAGGAAAGATCTGTGCATATTCAAGTTCATTAGATTCTGTTAAATCACTCCTCAGAGTGATTGTACTCATTTTATTCCCAACAATTGTATATGAGTTCCCATTTCTCCATAGCCTTCTCAACACTTGATAATATCGGATAGGTGCCAAAAGACAAGTTATTTTAGTTTTTTTTGCATTTTCCTGGTTTGTAGTGAGGTTGAACAACTTACATTTTATTGATTTTTGAGTCTTCTCTTCTATGAAGTACCTTTTATTATCATGCAAATATTCTTCTATGGGCTTTTTTGTTATGGATATTAATCTCTTCTAGGTTGAACTGGTTGCAGTCTTCCTTCAGTCTAAGTCTTATCTTTTGATATTGATATTTTAATATTGTCATTTGATGCAGAAATTCCTAACTTCAATGTAGTCTAACTTATTCTTGATGAGTCAGTGTTTGATCTTTTAAAAAACAATATCCTATTATGTTATTTTCTCTAAATGTTCTAAAATTTTAAAGTTTATATTTAGGTACTTAAACCATCTGGAATTTATTTTTGTTTATGGAATGAGGCAAAGAATCCAGTTTTTTCCCCATATGTCTAATCAATTATCTGAGCATCATTTATTGGATTATCCTTTTTCTTGACTGATCTGCAGTGATACTCCTTTATTTATCAAGATACCAAATATGCCTATGTCTGTTTCTGGCCTCTCGTTCTCCACTTCAATATCTTTCTTTAATAATACAGTTTATAATAAGACTTGCAATGTGGTACAGTGAGTCCTCTCCTCTCTTCAAAATTGTCCTTTTGCTCTTTAGTACAAATTTTAGAATCAGACTAGACAAACCCATGTTTTAAATTGCATTGGATTTATAGATTTTTCTTTGCAAATTGCAAAAAAAAGAAACAACTGTGTCTTATATCAAAACAGCTCAACATCTGCTTTCTGGAGATAAGCCACCTTTAGTGTATCAGAGGAGCTCTGCCCTGAAAAAATGATGATTGGGGACCTCCTAGCACCTCCTGTATAACTAGTCCACAGGACAAAAATCTATGCAAGTTTAGTTTCTGGTGGGACATCTTATTAGGAGAGTAGGTGAGTACAGGGAAGGAACAAATCAGTGTAAACCAGAGAGACGTGATGTCAAGATTCCATTTACATTCTTTGCAAACCTCTTTGCTTCCTATCTCTGCCATCATATAATGTTTCCTTACCACAGGAATAGAAAAGAATGATTAAGGGAAATAGCATATAATTTTAAGAAGGGAAAAGAGGTATGAAATCGACTTATGGAAAATTATATTTAGATGTAATTTTAAAGATTGTCTAGTCTAATTCACACATTTAATTTTTTCTGTAGATGAGTAAAATGACCCAAAGAGATTAATTACCTCATTTATTCATCTGATTCATTGTCTACTGCTCTTCAAATCAAAGCATTTAAAGTGCTATAAAAAGTATGTAATTGTTATTATTATATCTTAATTAGAATATCTGTTTATTATCTAAATTCACTATTTCCACTCATTTTGCCATTATTCTGAATACCTTAATATTTTCAAAACTTTGAATCTCTCACTGTGCCAAATGGTGCCCTAACATTAGGGCATTCTCTCTCTTTGTCTCATAAAACTATGAAAAATATCTTCTCTTTTTAATTACAGGTCTAGTTATTTAGACCTAATTATCATGCAGAAAAATCATTTTTTATCTTTACTTCAAAATGGTAGTAGATTTTATTTAAGTGTGCTTCAAAAATTATGTTAAGATAAGATGGAATATTAACTGGAGGTCATCTGGTCTCTAGAAAGATTAAGCTAGGAATTTGGGGTATGTGCCAAACAGAGGAAATCCAATACCAAATGAACCTATGTTTTAGTAGAGCAAAGTTTTTTTTTTTTAATCTAATTTTTATTATTTTTTTCTTTTAAAAATTAAATCATAACTTTGTACATTGATGCATTTATGGGGTTCAGGGTACTGCTTTGATATACAATGTGAAATGCTTACATTGAACTAAGTAACACATCCATCACAATTCTCATTTCTTAGTAGTTTTGAAATGTACCATTGCACCATGCATATTTAGTGAGGTCCCCCCAAATACCCTCCCACCTCCCATATCTGCCCTCCCATCCCCTCTCTCTCCTCTTTCCTTCTACTTTCTGGACTATAGTTATGTTTTGCCATTTGCATGAGTATGTAGGTGGTTATATATTGATTTCATAGTAGTATTGAGTACATTGGATACTTTTTTCCCCATTCTTTGAGATACTTTACTAAGACGAATATGTTCCAGCTCCATCCCGGTAAACATAAAAGATGTGAAATCTCCATCTTTTTAATGGGTGCATAGTGTTCCATGGTGTACGTATACCACAATTTGTTAATCCATTCATGGGTCGATGGGGACTTGGGCTGTTTCCATGTTTTGGCTATTATGAATTGGGTTTCAGTAGACATTCTGGTGCAGATGTCTTTGTTGTAAAATAATTTTTGATCATCTGTGTGTATACCTAGTAGAGGAATTGCAGGATCAAATGGTAGGTCTACTTTTAGTTCCTTGAGTGTTCTCCAAACTTCTTTTCAAAAAAGTCATATTACCTTGTATTCCCACCAGCAGTGTAGAAGCATTCTCTTCTCTTTGCATCCCCACCAACATCAGCAGTTTTGTGATTTTGTGATGTGGGCTAATCTTACTGGAGTTAGATGATATCTCAAAGTGGTTTTGATTTGCATTTCTCCGATGACTAAGGATGATGAGCATTTTTTCATGTCTTTGTAGGCCATGTGCCTTTCTTCATCAGAAAAGTTTCTGTTCAAGTCTCTTGCCCAGATAGAAATGGGGCTATTTATTCTATTCTTATTGATTAGTTTGAGTTCTCTGTAGATTCTAAGTATTAGACCTTTGTCGGAAGCATAACCTGCAAAATTCTTCTCCCATTCTGAAGGTTATCTGTTTGCATTAGTTGGTGTGCTGTTGGCTGCACAAAAGCTTTTAGTTTGATCAGATCCCAGTAATGTATTTTTGGTGTTGCTTCAATTGCCTGGAGGGGTCCTCCTCATAAAATATTCTCCCAGGCTAATTTCTTCAAGTGTTTTCCTTGCACTTTCTTCTAGTATTTTTATAGTTTCATGTCTTAAATTTAAATCTTTTATCCAGTGAGAGTTTATCTTTATTAATGGTGAAAGATGTGGGTCCAATTTCAGTCTTCTACAGGTCTCCGGTCAGTTCACCCAGCACCATTTGTTAAACAGGTAGTCTTTTCCCCACTGAATATTATTGATAGGCCTGTTGAAGATCAAATGGCAATAAGTAGCTGGTTCATCTCTTGGTTCTCTATTCTGTTCCATACATCTA
>NW_003852435.1:8065658-8068379 GCF_000181295.1 Otolemur garnettii
TTTGCTGTAGATGGCCTCTATTAATTTAAGAAATGTCCCTTCTATGCCTATTTTCGTAAGAATTCTGAACATGAAAGAATGCTGGATATTATCAGAGGCTTTTTCTGTGTCAATTGAGAAAATCATATGGTCTTTGTTTTTATTTT
The DNA here is from genome assembly GCF_000181295.1 of Otolemur garnettii. Classification (NCBI taxonomy): domain Eukaryota; kingdom Metazoa; phylum Chordata; class Mammalia; order Primates; family Galagidae; genus Otolemur; species Otolemur garnettii. Next base: position 8,065,805 of record NW_003852435.1, read on the forward strand.
ATTGATATGACATATTATGTTTATAGATTTACGTATGTTGAACCAACTGTAACGCTGGAATAAAACCAACTTGATCATGGTGTATAATTTTTTTTCTTTTTAGTTTTTGGCTGGGGCCAGGTTTGAACCTGCCACCTCCTGCATATGGGGTTGGCGTCCCATATGCACAGGTGCCACCTCACAGGTGCCGCCCCATGGTGTATAATTTTTTGATATGTTGTTGAATTCTATTTGCTAAGATCTTATTGAATATTTTTGCATCAATATTCATTAATGATATTGGTCTATAATATTCTTTCTTTGTTGGATCCTTTTCTGGTTTGGGGATCAGGGTGATATTTGCTTCATAGACTGTGTTGGGAAGTATTCCTTCTTTTTCTATGCTTTGGAAAACATTGTATAATATAGTTAGTAGTTCCTCTTGAAAGGTTTGACAGAATTCAGAAGTGAAGCCATCTGGTCCCGGACTTTTCTTTTTAGGGAGATTTCGTATTGTTGATGATATTTCAGTGGTTGATATAGGTCTATTCAAGATTTCTAATTCTTTCTGGTTGAGTCTAGGAAGGTGGCGTGCTTCTAGGTATTGGTACATTTCCTTCAGATTTTCATATTTCTGGGAATAGAGATTTTTGTAGTAATCATTGAGGAGTTTTTCTGAATTTCTGAAGTGTCTGTTATTATTTCTCCTTTATCATTTCTGATAGATGATATTAGAGGTTTTACTTTTCTATTTCTGGGTAGATTGGCCAAAGGTTTATCAATTTTGTTAATCTTTTCAAAAAACCAACTTTTTGTTTTGTTGATCTTCTGAATGATTCTTTTGTTTTCAATTTCATTTAATTCTGCTCTAATTTTGGTTATTCCTTTTCTTCTGTTGGGTTTGGGGTTGCAATGTTATTCCTTTTCCAATTGCTTGAGGTGATCCATTAAGTTGTTGGCTTCCTCTCTTTCTGTTTTCTTGATGAAGGCTTACAGTGCTATAAATTTCCCTCTTAGGACTGCCTTTTCAGTATCCCACAGGTTTTGGTAATTTGTAACTTTGTTATCATTTTATTCCAAAAATTTGGTGATTTCCTTCTTAATCTTGTCTTTGACCCAGCTATCATTCAGTCTAACATTATTTAGCTTCCATGACTTTGTTTGAGTATGAAGATTCCCATTGCTGTTGAGTTCAACTTTTATTTCATGGTGGTCTAAGAAGATATAAGGTATAATTTCTATACTTTTAAATTTGCTAAGGTTAGACTTGTGTCCTAGGATATGATCTATTTTGGAGGATGACCCATGGGCTGATAAGAATGTATATTCAGTTTTATTAGGGTGAAATGTTCTGTAAAGGTCTGTAAAGTCCGTTTGTTCTAGGGTCAGGTTTAAGTCTAATATTTCTTGGTTTAGTTTCTTCTTTGAGGATCTATCCAAAAGGGGTGTTAAATGAGTGTTAAAATCTCCAGCTATTATAGTGCAGGAAGATATAAGATATTAAGTTGTTCATATCCTTTATGGTCTGCTTTATGAATTGAAGAGCATTCAGGTAGGGTGCATAAATGTTAATTATTGAAATCTCTTCATGTTGGGTTTTTCCCTCAACAAACATGTAGTGACCTTCCTTATCTTTCTTTGTCTTTGTTGGTTTAAAGCCAATTGTATTTGCTACTAAAATCGCAACCCCAGCTTTTTTCTGGTTTCCATTTGCCTGTCTTATACAAGTCTATCCCTTCACCTTGAGCCTATTTTTATCCTTTAAGGTAAGGTTAGATTCTTGTATATGGCAGATATCCAGTCAGCCGGCCTGTGACTATTTAGAAGACAATTTAAATCATTCACATTAATTGAGAGAATTTATAAGCCTGCTTGTGTTTTGCGTGTCATGATTTTCAGAAGTCCAGTGGACATTTTTAATCCTTTCACCATTGTGGAAGTTGGGTTTTGTTCAAAAATTTCTGGGTAAGTTTACTTTGGAGGTAGAGCATTGTGCTGGTTATTGTGGAGGATGGGTCTGAGAATATTCTGGAGAGCTGGCTTAGTTATGGCAAATTTCTTCAACATGTCTACGTCATTAAAGTATTTGATTTCTCTATCACAAATGAAACTCAGTTTAGCTGGATAGAGGATCCTGGGCTGGAAGACTGAAGGTTGATAACCATCTTCTCCTGGCTTGAAACATTTCAGCTGAGAGATCTGCAGTCATTCTGGTATTTTTCCCTTTGTAGGTGATGCTTTTCTTATGTCTGCTTGCTTGCAAAATTTTCTCCTTCATCTTAACTTTGGCAAAGTTAATCACAATATGTCTAGGAGATGCTTTGTTTGTATTGAGTGTTGCTGGGGTTCTGGAACTTTCTTGTATCTTAAGTCCTGTATCCTTTGCAATGCCTAGGGGATTCTCTTCCAAAATCTCTTGGAGTAGAGCATCTGTATCTTTAGGACCACCATCTTCTCCTTCGGGAATTCCTATAAGACAAATGTTTCATCTTTTGGAGTGATCCCACAACTCTCTCAGGGAATGATCAGTTTTTGCTCTCCATTTGTCTGCCTCTGAGTGTTTGGGAAAGTTCAAAAGCTTTGTCTTCAGTTTCAG
>NW_003852435.1:8068568-8070773 GCF_000181295.1 Otolemur garnettii
TTTGGAATTCAATTTCTATCTTTTCTTCCATTTTATTTATCTTATTTGCAATCTATATTCTGAATTTGATTTCTGACATTGCTGCCATTTGTCTATTCATGGAATCTTCAGTTGTATCTCCTTTATCATTTCTTGGGGTAGTGGTGGTGGTTCATCTACTCAGGTTATTCATGTTGCTAGAGTTCTTCTGTTGGGTCCAAACCATGTTTATTTTCCACCATTTTATTATTAGAACTGGTAGGGTGAGATTGAATTGGGGTTCCCAGGTAGTATAGATAACTCCTTACCAAAATGCTAGGCTTTGTAATTGTGGCTTATCTCCTATAACCTTACAAAGGCCCCTTTCAGAGTTTTAGCTGGAAACTCTGAGGACCTACTCTGTGAGATAGAGTGAGCTAGCTCTGTTTTGATATCAGCCAACCTCTACTCTATCCTAAGAAACCACAGTATTAGGGTTAAATCTCAGCTGTGAAGAGATACAAACAGCTGCAGCACTCAACCCCCACCCTTCAGTTCTTTTCCACTACAGAACTTTGAAGGTCAACTTCAGAATGTCCCTGAGTGGACAGCCCTAGACACAGGTTCCAACCAAATTATCTCAGGCAGTGCAAACCCTCCCCAATAGAGAGGGATTCAAAGGTCTCCAACAGCACAACTGGAGCCAGCGATCCACACTCCTGCCTGCCAGACTCAGTCCACACTGTTGTCCACTTCTCTGCTTACAGGCCCAGTTGGCCAGGGGTCACACCCCCACCCACTGGTCTCAGTTCACATCCACCTAGGCTCTGCTTGCCAAATCAGTTGGAGTCAAGGGACCACACCCCCACCTGCCAGTCTCAGTTTACTGACTGGCAAGCCTCTGTTTGCAGGCTGTTAGAGTCAAGGTACCACACTCCCCCTGCTGGTCTCAGTCCTCACCTAGTAAGCCTCTGCTCACCAGCCCCGCTGGAGACAGTGGACCATGCCCTAGCCCTCAGGTCTTGGTTCACTCCCAGTAAGCCACTGCTTGAGGTTCTGTTGGAATTAGGGAACCATGCCCTGGCTCTCATGTTGCAGTCCACGCCTATCAGGCCTCTGCTTGCAGGCTTAGCAGGGGCTGGGGACTGGCCCTGTCTACTGAACTCAATCCACACTTGGCAACCACTCTCCTGCTATGGGTGCTGTCAGATCCAGAGGTTCTGCACCCTGTCTCACCAGATACAACCTGAAGTGATGGTCAACACTACCACTGACTGGGCATAGTCATAACAAGGGGATTGCTCTACCTCCCACCGAGTGTCCCTTTCTTCCCACACCCTCTTTCTTCTGCATTAGTCACAGATTCTGTCCCAGTGGTTGGTGATCCATACTATGCCCAGTTCTCTCAGGACAAGACCAAACACTCTGTGCTCTGCAGGGGGCAGAACTTCAGACCACCATGCAAGGGGGGAAAGGGTGGACTGGGAGTTAAGACCTGTGGGGGAAAATATCTGTTCAATTTTATACCTGGCAGGGTGATGTCTAGGTTTGTAAGTGGGACATCCCTGGAAAGAGACCTGGAGTTTAGCAGCTCTCTGCAGTGAGGTAAAATGAGAGTTTTTTGTTCCCTGCTCGTTCATAGATAGCCTGCAGCAGGCCCCCTGCTTGGGGGAGGGGTCTCCTGTCCTCTAGATGATAGGCTTTATACCTGTAATTTGTTTTGTTGAATGCTCTTCCTTGGAGTTTAGCTTGCCAAACTTCTTTCTTGGCTCAACTCCCCATTTTTGGCTTCATAGAGTCCGATTCCATCCAGTGTTTCTTCCTCTGCTCAGGAGCCTCTGCTGAGGGTTGCTACCAGTTGGCCATCTTCGCAGAATTCCCCTGTAGAGCAAAGTTTTACACAGAGAAAGGTTGTCATTTTAGGGTAAAAGTTTGGGTATGGTTCCTTTTAAAACCTTTTTTTGAGTATATGGCAAATCTGTTACATGAGCTTCATGTAGTAACAAATCCAGTCCCATTGGTCTAATTTAAGGTTCTCTCCTTAGGTGCTGAAGTTTACAGGGGGGACTGGCCAAGCATCTTTATCCTGATTCCTCCCCCTCATTCTGCTGTCTCATTCTGCCCTTTAGAGTCAGAGAGAAGAGGGAGCAGGAAATGGAGGAAAGGGCAACTCTTGTTGGATTTGTGGAAGTGCAATCTGGTATAAGTGCCCTCTCTGATAATGTCCCAAATCTGAGTCTTTATATT
>NW_003852435.1:8071695-8072783 GCF_000181295.1 Otolemur garnettii
AATGTGATTTTTGGTCTTCTGGATATATACCTAATAAAGGAATAGCAGGATCAAATGGCAGGTCTATTTTTAGTTCTCTCAGTGTTCTCCAGATGTCTTTCCAAAAGGAACGAATTAATTTGCATTCCCACCAGCAGTGTAGAAGTGTTCCCTTTTCTCCACATCTACACCAGCATTTCTGGTTTTGGGATTTTGTGATATGGGCTAATCTTACTGGGGTTAGGTGGTACCTCAAAGTAGTTTTGATTTGCATTTCTCTTCTCAAAATAATTTAAAGATGAATCATAGATTTCTAGAAGGGGCTCCTTCTATAATAATCATTTAACCCATTGGGTAAGCATTCCCCCCTTTGCCCACTAAATTCTGGAAGTACAACCCCTTCTGCTGCATTCTCTTTCCCTTACAGGCAATAGCTCCTATGTTTTTCAAATCCCACAGTCGCATGCCAGAGTCTGAATGTTTCTCTTGGAGGTCTTTTCATTTTTCTTGAGGTAGCTGTGGGGGGAGAGAATGTTCCCAACATACTGCATGTCTACTACCCTCTGTAGAAGTTCTTGTCCCAAGAGTCTTTGCCCATTCATCCCTGGATGCCTTTTCTTTATATAGCCTGTGATGGGGGTTGTGTAATAATATATATGATTTATTATTGTTACAAGCTTTAGGGCTTCTGCTAAACCTTGATATAGCAGGCAATTTTCCATCCAGTACATTGTTACATGTGCCATGATGCTCTCCTGGGTCAGCTCGATATCCAGCATTGGAAGATGTTTCAATTCACTTTGGGGATCAGGGTACAGTTGCCACTGCACAGATAACATTTTGATGTTTAGGCTTGGAGCTTTTGGTTTGTAGCCTTGGGCTATGTGTGTGCATGCATGTTTGAATTTCAAATGAATTCACAAAGGTGGTGTATTAGACTGGATTCTCCAGAGCAGCAGAACTATGTTCTGAATTTGCTCACACAATTGCTAGGACTGGCCACTCCAAAATCCTTGGGGTGTGCCAGCAGGCTGAACATTTAGGGAATTGTTGATATCAGGGTCTTGAGTCTGAAATCTATGAGTCAGGCCAGCATGCTGGAAAGTCAG
>NW_003852435.1:8073538-8074447 GCF_000181295.1 Otolemur garnettii
TTCTGGTGTACTTGGCCCTAGCTGCTTGAGCTACAGGTACTGAGCCTAAAAGCATTTTTTTTGAAGAGTAAATGAAGAAGTAGTTGCAGTTTCACCAGGGTAGAAAAGTAGATCCAGGGCAGAGACCACCTAGGAAGAGATACAAATCAATCATCTGGTGTAGAATCCCTCATGTCTCATACTGTACACTCAAACCAAGCAAGATAGCTGACAGTGAGCTGGAGATTCATAGATTGAGAAGGTCCTTATTAAACATATTACTCTAGGACAATTTTTGGGGTGATGGTTACTATGTAAAAAGAAGCAGAGAGAAATTATGATGAACAAATAAGAGACTGTATCTGATAATTTATAAATTGAGACTTTTACTTATTAAAGCCTAAACTGGAAAAATGTCTCAAAGGGCTTTTAAACTAAACTATTTTGAAACAGAGAAGTCAAGGAATCTGGAAACATGGAGAATACATTGTATATGCCCTAAAGGGGCTGAAGGACTGATTTGAAAGCTATTTTGTACTTTGTGGTTATTGCATGAGAGAAAATCATGAGATTATGGGAAACAAATCACAAGTCTCTGATTCTGCCCTTTCTGTTTCCATAGACTAATCCATTGAGTCCAGTTCCATTATTCTTCATTTAATCACCTCTTACTACCACCTAATATCCTAGATTGAACAAGAATGACAAAATAGATTGGCTTGGGTTTTCTGCAATCAGCATTTTAGGGTCTAAGACTTAGCCCCTGGCTACTCTCATCTCTTTTCTAAGCCTTTACAGGCAGGTAGGAACCTGCAGAGTGAGTGCAGTGTGATGACTGTCCAGCCCACAATTGAATTCAAGGAAAGGTAGTAGGAGAGATGATCAAACTTACGCAATGCCTCTGGGTGCAAACACTATTGTGGATGATCT
>NW_003852435.1:8078128-8079157 GCF_000181295.1 Otolemur garnettii
AGCTAGTGGTCTGTCATCTTTTCACCCTATGCAGAGAGAAACTGTTTGTAGGAGGAAATGAACATGAAGAGAGAAGCAGATTTGAGAGAATGAGAGAGAGAGAAAAAGTCTTAATGGTGTCTCTTGAGCCCAAAGATTTTACAATTCCTGAACACACTCCCACTATTCCCACCCTTGTTCCTTAACTTGGTTTGAGCTGGGTTTCTGTAACTTGCAGTTGAAAGGCTCAGATAATACTTGCTTGCCTTTGTCTCATCTTGAGGCACCTGTGCCTTTCATATACTCCCATTGACCTGGGGAATGGCTGTTGTGAGGTCATGGTTAGCTACAAAGTAAAAAGTACCTGAATATAGCAGAGAAAAAGAGGAAATTTCTTTAAGAAAGAAAAAGTAAGGAAGACTCAAGCTACATATTCATTAAATATAAAGGGAAAAATGATAACTTTTTATGACAGAGAAACCTGGATGATACCACCTTAACCAAGTGATCAAGAGTAATATCAGTTAAGTCATGCTGACACCATGTACCCCTTGATAGGATTCACTGAGAAGGGTACATCATCGCTCTGGTATCCTCCCCAATAATTCATAACCTCATTTGAATCATGACAAAACAGTTGACAAACTCAAATTGAGGAAAATTCTACAAAATGAGTAACTAGTGCTCTTCAAAAGCATTTGAAAGATAAAGACAGAATGAGGATCTTCTATAGAGGAAATTAACAAGACATGACAAATAAACGCCATATGAGTTGCAATATCAATATGATGAAACTTATTGCAATATTAATTAGATCCTTAAAGAGAAAAAGGGCATTAGTAAAAAAATCTGGTGAAACCTGAATAAAGTATGTGACATAGTTAATGGTATGGTAGCAATGTTAATTTCTCAGTTTTGATACTTGTATTATGTAACATGTTAACCTAGGGAGAAGCTGGTCAAAAGGGTCTGTGGTAACACTCTGTACTATTTCTACAATTCTTCTGTAAGTCTAAAGTTGTTTCAAGATAGAAAGTTAGGAAAACAGTG
>NW_003852435.1:8079712-8082366 GCF_000181295.1 Otolemur garnettii
GTCACTAAAATAATTTTTGATGTCAGCTACATATTTGAAATCTTAATCTAATTACAAAATGTACCAAACTTTGCAAATATCTTTATATTGAGTATGTAATATGTGCCAGCCAGTATGCTATGTGGCTTATAGACATTCTCTTTTTTTTTTTCAGTCCTTACAATACCTATTGGGTAGATGTTCTTATTATAATTTTAAAAATGGGGAAAATGAAGCCCAAAGAGGTTAAATAAATATATCCCCAGTTCATATGCTACCAGGTTGCCAGTCTAAGATCCTAACCCTTCTTTGTATGACTCCCAACCTCATGTTCCTGATTAATATACTTTACTGCCTCTCTGAAAATATCAGATGCATTCTCAACCAGTTTTAAGGTTTATATATTAAAAAAGTATCATTGTATGATTTTGGGTTAAAAATGCAAATGGGAGACTACCATATTCTAATTTTGAAACTGTTATTCAACATAGTACTGGAAGTTCTACCTAGAGCAGTCAGACAAGAGAAAAAAGCACATTGAAATTGGAAAGGAAGAAGTCAAATTATCCTTGTCTGCAGTTTATATGAGATTCTATTTGGAGAATCCTAAAGACTTCACCAAAAACTATTTGAACAACTGATTAATAAATTCAGTAAAGTTGGAAGATATAAAATAAACATACAAAAATCAGCAGCATTTTTATATACCAACAATAAACAATCTGAAAAAGAAACCAAGAAAGTAGTCTAGGTTACAACACCCAAAAATAAAATGCTTAGGAATAAACTTAACCAAAGAAGCGAAAGATCTTTTTAATGAAAACTATAAAACACTGATGACAAAAATTGAAGAGAACACATGAAATGGTCATGGATTGGGAGAATCAATACTGTCAAAATGTTTATACTACCCAAAGCAAGCTACAGATTCAAGGCAATCTGCACTAAAGACCCAGAATAGCCAAAGCCATCCAGAGCAAAATGAACAACACTGGAGGATCGCATTACTTGATTTCAAATGTACTATAGAAATATAGTAACCAAAACAGTATGATATTGACATAAAAATAGACACATAGACCAATAGAACAGAATAGGAACCCAGAAATAAATCCACAAGTATCTACTGAACTCATTTTTGACAAAAGTGCTTAGGAAAAATCACAGTCTCTTCAATAAATAGAGCTGGGAAAACTGGATATTTCATATGCAGAAGAATGAAACTAGACCCTTATCTCTTAAAATCAAAAGGGATTTATAAAAATTGAATCAAAGTAGATTAAAGAGTTAAATCTAAGACCTGAAACTATGAAACAACCAAAAGAAAACACTGGGGAAATGTTCAGGACATGAGTCTTGGCAAGGACTTCTTGAGTAATACCCTCAAAGCACAGACAATCAACCAAAACTAGACACATGGGATCACATCAAGCTTAAAAGCTTCTGCACAACAAAGGAAACAATCAACAAAATAAAGAGACAACCCACAGGCTGGGAAAAATATTTATAAACTACCCATCTGACAAGAGCTTATTAACTAGAATATATAAGGAGTTAAAGCAACTCAATAGGAAAAAAAATGAAATAATATTACTAAAAAAGGGTCAAAACATCTGAATAAACATTTCTCCAAAGAAGGCATACAAATGGCCAATGGGTATATGAAAGTCATCAGAAATTTGCATTTCTTAGTCACCAGAGAAATGAAAATCAAAAATACAATGAGATATCCTCTCATCTCAGTTAAAATGGCTCATATCAAAAAGACAGGCCATAACAAAGGCTGGTGAGGATGTGGAGAAAGGGGAGTCCTTGGTCACTCATGGTGGGAAGGTAAATTAGTGCAACCACTATGGAGAACAGTGTGGAGGTCCTCAAAAAATTAAACACAAAACTACCACATGACCCAGCAATCCCAGTGTCAGGTATATATCTAAAAGAGAATTCACTATATTAAAAAAAAAAAAAAGGCACTCCCATGTTTATTGCAGCATCATTCACAATAGCTAAGATTTGAAATCAACCTAAGTTTCCATTAATAGATGAATAGATGGATAAAGAGACTGTAGTACTTATAAACAATGGAATTTTATATAGCCCTAAAAAGAATGAAATCCTGTCATTTGCTACAGCTTGTATGGAACTGAAGAACGTTCTTTTAAGTGGAATAAGCCAAGCACAGAAAGACAAATCTCACATGTTCTCATTCATATGTGGGAGACAAGAGACGAGTATTAAAAACAATTGCTCTCCCGGAGACAGAGTGTAGAATGATAGTTACCAGAGAGTAGATGGTGGGGAGGATAAAAACAATATATAAATTTAGCATCTTTTTCAAATGCTTTGCTATTCTTTTACTTGGATCAAATATGCTTACATCCCGTATAACATATCCACCTTCTTAAGAATAAGAAGAGAGACATTAAATGTACAACTGCTGTACGGTCTTACATATGGTACTAAGAGTCTTAGCTCTACAAAGCCAGTCTTACAAGAGATGATGATCTGAAAGAGCCATTCTGATGAAAACATGTATGTGAGTCACAATTAAGTGTGCATGTGGACATACACACTACTAAATCAGGATATGAATGCATGTCAAGATTTTAAAGGGTTTATCTATTAATATGCAAGTACATTTAAATAAATTTTCAAATGCTTCTTTTTTTTTTTTT
>NW_003852435.1:8082780-8087480 GCF_000181295.1 Otolemur garnettii
TTTTTTTTTTTCAATGTGTCATAAAATAAGCACTTAAAGAGCCGGGCAGGGGTCCTTTTCCTTTCTATGTCTTATTTCCTTTCTAACTGGTTGTGCAGGGCAAACACCCCATTAAACACTTAGAAGCCTTACTATAGCAGGAAATTTTGTGTATAGCCCATCCTTCTGGAGCAGTCAGAGCAGTTTGTTTAAGTGCCAGAAAGACCTTGGTGTTGCTTTGCTTTACTTATTACAGAGCCTCCAGCAGGGGCAGCTGCATGGGACCAATTTGGGATGTCAACTGATGAAAATGATGAGAATTTCTTCAACCTCTACAAGTCTTATGTTACTGCTGAGGAATTAGATTTTTTTGTGCTGCAACAGGCTAGTAGTCAATTAAAGTATTCTGTGATCATTTCAAAATGAGAAGTGAATTGTGTTACTCAGGATTTTCCTCTTAGGAAGCCAGCTATTTGGGTGCCACTGACTTAAGTGGAAGTATTGGGTTCCTCTTGTCTGAGGTATGGTTAGAGCCACTTGAACAGAGGTCAAAGCCATTTTGTGCTGTCAGAGATCAATCTAGTGAACCAGAGTGGTAGCTGACATGGGAAACAACTTCTGGCCCAACACTCTAAGGCTCAGAGTTATTTTTCAGAAAGCTCCAGTGAATTATTTATTTTCAATGTGTGTGCCTCTCTCTATGCATAGGACACAGTGACATGGTGTGAAAAGGAAATGCTCTATCAGCCTTTGGCTGGGTGAGTTACGGGGCAGGTGTGAGTGTTTGGAAGACTTGGGATGGATGGATTGGAATAAAATACTTTATCACTGGTCCAAGCTAGTTCACTAACCCAAAGCCATCTGTTAGGGCTCAATCTAGCATGACTGTCAGTCTCCTGTAGGAAAAGACTTTAGGGCAGGAGTACAAAGTTGTAGAGGCATAAAGGGAGTTCAGGAAAAATGCCTGCTTTTAAAACAAGGAAATTAAAGTGAGTTAACCAAAGGAGTTAGAAAATTAATATCAACACAATCTTCCACAAAGGGGCAGTTCAGTTTCTTTCTTTTCTTTTCTTTTCTTTTCTTTTCTTTTCTTTTCTTTTCTTTTTCTTTCTTTCTTTCTTTCTTTCTTTCTTTCTTTCTTTCTTTCTTTCTTTCTTTCTTTCTTTCTCTCTTTCTCTCTTTCTCTCTTTCTTTCTCTCTTTCTTTCCTTTCTTTCTTTCTTTTCTTTCTTCTTTCTTCCTTCCTTCCTTCCTTTCTTTCTTTCTTTCTTTCTTTTTTTTTACAACTAGACATCTTTTCAGCAAGGAAAGTGAGTTGGTTAGAATTATGTCTTTTATCATATTCTATCATCTTACGATATGGATATTTAAGGACATAAAAACCAGAGTCATTAAGGTCAAATCAGATGCTCAGATTTGACATTTCCTACATGGGTTGGATCAGAGAAAGTCTAGGGCCCTTTGTGGTTCAGGCAGGGGTGTCTGGATTTTGGGGATCAGGCTTCCAGAGGCCAGTTTATAGATGGAATGGAAGATAGGGCTTAAGCATTTTCCTTTGGCCCTTTGAATTCTCAGGAAAGGAAGATTTTCAACGATTTCTTAGGAGCTCTGTAAGTATGAACATGTAGTACCCCTCCTTCCCTCTTAGCCACCTCATTAATTTTTTTATAGTAAAAAGATTCCCTGGTATATTTCTCCAATTATACCTACCCCTACTGCACTATCCCCACATAGATAGAAAATACCATTCTTGACCTAGCCTGAGGCTTAAACAGTTGAACATGTGAAAGAAGAACATGGACATGCAAATCTAGTGAGAAAAGGGTAGACACACTAATAAAACCTAGAATCCTGTCTCTCTCTCATTTTTTTTTTTTTTTTAGGACACTATTAACGTTTGCTTTAATACTTCTTTGGGGAAGGGAATACCATACTTTTAGTCAATGAAGAGAGACATTTTTACAGTATTAGCCTTTTATTTTTAATACCTATTATGCCTTGAATTCATGGGGAATAGGGTCCAGCACCTTATATTACTGTTACATGGGGTCTCTTGGTTACCATGTGTGATGCTGTATGCCTATTATGCCATGAATTCATAGGGAATGGGTTCCAGGAGCTCAGGCTCCTTTCCATTGGCTCTCACAAAGTGTACTTCTCTGGGTGAAGCAGGCTGGTGCTTCAGTTGAACCTAGGTACTTTCTCTTCTTTGGATCCCTTTTTTTTTGATCATTTTCCTTCATGCATATCAGGAAGCTATCTCAGCTTTTAGAGTGCTTAAAATTTTCAATTAACATTAATCCTCTTGGCAAGAATCTTGTCCTTAACTTGTTTGTTTACAACCATGCCAACAGCATGCTGGGTAACATTATAGACTCTTCTGGTTTTGCCATGGTGAGATTTGTGTGGCATGCTATTTTGAACAGTACCCATTCCCTTGATGTCTACCATATCATCTTTCCTGTAGATTCTCATATATGTGACCAAAGGAACAACTCCATGTTTTCTAAACAGCCTAGAGAACATCTATCGGGTGCCTCTCCTCTTTTCCTTTGTGTTTGTCATTTTGGTAAATTACTGGAAGATGGCATCTCTGGCCAAAAGGCAAACTTAGAAGTATTACACAGTGCTCTCCTCCCTCTTTAATTAATTCTCATTATCAGCATTTTCTCAAGTATAATTTCTTTTCTTTAGAGGAAAAATTATTCTTGTCAGGGCTCAGTAGTCCTTTCTGGGTGTTGATGGACTCTATTGTTAATAATCACCAGAGGTGACACTGTGCACCTGAGGGAGTTGAAGATGAGCTGAAAGCTCAGGGCAGCGACATGACCTATGCCATATACCGAAATCCACAGCCAGGCTTTCTGGTGAAAACTGGTTACAACAATGTCGAAGGCAGAGTGAGCTGATGGGAAAGTCAGAAAGTCATATCAAGTCACATCAAGAACAGATTGTGATCAATTTTGGAAGACGTACCACGGGCTGAAGAGAAGAATGTGTATTCAATTTTATTAGGATGAAATGTTCTGTGGATGTCTATTAAATTCAAATGTTGTATGGTGAAGTTTAAGTCCAGAATTTCTAGGCTAATCTCAGCAAATTTAAAAGAATAGAAATTATTCCTTGTGTTTTCTCAGATCATCATGGAATAAAAGTTGAACTCATCAATAAGGAATCTGCATATTCATATGAAGACATGGAAACTGAATAACCTTATGCTGAAAGGTAGCTGGGTCAAAGAGGAGATTAAGAAGGAAATTACCAAGTTTTTGGAATAGAATAATAATGAATATACGAATTATCAGAACCTCTGGGATATTGCAAAGGCAGTCCTAAGGGGGAAATTTATAGCACTGCAAGCCTTTCTTAAGAGAACGGAAAGAGAGGAAGTCAACAACTTAATGGGACATCCCAAGCAACTGGAAAAGGAAGAACACACCAACCCCAAACCCAGCAGAACAAAAGAAATAACTAAAATTAGAGCAGAATTAAATGAAATAGAAAAACAAAAGAATTATTCAAAAGATCAATGAATCAAAAAGTTGGTTTTTTGAAAATTTTAACAAAATAGATAAATCCTTGGCTAGCCTAACCAGAAATAGAAAATTAAAATCTCTAATTTCATCAATCAGAAATGACAAAGACAAAGTAACAACAGACATCTCAGAAATTCAAAAAATTCTTAATGAATACTACAAAAAACCCTATTATCATAAATATGAAAATCTGAAAGAAATTGACCAATACTTCAAAGCATGTCACCTTCCTAGACTTACCTAGAAAGAATTAGAAAGGTTGAACAGACCTCAACATCAACTATACGACATCTCCCAAGAAAAGAAGAGCACAGGGCTAGACGGCTTCACGTTGGAATTCTACCAATCGTTTAAAGAGGAACTAGTACCTATATTATATAACCTTTTCCAAAGCATAGAAAAAGAAGGAATACTTCCCAACACATTCTATGAAACAAATATCACCCTGATCCCCAAACCAGGAAAAGACCCAATAAGAAAAGAAAATTATAGATGCAAAAATACTCAATAAGATCCTAGGAAACAGAATTCAGCAACACACCAAACACACCAAACAAATTATACACCATGACCAAGTGGGTTTCATCCCGGGGTCTCAAGACTGGTTCAATATACGTAAATCTATAAATATAATACATCACATAAACCCAAACCAAAGCTTATATGATTCTCTCAATCAATGCAGAAAAAGCTTTATAATATCCAGCATCCTTTTATGACCAGAACAATTAAGAAAATAGGTATAGAAAAGACATTTCTTAAACTGATGGAGGGCATCTACAGTAAACCCACAGCCAATATTGTATTGAATGGAATTAAATTGAAATCATTTCCACTCACACCAGGAACTAGGAAAGGTTTTCGTTGTCTCCACTGCTTTTTTACATTGCAATAAAAGTCTTAGCCATCACAATCAGGCAAGAAAAGGTGATCAAGGGTATCCATATAGGGTCAGAGGAGATCAAACTTTCACACTTCACAGATGATGTGATTGTGTATCTGGAAAACCCCAGGGATTCAGCTACAAAACTCTTAGAAGTGATCAAGGAATACAGCAGCATCTCAGGCTACAAAATCAATACTCACAAATCTGTAGTCTTTATATATACCAACAATAGTCAAGCTGAAAAAACAGTCAAGGACTCTATTCCTTTCACACTAGTGCCAAAGAAGATGAAATATTTGG
>NW_003852435.1:8089259-8099128 GCF_000181295.1 Otolemur garnettii
CCAACTTCAAAAATTTGCACCTATTCTAATTTTCATATCTTAAGGGTTCAACTGTACTGGGCATTCTCATTCAGGGCATGAAAGAACTCCACTTATATGATACAAGTGCAAAAAGGAAATATGTAATATATTATCAGCTGCTTTTCTGCTTGTGGTTCTTTCATCAGGTTGGACTATTCTCATGAGCATAGATACATTTACCCTTAGGATAGATGAGGCTTAGGGGGAATGTGGCATTGACTGTACTTTCTGAATGACAGCTTCGCTGCACAGGTGTTTCCCATCATAGGTAGGACCAGATGAGTAGAATTAGGATTCAGGGCCAGTGTGAACAATCCCAGCTTTCCTAGGACTGAGGGAGTTTCCAAGATGTGTCATTTTATTTTAAAATTGAGATAGTTCTGATAAAATTGTCCTGATTGGTCTGAGATTGATGGGTTTGGAGGTTGAAAGACCAGACTGTCTCTGTGTGTATGTGTGTGTGTGTGTATTAGATACTGCATAGACTATGTATAAGAACTCTCCATTCCACTTTTGTCCATCAGAGCAGACCAGCCTCTCTCTAACTTCTCTTCCTCAAGACTGTTCTGTCAGATCCTGTGGGTCTTACTCTATCTTAAAACCATGGTAGAGGAAGCAAGATCTTAATTTTGTCTTAACCACTTCATCGTATGCAGGGAGTTATATTAGTACATTAGGGCATGTATCTTGCATGTGTCATTCACCAGTACAAAATTACATTTTGTATATGTAAATGTATCATGTACATCATGATACATTTTGATCTAGAACATACCCATGAACTAAACTTTGATCAGTGTTTTTTTTTTTTTAAAGTACAGATCATGCCACACAGTGCTTTCTATGGACCAACTTCAAAAATTTGCACCTATTCTAATTTTCCATATCTTACGTAAGGGTTCACAGTTTCAAGTTGAACCCTTATGTAAGATATGGAAAATTAGAATAGGTGCAAATGTGCCAATAGATAAAGATTCTCAGACATCTGCTTCACATTCCCATCTCAAGTGACAATGTAGCTAAAAAAAAAAATAAAATAATGGAACCTTAAGAAATAATTCTAAGGTTGTCACTAAACCTTAGAGGTGAATTCACCCTCAGGATGAAGACTGCCAAGCTTCTGCCACTCATGTGGGACAAAGATGAGAGAAAGTTGATAGTGGCAGGCAGCACAGACCAAAATCTCCCACAGATTCTGCACTGCTGCCTGTGTGCCTCATTTCCACTGCATTTTATTCTATTTCCTCTACAAGTGGCTCAAATACTCTTGAAGAACCCTCTGTGTGTGCATTGACTTTCAAGAAGTACTGAGTATTTTCTTGCTGAATAAAGTCTGGAAGCATTTTTTGGTTGCCTTGGATTGTGCTTTGAAATTCTTCCATGGAATTGCTAAAATATCGTTTCAGTAAGATTTGCAGTTATCAGTAGCAAGAGAGAAAATGATTTGAACGGTGACATATCACAATTACCATTGAAGCAATTATCTAATTTCTGCCCTTAGAATTTATTTAATCATGGTAAGTTAATGACAAAATCAATTTTCCCCTCTGAAGAACAGTTTAAGAAGATTTTCTCTTTGTTTTTTGATTTTGTGTTTTGAGCTCATCAGTTTTTCAAATGACCTTCAGAAGACTGTGTGGGGCAAAGGCATTCTGCACATAGATACCTCACGTGCTTACAAGCTCAGAGAGACTTTACCAGAGTTTTTGTGCAGCAACAATGCAGTACTTCTGGCCATACGACTCAGAGTGTGGTCTGTAGGAAGGTTGCACCAGGATCCCCTGAGAGCTTATTGAAATTGCAATCTCAGGCCTCACCTCCCACCTATTGAATCAGAATTTTCACATTATGTACCCTCATATTAATCAGACAATAAGAACAAACAATTTGTGTATTAACATGATTCCCAGGTAATTAAAGTTTGGAAAGTGGTGCTGTACAAATTTGGAGGAAAAAAATGATAGAACGGCAATAGTCGTAACATATGAGTCCAAGCAATTCCTCCTTGGAATATCCAACCAAGACTGGATGTGTTTGTAGTAGAACACAAATCCTATCATAGAACGGAGATCCTCCAGGCATCAGTGTCCCATGTTCGATGAATGTTAGTGTCACTTTTACTGTTGGAAGTACATCACTGCATCCAGAAGTTGACTTCAGATCTACTCCAGCAAAATGACAGCTGCAATCCATTTCCAAAGCCTTCAATGCTTTGGTAAAATGTATGTTTTATTGTGTTTGGAAGAGCTATGTCCTAGAAGAGCAGTTTGAAGGGGAATTGGCCTGCACTTTCCTCAGGGGAGGTCCTAATAAATCTCCAGAAAGGAAATAGCAGCCATTAGGTAGGTAATTAGGACCTTTAATGTTCTAAGCAGCAGAAGATACATTGCTTTAGAATTACCCTGTTGTATACTCACTCGATAAGGCAGTTGCAACCTTGCTGCAGTCTGAGATCACTGAGAGGAGAATCGGAGATGAGAGGCAGTTCCTTTTTTTTTTTAATCAAGGAGAATTTTTTTTTTTTTTTTTGGATTCTTAAGTAAATCATGCAGTCATAGGTTTTTGAAGTTAGAAGAGCTGAAGACTTGGAGACATCAGCAATTTTTCTCCATTTGTGTGCTTAGAGCCTCTGTGTTGTATCTTTCAAGGCTACTGTGCCCTGTAACTTCAGAGGGAATCCCACCCAAACTGTAGTTTATGGGGCCCCCTGTCTTTATTTCCCCAGTGTAGACTGTGGGGGAGAAGGCTATAAATAGAGCTCTGTCTTTCCTTCAACAGATATGTACACAGGCATTATGATTATTCTCAACCTACACGTCATATCAAAATCATCCCAGAATTATAAGAAATAAAGCTGCTGAGGTCTCTCTCTCTCTTTTTTTTTTGAGACCAGAGTCTCACTGTCATCCTGGGGGCCTGGGTAGAGTGCTGTGGTGTCACAGCTCACAGCCACCTCAAACTTCTGGGATCAAGAGATCTTGTTACCTCCCAAGTAGCTGGGACTATAAGTGCCCACAGCAACACCCAACTAGTTTTTCTATTTTTAGTAGAGACAGACTCTCACTCTTGCTTGGGTGGTCTCAGACTTCTGAGTTCAAGCCATATACCTACCTTGACCTTCCAGAGTGCTAGGATTATAGGTGTGAGCCACCGCACCCTACCCACACTTTTATAAGTATTACTTCAGTAGGTCTAGAGCAATTATCTGGGAATTTGTACTTCTATTTAACTCTGAGTAATTCTGATGTCCTGCCACTCCAGGGCTGAGGCAGATATTTAAAATATTAAGACACTATATCTTCAAGCATCTGCAATTCTTGGGAGAACTGTGCATGTAAATGACACATGGTACAGTGGTGTTTAGGGCTGTGACAAAGGTTAAGTACAAAGAGCTCAGGCGTGACGATGGCAGAAAATGGAGCTGAACTTGGTCACGTCTTTATGTGTTTGGGTGTCTATATAGCTCTAAGCGAACTTGGGACTTTTGTGAAGTCTGTGTTAGCTTCTCCCTTCAATGGCCTGTGCTGTTGTGTTGAGCATTTCACCTCTTTCCCCAGAGATTATCTGAAGTCCTCTGCTCTGCCTCTTTAAGGCTTGGTGTTAAGAAATGATCTACTTGTTTGTATTAATCATCTCCATGAATTTCCATTCATGGAAATTTTTCATTCTGGTAGACTGATTAAGACCACAATGCGCCTTGGAGAGTGGCAGCTTGGGTCTGGGAGCTTGTGTATGTAGGCGTGAGAGTCCCAAGCCTTTCTGTGCTCTCATCAGGTAGACACCTCTTGTCACTGCAGAGGCTGACTGCAAAGTTTAGGAATTAAGTTAAGAAATGAGAGGAGAGAGAGGAGCATCAATTACTGCTAATGGCTTACAGTGGCTATTAGCTTGAAATGAAGCACTAATTCAGAGAAGTGCTGAGCAAGAGGAGAAAAGAGAATTAAAAGAAATGAAACTCCAATGGACAGTTGATCATATCTTAATGAGCAGTAAGAATCAATGAGGTGAAAAATGTCAGCCTGCTTGAAAAGATGTTTTTCTGGTTTTTAAAAGATCAGTAGAATACCAAATTCATCCTACATTTTGGTAATGACTAACATACTTATATTTTCCTCTTTTTTTCCACCATCAACAAATTATTGTTTCCCTAAGTTCTTATTTTGAAAATGATATTTCCTTATTATTTTTACTTTGTATATGAACGAACTGAGGAAAGATGATTGGTCCAAAGTAAACCAGATTCTTGATCATCAAATTCGACTGGTTTTCTGGATAGCAAAGCCAGAACCTCCATATTGTGACCCCACAGCTATACCTCATGGGCAAATAGTAGTGATTGGGACAGTTATTGTATCGTCCTCAGGCAAGCTTCTCTGGGGTAAGTAGATACACAATAGAGGTGAGCTCAGCTATTTTGTCCTTGTTACAACAAGTTATAGAGCCCAAGATCCTTTCACTTTTAGATTTGTTAATTTTGATGGGTCATTCATCTAGTGCCTGATATATATTTCAGAGAACAAAGCCAGAGAAGCTCTTCCCCCCTGAGGATTCTTCTCAGAAGACTGTTCTTCTTCTCCCCAGAAGACTGTTTGCTACTGGTTGATGAAATTTTCAGGATGTTTGACTGCTGAATTTTCTTGTTCTTAACATACCACAATGACCACTCGATTTCCAGGCTTTAAGCGTTGCTGATAACTCTCAATAAGGACATGCAGGTATTCCGAAATACTTCAAAATGCATTAATCTGGGTGCTTTATGAACATGTTGGCTGTCCTGAAATTTCATCCGCAACAATTGTCATGCTTTCCTCTCTTGGAGATGCCACTGGAGGGGATGAAAAATACAATACAAATGTTATAAGCAATAATCACACCAGCTCTGAATCATCTGATTGAAATTTTCCAGATTTGAAATCGTGGAACTTGCACAAGGACAGGGGTACTGCGTGCACTAACGTACATTGCTTCAGCTATCAGGAAGGCCGGCCACAGTTTAAATACGAGCCTGGGTAATACTGCTGTCTAAAAGCTGCAAGAAAGGCACGGCATGACCTTCTGACTTGCTTGTCGAACTTGTCGGAGGTGATGTGCATCTCTGTTTGCTTTTATGTGAGAAAACACAACACAGCAGGAATTCACACCAAGAGAGCTCAAGTGAAATATTTGTTGATAGATTTTTTTCCCCTTGTACTTTGAAGTGAACAAAGCCTTCACTTTATAGTACTGTCAGGATTTGAGAGTCCACACAAAGTAAGATAGAGGCGGTGGTGGAGAATGCCCATGCATTAAATAAATCATCTACGTAGCAGCAGCTAATTCATCTGTGGACTGCTTTATAGGAATAGAACAGGCCTGGATTTCACTCGTCCTCTGGCTCTCTTTTTCTCCCTCTCTCAGAATCAGGGCATGTCTTGAAAGCTAAAAGTTTAATTCTAAATCCATGGTAAGTTTTGGGACTATATAAATCTAGGCTTCATAAAGATAAGAAGCTGTGGAGAAATAAAGCAAATCAATCATCCAACAATATAAATAGCATATAAAAGGTTTGCAGTCTATTCATGAAAACTGATTACATTTACATCAGTGCTAATCGCAGGAGATTGGAGCATTGATAATCTATAGTGCATGCCCTGGAACTTGGTCAGAGTACTGAAAAACTATCTCCTCACTATTTTCCAGTGATTTGTACAATTAAGCATGACATATTCCTTTGACTGCCCACGTGCTGGCCTGGAACACTGAATCTGATAGTTCATTAGTATGCATTGTTAGATGTTCACGGGGTGGTCTGGAACAATAAATTCAGGAGGGCAGGGAGATGATACAAACTATGGATTCTGGAATGTTTTCTAATTGAACATGGCAAGGAATCAATAATATGCTCTGATTTGTTTAAGTTCTTGTTAATAAAATTTCCATAGTAACAGGAAGATGCTTCCGTATACTTTATGGCAAAGATATTTTGGCACTAAATCCAACCCTATCATTGCCTAGCAGTCAGGGACCACTTTCTTAATTCTTCCACGTTGAGGCTTGGTATATGAAAAAACAAAAATACCCATGACCCTTATTCTAGAATACGGTAAAATCAGCAGTCTGTTGTCAATTCCCATTTCTTAGGAGGATTGACTGGGATAATCGTGGGTGGGGTGTTTGTTTTAATCCTTTCTCTTGATCATTTCATGATTTCTTCAGTGGAGGAAGGCAGAATTCAGGAATTAGCAAGAAGGGAGCAAGAACTGGAAAAACCTGAAAATAATTGTGGAAAGAAAAGACTTAAAACTGTGTTCTGCCTTGACTGTTCATTGGTGCTATTTTTAATTTTGGTAAAAGCTGAACGTGTCCATAATTAATTTCCGTATAGTTTTAGGAAACCTTAATTCTCTTTCCATACCTATAGTAACTATACCTTATGTGGTATCTACTGTGTGCCAGGCACTGTTTTAAATGTTTCATACATTTTTCTTTGATCTCCAAATCTAAGCTTTAAGCTATATAATTCTCATCTTACTAAGGAGAAAAGTAAATAGTTGAGTGTGAACAGTTTGTTCAAGATTATTGCTAATAAGTGATAGAGCATTTTTAAACTCATGTCAGCCTGACTGCAGAGCCCACGAAATCCCAAATCCCATCCAGTTCCTCCCCACCCACCTACCCGGCCGAGCTTAGAAACCAGTTAAATGAGGAGGTGTGTCTTTTCTGAGCTCGTCTTAGTACACAGAAATTTAATAATTTTTGTGTATTATAAAAATACTTGACTATTTAAAATTCAATGTCATGTATTATTAGTTCTTAGAATAGATGACTCACTTATTTTACTATTTTAAAACAGCCAGGGATACAAATGGCAAGATGATCATTGCTGTTCATGTAGTTATTCTTAATTTGTGCAAGAATTTTGTACTACACTGGTTATATTTATAGATATAAGAAAAAAAAAGCAAGACTAGATGTGATCAGCCTGAAATATGGTAATTATTTATTCTATGAATATGCAGCCGCACTTTACATAGCAACATTAAAGGAACTCTCACCATACCCTCCATCAATACGTAGCTGTCAATCTGTTAGTTAATTACAATTAATGCAGTTGGCAAGGGGAGCTCCAATGCATATTAACAATAGTTTGCATTGTCTAGTTATGGCATTTGAGCCATCACAGAGTGAGTGAGGAATGCACATTAAAAATAACGCATACTTTTCAGCTAAATAATTTTGACAACAGCGATGTTTCTCCTTCTGCTTTCTAAAGTGCTTCTACCACTTCTCCCCTGCTCTCCACCGAGTAGAGCAAAACAAAAGAGAAACAACTTTTGAAAGGACTAAGAAATGATTGACTAAATTTACATGTGCTTCCTTGAGCAGAATCCTCCAAGCAGCTTGGGAAAATTTCCTTGCTGCTTTTGTCCTGATTTCATCAGAGCAAAATTTTAATTTTGCTGTAATGGACTGAAGTTCTTCGAAGGGAGAGAATTCTGGCAGAATATTAAGAGAGAAATGATTAAAAATAAAAGCTGCACATTGGCAAATGTTTGCCTCTGTGATCTTTTTCCTTTTAATAATTGTATTCATTTTAACACGTGGAGATTTACTGCATAATTATGTGCCATCCTGAATAGATGGCATTTTTGCAATTGAGATTGTGAGGACACATATTTGAGGAGTCTTCAAAACTTTTAAAATTGGTCTCAGAACCCATAATGCAAAAACCCTCATAAAATTCCTTTGGTCTTTTGCACAATGGACTAAGCCAAATGTTTCGGGGTCTCACGAATCTTCCGTGTCTCAGAACAGAGCAGCTATTCCATCCTCAAGAAGCCTTCATCTATGATTTCTCAACATCCGAGCTGCCTCAGGGTTCCAGGTACCACCTCAGGTGTTATTCAAACAACACAAACCTTTTTTACTTTCTTTTCAGTTTTTAATTCATTTCCAGTTGGGACTTCCAATGGCTTTTTTTCCTCAGAAGGAAGTAAGGAGAGGAGGATTAACTCTAACCTATTTGCACTGTGAAAACTACCTATTTCATAGATTCCTGACGTCCTTCTCCAGAACTCCTATGCTTTCTTGTTCATGCTTCAGACAATCAGCGGTGGATTGTCAACAAGTTAAAGGTCATCACATAGAAATGCCATAGCAGACAGCTCAGGATCCCTGGCGCCTTGCTGATACTGACCCTTGTGCTACCAGAAGCCATTGTTGGGAGGTGTACTTTGTGCCACTGAGTTGTCACTTTCCTCCTGTCCTGGTCCTTGCCTAAGAGCATCATAAGACTCCTCTAAGTATCATCCAACTTTTTCTTTGCACACAGGGCAAAACAGACCCTAACAGAAATGTTTCCTTAAGAAAAGGCTTGGCCTGCCAGTTGCTATTCTCATTCTCTCCCTCTCTCTCCCTACTCTCTCCTCTCATTATTGCATTTCAGTAACAGGTAGAGTGTGAAAAACAGCAGAAATGTAGGGCTAATGATTAAAGCACTGTTAAACCTCTACTCACAGAAAAAAGGAAATTCTATGTTTAATCTGCCTCTTAGTCCAATGATTATATCTTCTTTGAATTATTATAGCAATGTACTCTTCAGAATTATTCTCCCTTTTCATTGTTAAGAACACTTTACAATTAAATCCATTGTATCCCACCAAGGTTTCTCATTAAGGAAATAGTTTATTCTTCTGTCCTATTCCTGGTATATTTAAATCTCTTCCCTGGGAGTAATTTTGTTTTCATATTGTCAAATGTTTTTAAGAAGACTACATATGATAAATAGTCCATTGTTATTCTTACTATAAGAGTAAAACCATGATGGAAGAAAGTATCTTTCTTTGTATGATGACTAAGTTTGTAGGGAGAAGCTTGAGTTTCTTTTTTATCTCTTATTGATACATATATTTTATGTACGTATTGATACATGTATTTTCTCTTATTGATACATAATATTTTATGTACTTATGAAGTACATGTGAATATTTTTTTACAGCCATTAAATGTGTCATGTTCAAGCCAGAGAGTCTGAGGTATCCACCACCTTAAGTATTTATCATTTTTATGTGTTGGTAACATTTGAAGCCCTCTCTTCTAGCTACTTGGAAATACACCGTACAATATATGTATTGTTGCTAACATAGTCACTCCAGTCTGCAGACATCAGAACTTATTTCCCCTACCTTATTGTAGGAACCTGATGTACCACATATCGCATTGATTTCCATATGTTTGACAATGCTTTCATCCCTGCGATCAATCCCATTTGCTGCTGGTGTATTGTCTTTCTGATGGGCCATTGGATCCAGTTTGCTAGTATCTTGCTGGGGACTTTTGGTGTCTGTGTTTGTCAGGGCTATTGGCCTGTAGTTTTATTTTGTTTTTGTTATTGTTCTGTCATTGTCTGACCTTGGGATTAGGGTCATCCTGGCTTCATAGAATGAAATAGGAGGAATTCTCACCTCTTCAATTTTTTAAATTAGATTGATGAGAATTTATGCTATAGTTTAATAGAATTTGGCAGTAAATCCATCTGGTTGTGGGCTTTTCATTGCTGAGAGACTTGTAATAGCCCCAGATGGTCTTTTGTATTTTTGTGGTATTGGTGGTAATGTGTCCATTTTTCATTTCTGTTTTTGTTTATTTTGGTCTTTTCTCTTTTTTCCTGGGTTGGTGTAACCCGTGATTTTCAATTTTATGTATGTCTTCAAAAAACCATCTTTCATTTCATTGGCCCTTTGTGTGTTTTTAGTCTCTATTTTGTTTCATTCTGGTCTGATGTTTATTACTTCTTTTCTTCTACTAATTCTGAGTTTGGTCTGTTTTTGCTTTTCTAGTTCCTTGAAGAGTATCATTAGGTTATTTGA
>NW_003852435.1:8099527-8101255 GCF_000181295.1 Otolemur garnettii
GCTGAGCCCATTTAATTTGTTTTAAGAAACATTTTGATTACTATTTCAATTTCTTCATTGACCCAGTGGTCATTTAGGAGTGGGTTGTTTAATTTCTGTGTATTTGTAGTTTCCAAAGTTCCTGTTGGTATTGATTTCTAGTTTTACTCCTTTGTGGTCTAAGAAGATATTGCATATATTTTCCATTTTTAAAAATTTGTTGAGACTTGTTTTGCAGCCTAACATATGGTCTATTTTGGAGAATGTTTTATGTGCTGCTGATAATAATGTGCATTCTGTTCTTGGAAAATATTCTGTAAACATCTTTTAGGTTCATTTAGTCTAAAGTACATTTTAAACTGATAAGAACGATACTACACTTGGTCTTAGCCAAAAGGACGAGAAGTGATTAAAGTACATTTTAAATCCAATGCTTCTTTCCTGATTTTCTGTCTAGGTGATCTGTCTGATGCTAAGAGTGGAATGTTGAAATTTCCTAATCTTATTATATTGGAGCTTCTCTCTCTAGATCTAGTACTCTTTACATTATGAATCTTATTGTTTGTCACTGTGGTTTGGGGGTACCATCTACGTCCTTTTTCTTTCTTATTTATGTGGTTGCTTTACCTGCAAGTTTTATCCTTTCATGTGTTTTCATGATGGTAAATGTATTTCACTTGCAGTTTTCGGACTCCCTTGTGCATTTCTTGTAGGTTGGTCTAATGATGATGATTTTTCTGAGTTTTTGCTTATCTGGAAAACTTTATGTCTTTTTCATTTACAAAGGGCAGTTTTGCTGGATTTGTATCTTTGGTTGGTAGCGTTTTTTCTTTCAGCACTATGAATATATTATCCCATTTTCTCCTAGCCTGAGTTGTTTCTGCTGAGAAATATGCTATTACTGTCATAATGGTTCCTTTACGGGTGACCAGATGCTTTTCTCCTCCTGCTTTTAGAATTCTGTCTTTGTTTTTCACCTTTGAAAGTTTGACTATAATGTGCTATGAAGAAGACCTCTTTGGCTTGTATCTTCTTGTGGATTTCAGAGCCTCCTGTATCTGGATGTTTAAATCTCTTGGTAGACTTAGGAACTATTATTTCATCAAATAAGTTTTTTACATCTTTTATTTTCTCCTTACCTTCCACCAGTCCAATAACTGTAATATTTGATTGCTTTATGATGTCTCATGTATCATGAATGCTTTGCTCATTCTTTTTTCTTTATTTTTCTCTGACTGAATCTTCATGTCAGAGAAGGCCAGATGGGTTAGTGACTTTTTGAGCCCTGAAAAGCCAGTGTAACATAGCACTGGCGATGGTGGAATAATCCTCCGGGTCCCAAGCAGTATTTGCTCTGCTGGTAGTGGCTGCCATAGGCTGAGCAGACCAGTCTCTGGACCCACAAGTGGTATGCACAGATAGTTGCCAGCCATGGAGGTAGTGACTAGGTCAATAGGCCCAACCTCCAATCTCTGGGAAAGTGTTAAAGTGCCGGTGGTGGTGGACTGGGGCTGAGCAATCCCCCTAGGCCCTGACTACATACTTTGGCAAGGGGGCAGGTTAAGCCAGGCCAGGTAGGCTTGTCCTCAGGCCACACAAGACTGTGTCCAGGCACCAGCCATGGTAGGCAGAGGTCAGGAGATGACAGTGTCACTGGCAAAATGCTTGAGTTGGGGGGGAGCGTCGTCTGTGCTGCTATCCTGCTACTGGGGACAGTTCAGATGCCATCAGTGATGCCAGCCTACCCCA
>NW_003852435.1:8101515-8120593 GCF_000181295.1 Otolemur garnettii
CCCATCACATCTTGACCCTAAGCCCTGGAGGTAGCTTCAAATCTGTATTTTTTTTCTTCCTGTTTTTTTTTCTATAATGATCATTTAGAATGAAAAAAAATTATCTTGTAGTTTGGAGTATGCTTATTTTTAACTTGCTAAACACCTAATTGTGCAAAAGCAGACACTAGGAAGTATAAACATAAATCTAGAGGAAACCTGACATCATCATGCTTCTGGTGATCTTGAGAGTTTACAGGGGGCTCAGATCTACAGGCCTTGAAATGACTAATTTTCTTTAAGGTATTGATACCAGACGGGTCTTTTTTCAATTTAATAGAGTATTTTACAAACCCTAAACTTAACTGGTAGGTCACCACTAACAAGTTCTTCAGTCAGATTTCATCAGTTTAGAAGGTGATTTTTTTGTTGATATTCTTCCTTATGTTTGAATGGAATGCTTCTAGAAAGAAAGGCAGAAAGACAGACAGAAAGAAGACAATGTAAGGAGGGAAGGGAGGAAAAGGGAAAAGGAAAAGAAGTTTCTATTAGAGGTTTTATTACATGGATAAGGAAGACAGAATCAAAGCGTGACTGATTTATTAACTTTGGGTGTTAATGGCTGCTAATGATCATCGCTGATGAATCCACTGCATAACTCAGGCTGATTAACTGGAATATTTGATTTCCTTATGATGTCTCATGTATCATGAATGCTTTGCTCATTCTTTTTTATTCTTTTTTTCTTTATTTTTCTCTGACTGTATCTTCTGAATTAATCTGAAACTATTAATTCAAGTGAAATGGGCTGATGAGGTATACTATGGTTTCCTTTTACACAGGTAGATATGGCCAAAGTCTGGTCTTATTGACAATGTAAATAAGAGTTGGTTGTGACAAGAAAATCAGCATATGTAAAAATCATTTTACCTTAGAGCTTTGATAAACATCACTGATCTGTAGGGTGTTAATTTTCTTCAACAAGAATTATTTTATTTTTGTTTGTTTGCTTATTTATTTATTTATTGCCAATTACTGTGCTTACAGTAAGATGTTGCATTGACTTTTAATGCAATTGCTTAGAATATTTCTTTCCTACAAAATTCTCCTACAAGTTAGCTTTAAGAAGGTTACCATCATCATCATCATCATCATCACCACCATAGTCCACCAGAGAAGACGTAGACATGGCTTTGGCCCTTAGAGAGGTGGTTATAACTCTTTGTGCAATGACATTAAAAAACAGCAGAAAGAGAGTCAGTGCAATTATCTTGTGGGCATAAGTGAAGACAGGCTGCCACTAAATGTGTGTAATGTCAGACCAACCAAGCTATAAATCAGCAGAGCATGACAGAACAATTCCCATTATCAAGAACCTCATGGGACATCATAGTTTTATTGTAGTAGAATTTTGCTGTTTTCAGAACCTTGCTAAAATGATCTAGTTTTCAGGACTACGGATGACATATGGAGCATCCAGTTTCTCTGGAGGTCATGAGAAAGCAGAAAAGACCTGCCTTCTTAGAAGTAATGAAAAACTACAGCAAGGTTGTTGGATATAAGAACAGCGTATCAAAATCAATTGCTTTTCTATATCCTGGCAATAGACCATTAGAAAATGAAATAGAAATAAAGGATTCTATTTAAAATTGCAACAAAAGCTGTATAGTATCTAGGAATAAACCTAACAAAGAATTCAAGTGCTTCAAGGAAAATTGTTTAATGAAAAGGCAAACTATAAATTAATATCATGACACATTTATATTTAGAATCACCTACAGAATATATTACAGGTGGTCCCCGAGTTACAAACATCTGACTTATGTACACCTTGCACTGATGAACAAAGGCTATTACAGATGATAGGTGCCTGTTCCAATTTACATGAAAATTTAACTTAAGAACAAATCTATAGAAACTATCTCATTCATAACCTAGGGACTGCCTATATTTATATATAAGTATAAAAACGGACTAAAAGAAGGGTGACCAGACTCATAATGTCTAGGAAAATGGGGTTGAAACTGGTATTGGAGGGATGGTCAAGAAGATTTTAGTTTTATTTTTATATTGACAAAAAGATTTTTATGTGTGATCTTCGATTTTTTTAAAGAGAATTCACTCACATGTTATTTGTGCATTGAAAAAATTTATACATGGAGAACAGAATAGAATAGTAGAAGCCAATAGATAGAAATACCAATTCTGAATGCTGAGAATATGGGTTGATCTTATTTTCTTCTTCTTTTTTTAAAAAATATTTTCCACATCTTATTCCCATTGTATCAGAAAAAAAGATAACTTGCTATAATTTTAGCCAGAGAATATTAAAATGAAATCAGAAGCCTAGGGAGAGGAGAAATGAGCCAGGTACATTGTGACATGGCAAAAAGAATACATCTATACACACACACACACACACACACACACACAGAGCAGAATTTTGACACATCAATCCAGGGTTCAAAATCAATATCCTCTCTGTGGAAATTCAGGCAAATTCTCCACTGTAGTTAATGATAAGTAGTATACCTTCCTTTTCTACTGTTCCCCGTTTTCAGTAACTGCTAGACCAAAAAAAGACATCCCTTCTAAAATATCTCCTTGTAATCCTCTAAACATACCTGACATTAAGTTTGTACTTTTATAGTTGTTTTTTTAGGTTAAGTAATTATGGCTAAAAAATTGGTTCCATTGATTCATGAGTACCTAATATTTGCCTGGGCTGCTTTTACCAGTAGAATTCCATTTCTTTGTACCTTTTGGAAAACAGCATTATTATCCAGAGAACATTGAGACCGTGAACCACCCTGCATGGGAAAGGCAAAAACAGAAGGATGGAGGGGGGGAAATGAGCCCTGTAATTCTCTTGAGAAATGGCAATAGAAAGACGTTAACTGTGACTGGGCAACCTTGTAAAGTACAATATGTTAACAGTTGTTAGCAGTAACACTCTTTTTATTGGACAGCTTTATGTGGGCACCTAGGTGATTGGAATCAGGGGGAGGCAGGCATGCAGCCCACATGCACAGGGTTGCAAGGCCTTTTATCTCGTTACTAAAAATATTAATGGGACTGTGTGTGGCTCCGCGGTGAGAGTGGGTTTCGTTTTCTTCCTGCAGTGTGTTTTCTGGGTTTGTCCTCTCACCTTCTTTCCCTTCTTCTCAGCTCCCCTCTCTCTGGTGCTCCAATGTGTACCTCTTTGGCTGGTCCCAGAGCCCTGAAGAGACTCAGTGCAAACATTTTACAAGCTCAATTCCCAACTAGATTTAACCGTTCAACCCAGAATGAAGACTGCACTTATTTAAATAAAGATATCAGAGTGTTCAGCCACCTTACAATGAACCCAAAGCTTCAGATATCCCATTTTAGATTATTTGAGTGAGGAAGAAACAACGGCCATGACAAGTGTCATAGTGATTCCTGCATGCCATGTCTTCTCTTGTCTGGGTGCATTTTGCATATGAGATATCTTTTCTCTTGTCTGGGTGCATTTTGCATATGAGATATCTTTTCTCTTGTCTGGGTGCATTTTGCATATGAGATATCTTTTCTATAAAAAATCAATAATCAATTTACCCTTTACCTGTGCTGCACAGATAATAAAGCAGGAGAATTTCACCATCCTTCCTAAGAGTTTTTCTTTTCCCCCCACTACAAAGTTTTTCTCTGAAGCTTTTCTTGTAGTCCTATAGCAAGAAGTGAGATTCTAATATGTTGTTAGTTCCCAGGACTCTTATTTGAATGAGTGGAACAAGTTCAAGGTAGAAACATTATAGCAGCTAGCTGGAGCTAGGGGCCAGGGCCTGGAGTGGCCCCTGTGGAGAGGAGAGGGTTGCTGGTACTGAGGTGAACATTCAGAACAAGCAGTGAGAAATCCGCAAACCCAGAGGGCTTCCTATCTATCAGGATTTACGAGCCTCACATTTATGGACTTGGTGCTTGCACTTCAGAGAAAATAGAGGCTATTTCATAGAAGAACATTGCTCTCAAAATTTCATGCAGTGTATACTTTTCATAATAGCAATGAAAAAATGAAAAGTAGAAGTTGTTTATAGAGAATAAAATCACTGTAGGAAGAAAAAAGAAGTTTAACTAAAAATTCAACAATGAATACAATAATAATCAGGAGGTATTTCATAGAATTCCCCCCTCCCCCACATGATCCACTGCTGCTTTGGTCTTAGTTGCTCAGAGTTTGAGAACTGGTTACCGTTCCTTGCTGTGTTGAGTAGCATCTCCTTTGTTCAGCATCCTTGGGTCATGACGTTGTTTTGTATGTATGAATTTATTATTGGAAATTGAAGACTGACCTTTGAAGGATTAAAACTCCTAAAGAGGGTTTAGGTAAAAATCTTTTCATTTTGTAATCCTTTAAAACTGAGTGCATTAGATACCATTTAGCATTTTCTTGACAACCAAGATTCATCTTGAGAACTTCATTCATTATATTATGCTGAAAGGCAAAGATCTTTTCTCCAGGCATGTTTGGAGTGGTTTGCGTCCATAATAAGTGATGCTGTGTTGTTCTGTTTGATGTCTGTTGTCTGCTTTTGCCCCTGTAGTTCTCTCTTTTGTTAAATTGAAATGTTACATTTACTGTGACAATGTGCTCTCCCTTCTGGTTTATTATATAATTTCACATGGAATGGGAATCTAGATAACCAAGCTTATTAGCAGTAGAAACTGAGAATAAAAGTAAATGGGTTCAGAGGAACTGTCTAATGGGTAAAGTTCATTAACTTTCATGGTTATGTATGGTGTGGAACATGTCTCCCACCTTACAGGAATAACAACCAAGCCTCTGGAGAGATGGTCTACATTTTTTACCTTAGTCATTTCCTCAGACTGTTTTCTTTTGTTTTGTTATTTTTTCTTTTTTAGCTTTAAGTGCACCTTTATTAGAGGGATATTGCTTTTCGCCCATGAACAATCAATAGCCCAAGACTCCAGAGTGCTTCTGTAAACCACCCAGTTGGAAGGTTGTGACCTTCTTTTCTTTTGATCAGATATAAAGGAGTCTAATATTTCCATAGCCTCCAAATTACAGGAGCCATAATTTATGCTCTGTATGTGTGCTTGTGGGCAAGGTGTGGGTAAATTATCCTCTTTTTACAAATATTTATCATAAATAGCAAAAGAAATTTTATTTTTCCAAATGTTGAGTTTTATCTGGGGTTCAATCCATCAAACTGCTGATTATGCTCCACGTTTCTGAGCTGGCTAGAGGGGATTCATCCTCATACTGTTTAACCCACTGATTTTTCTTCCCTGCAGAGACTGAGACTCCTCTTGTTTTGATTATCCATTAATACTTTCTCCTTTCATTGTTCATTCCCCGTTCTCTTTTTTTTTTTTTTCCGCCCAGTTCTCTTTGGTAGCTTTTCTTTCTTGTCCCTCTTTTATGGCATTTTGTTTTCAATCTTCATTCTTCCACCTTCCTATGGTGCCTGGATATAATATTGGAAAGGAAAATATTTGGGGAAGCAGTAAAGACCAGAAGAGGGAGCCAAGACTTGCCAGCCTGGGGGATGGAGCAAGCTGCGGCTTTGCATGGCATGGCCTGATAAATAACAGGATGGTAAGAAGAAAATTAGGGGCAGAAGCCAGAGCCAGATTCAGATCCAAGATTTAGGCACAAGATGTAACAGAAGTGAGGGAAGGTGCTCAGCAGCCCCACTAGTCCTGTGTGGATCTTTGGAAACCACTTAAGTCTTGGAGGTGACTACAAACCGATTTGTGTTCAAGCCCAGAGTGCAGTGACTAGCACACAGTTCTGCTAGCTGCCTAGCACTCTCAGTGATTTTTGAGATGAAATCAGTATAGCTGTGTGTATGTCTACCTAGAAAGCAGAGGTTGAGGAAGAGGCAAGCAAAAGTTATATGCTGCGTAACGTTTTGGTGAATGACAGGCTGCACCTATGACTGTGGTCCCATGAAATCATAACGGAGCAAAAAGTTCCTATTGCCCTGTGATGTCACAGCCATTGTAACGTCATAGCACAATGTAAACTCCTGTGTTTGTGACGATACTGGTGTAAACAAACCTCCCGTTCCACCAGTCAACTAAAAACCTAGCACGAACAATTGTGTACAGTTCATAATACTTGAAAATGATAATAAAAGATGATGTTGATGCACTTACTGTGCTATACTTTTAATTACTATTTTAGAACATACTTATTTTACTTATAAAAAAAGTTACCTGTAAAACAGCCTCAGGCAGGCCCTGCAGAAGGTATTCCAGAAGAAGGCATTGGCATCACAGGAGCCAGCTTCCTGCTTGTTACTACTCCTGAAGCCCTCCAGGGGGACAAGATGCGGAGATGGAAGACACACAGTGATATTGATGATCCTGAGCATGTGTTTGTGTCATAGTTTTTAACAAAATAATTAAAAAATATAAAGAATTCTAAAGATAGGAAAAAACTTTTAGAGTAAGGATATGAAGAAGGACATATTTTTGTTCAGCTACACATGCTTGTGATAGAAGCTAAGTGTTACTACAAAATAGTCAAGAGTTAAAAACTTAAAAACTTTATAAAGAAAAAAGTATAGTAAGCGAAGGTTAATTTATTATTGAAGAAAGAAAAATATTTTGGGGATAAATTTACTGTAGCCCATGTATACAGTGTTGATACAAGTTTACAGTAGTGTACAGTAATGACCTAGGCCTTCACATCCACTCACCATTCCCCCACTGACTCCCCAGAGACTCACCCAATCCTGCTAGCTCTCTTTATGGTAAGTGTCTTATAGCAGTACCATTACTTATCTTTTATTTTGTAGTATTACTGTAAATTTCACATCAATACCGAATATCATGTTACAGTTGCCTATAGTATTCAGTACAGTAACATGCTGTGCAGGTTTGTAGCCCGGGAGCAATGGCTACACCACGTAGTCTAGGTGCACACATGTAGTAGGCTAAGTCGTCTAGGTTTGTGTAAGTACACTCTATGATATTTAACAAGGACAAAATTGCTTAACAATGCATTTCTTAGAAAGTATCCCTACCATTGAGTGACAATAATTTTGTATTCAATATTTCTTTTGAAAAGGGCTATGAAACATACAATGTTAACTGCTACCTCGACACTGAGGACTCCCAGAGAACTATCTACAGGGTGTCCATAAAGTTCATGTGCAAGTTGAAGTATAATATAACCGATTTGGGAATGTTAGGAAACCTAAATCACAGTATGTCGGCAACTGACCTCTTTCCCCTTCCCAATTTATTTGGTAGCATCATAATTCAGACAGCCACACAAAACAAAAAGCTAGGAGTTAGTCTAGACTGCTTTTCTTTCTATTCTTATATCCAAGTGGTCACTCAGCTCAACAACTTTGACTCATAAATGCTTTTTATTCCCTTTCTCTTGATTCAATTGCCATTATTTCAGATCAGATTTACATGACTTATTATCTATATGATTGAATTACTCTTTGAACTGGTCTGCCTTTTATGATGGCCTATAAATGTACCATCTTGCCCAGTGTGTGGTAATGCTGATAGATTGGTAAAGAATTTGCCCACAATCCTAGAATTAAAACAACTGTGGAATAAAATGAAAACATAATTAACCCTCAATTTATTAAAAAGGGTGGCTAATGCTCCTATCAATGGTCAAGGGTTAAGATTTATTATGTGATATACATGTGTTTGGTGGGTCAGTAAGATTAATTGGTAGTGTAAATATGTAAGCTGAAATGAAGGCTAATATACATTTTAGAATTTGCACAAAAATAATAAATGAAATCAAAACTATTGAAAAACTAATTGATATTAGGATTAATGTAGCTCCTCCAATCAGGTGAATTAATAGATGATCTGCTGTCAATGTTTCTTACAGTAAGTTAGTTGCATTAAATATTGATCAAATAAAAGCCTGATACTTTCAATAATTACTAATAGAGGGAATAGTGGAATTAATGGTAAAGAGTATGCAATTAAGGCTTTAGTTTTGTAGCAGAAACCATTAATTACTATTCATTTTTTTTTTGAGACAGAGCCTCAAGCTGTCCCCCTGGGTGGAGTCCTGTGGCATCACAGCTTACAGCAACCTCCAACTCCTGGGCTCAAGCGAGTCTCCTGCTTCCACCTCCCAAGTAACTGGGACCACAGGTGCCCGCCATAACACCTGGTTATTTTTTTTGGTTGCAGGCATGATTGTTGTTTGGCGGGCCCAGGCTGGATTCGAACCCGCCACCTTAGGTGTATGTGGCTGGCGCCTTAACCACTTGAGCCACAGGCGCAGAGCCTAATTACTATTCTTGCCTATAATGGAACTCTTTTTTAAAAAAAAATATAATAGAACTCATATTTCTGATGTTACTGAAAGTTCATTCCATTTACCTCAACCCATGATCTAGATTCTATATTGATTTTCCATTAAGATTTATTGAGTTCCTGCTATAGATCAAGCACAATGCTGAGTGTGATATGATGATGGATAAGAAGACAAAGTCCCTGTACTTATACCTGACACCTCTAGCCTTTTAACAGGCAATAATAGTATGCTCCTGCCTAGTGTAGTGCAACTGTTCTTCATATGTATGAAATCCTTTCCAGAAAAGAAATGACCTAAAATCCCATCAGTTAGTGTAGTACCTCTAAGTGATGTTTCTAGCTTCGTTGTATTTTATCTTGATGTACTGTTTCTTCAGGAATAAATTGTAAGCTAATCATCAATAATATGCTTTATATAAACTATTAGGGAGAGAAGGAATAGAAAAAGTATTTAATAATACAAATACAAGTATTTTATATTTTAACAGTAAAGAAGAAAAATAATATATAAGCTCTTATTGTCTTTCTTTTGGAACTGGTCATAAGGCTGTAATATAATATTTATGTCTTCTTTAATATCTATTGCTTGTTTCCTTTTTTCCAAAGTCAGGACCTATGTTAGTTTCTTATTTTTCGTTTATAATAGGGGTTAGTTGAGATGAGCCCAAATCTCAGTACTGAAGATTTCAAGGTAGACCTGCCTGTCCTCAGTCATCATTGTCTCCCATGAACTTTTACTGTGGACAGGGCATTACCAGGAAGTAGCTGCACCTCTCCCTTTCTTGCATAGCACAAAATATTACTTGCTAAACAAGAGCAATTATTCCATGCACCAAAATAAACTTTTTCCAGTATTTTTTTCCATGACTTCTATTGCTTGAAATGACCATGTGACTATTTTAATTTTATGTTTAGTGAAATCAATAGTTTGGTCCCTCTGGGAAACATTCTTCCCTTGGATACTAGGATAGCAAAGTGAGTAAAACCCAAACTTATGCAGTGTGAAGTAATCTTTTGTTTTGTTATTACATACAATGACAAGAAGTATCATTCCCACCAGATATGTGAATTCTATCTCTAACAAAACCTCCTGTATCATATCATAATTTCTGAGTCAGAACAGGTATCACATCCATTTCATCAGTATGAGAATGCCCTGACTTTGTAAGGTATTTTCTCCAAGCTGGTGCTGTACATGAGTCTTCCAGAAGCCAGAATGTTGTTCCATGGGATCACCTGCTTTTGCATGATAAATGAAAATAAAAATAAAAATAATTATCATAGGTGACATCTCATTACCTCATGGTTTAGAGTTATAAAATATAGTTCTTGGTCAGTAGCAAAGTTGACTGGAATAATATCAGCACTGTAGTGATAATAATGACACAGCAATAAAGGAATTTAATAAGTTCATGGACTGTTTTGTTGACAGAAAGTGGTCTTTATTGCCATGCAAATTACAGTCTATCTACTCATAAGATTGAGAAAGCTTGATATAATCATCTTGCCAGAAGATGGTTGAGTAGGCGTTCTAGAAGTCTCATCACTGCTCCCTGCAGTTGGTGGGAAGGGCACTCTACAGCCGTGGGGAGCAATGATGATCTGTTTGTGTTTTTGATCCTACCTATTGCTTCCACTCATACCCCATGGCAACTTTGGTTAAATACTGGAGTGACAGCGAAAATGTGATAACTGACATCCATAGATAGTTCAACCTTTCTACATGCTTTGTAGTTGATCTGTGGTGAGTATTTACATACACAAACAACACAACGTAAGTCTCTTTACACTTTTTTGTCCAGTCTATAAAGTCCATTCACATCCCTCTTCCCCAGACCTTTTTGTCACCTATTTTCTTGTTCTTTCTCATAACACCACCTGTCAACTCCTTCTGTCAGCCAGTGTGGATCCCCACTTCAGACCATGTCTTCTGCAGGACATAGAGAACTGAAGGTGTCCCTCAAAGTTTTTCCCACTCTGAAGCTGCACGCCTCATTGTTTTTCAGAGCCACCAAGAATGTTGGATTTGAATCTGTGTTGCTTTTACCCACATTGCCATTGTTTTTGAAGTTTATCGATTTGGTAACCACTGTAATTTCTTGTTTATTTTAGAAATTTCAGCTGCTATTTTGATTAAATAGGGAGGAGTAGAAGTTTTTAATTTGTAATTTCTTATGAATTGTCATGTGCATGTACAATATTAAGCAAAGTTGTACACATTGTAGTCTACTGAACTCTGCTTCATTTAAAGAAGAATTTGGAAAAACAGTTTTTCTTTCTTAAAGATCTAAAAAAATGGGGATCCATTTTAGAATATCTCACAAAATTTCAGCAAAATAAGCACAGCAAAATGCCCTCCATTTTCTTCAAGGATAAGGCATCTGTCAAGTGAAATGTCTGAGCATACGACAGTGTCTTGCAGACAGATTTTGACCTCAGTGCATGTAGCATTGTGGTCATGGGGATGTGTTCTAGTTGGTGTGATTTTTCTTATCCGTCAACTACATGACAGCTCAAACATGAGAGTAAAACACATCAGTTAGACTCAGTTTTTGAATATATGATATTACTTTGAAGATGCTGGCCTCATAAACTAGAACATGAATTTCAGTAAGATCAAAATGGAGTCTATTAATCTGTGATCCAGATAATCTTACCCTAATGGTGTTTGTTTTATGTTTATTGAGTTGACAAAAGCACTGACCTTTTGGAGAAAAAAAAGCAATTTAATGATGTCTTCTCTTTTGACAAGGACTTTGTATGTGGCTGTCATTTATGGAATGCCTTGGTAAGCAAGACAGGTTTACACTTGGTAGAGTATACAGTTCTTTGATCCTGCAAATAGTAGTAGGTTGAAGAGATATATTTTCAATATGAAATAACATTTCAGTAATGAAATAAGCTTGCCAATTCCATTCAGCTCAGAAATATAGTAAATGAAATAAACAATATGCAGTTTGTTCTGCTGGAGATAGATGTTTCTTTAATGTAGATTAGCTCATATGCAATTGGGAAATAGGGGGTTGATGTCAGCATAACGTGGAAAGTTTATTGTGTTATGTCCCAGCATGTTAATAGTTTATAGCTATAATATGTAAACTTTTTCACAATTGAGAAGGCAGGCTTAGTCATAAGGAAGACCTCAGTGAAATCCTACAAAAGTTTTTCCTGCAAGAAAATTCCTTTCTAGTTAAGTTGCTTTTAAAAATGTGATGAATTTTACGATGAGATGTTATCTGGGGAAACTGCAAATGCAAAAGCAGCCGCTGAGAGCCCATTTCTCCCATGTTTAAAAAACTAATGGAGAAGAATATTCCTGGATCGAATGTTTAATTTTCATGTAATTGGCCTTTCTTATAAGTGAATTCTGCAAAGATCTACATCTCCGGGGTATAAGATTGTAGGTTGGGCAAGATGATTTGAAGTGCAAATGCCCACAGCAGCTAATCTGTGCTGGTGAATTTACCAGGATTGTGATTTTTTCTTTTTTGTCTTTTGGTTACAGAGTCATATAGGTTTTGACTGGTCTGCCACAATCCACTTTTCTCAGTGAGCATGTGAGATTTTTCAGGAAGTCATATGTTATAATTAATGCGTGAACTTGACTGGGCTAAGGAATGCTCAGATGGTGAGTGAATAAAACATTATTTCTAGGCGTATCTGTTAGGATGTTTTTGAAAAACATGAACATTTGAGTTGGTGAACTAAGAAAAACAGTTGGCCCTCCTCAATATGGGCAGGTATTATTCAATTTCCTGAGGGTCCAAAGAGAACTAAAAGGCACAGGAAGAGTAAATTTACTCTCTGTCTTGGAGATGAGACGTATTTTTTGTCTTTTCCTGCCTTTGAACGCTAGCACTCCTGGTTTGGGGGGCTTTGGAATGAAACTGAATTAAACCACTCGTTTTTTTGATTCTTCACCTGGAAAAAATGGCAGAAGGCAGATCATGGGACATCTTAGCTTCCATGATTGCATGAGCCAATTAATACTTACACTAAATCTGTCTCTCTTACTCTCTCTCTCTCTGTATCACCTACTGGCTCTTTTTCTTTGAAAGATTATGATTAGTGTAATATATTTGGCCATTATAGAGGACGCCTAGAGCCAGATGACCTCTGAGCAAGATGACTTGCATCTGCCGGGTGGACCCTCGGGCATTTCTTCCGCAGGTGCTCCTTGCAGAGAAAGCCGGAGCCCATGGCATCCTTAGGCACCTAGTCATTGTCTAATACTCCCCTTACCTGTCTTATACTGTCTCAATAAAAGGCTACTGAGGAGGTTGCTCAGGGCTACCCTGCAATCAAGGTTAGCCCGCCTCCTGCAAGCCTCCCACATCACACCTGGTTCCTTCCTGTGGTGATAGGGGCCCCAGGGATTGCAACAGGTCAAAAAGCAGCAATATCTATACTTGGACTAGGAGGACTGGAGTCTCTCTTAGTATAAGGGACAAAACTATATTGTGACAATTCATTGTTAGTGGTTCATCTTATAGGTTACGATGCATATTAAATGAGATTATGTATGTGAAATTTCCTTATACATTTTAAATAATTTCGGTTTTTTGTTTGGAACTATCTTAAGATTAAGACTCTATGAGTGCTTCTTTGTCATCTTTTCTTTCGATAAGCCGTTAGGAAGTGTTGCATCTGTATGAGACTCTGTGCTAAGTGTATGAGGATAAAAAGAGCAAAATACCCATGATCCTGCCTTCATGGAGCTTACAGTCCCATAGGAGAGATGGAGTTCAGTAAGAAAATCTCAAAATGGTTGCTTAATTAAAGGCTGTAAAGGAAATGATCAAGCACCTTGATCATGGGGGTGCTCTTGCTTTAACTGTGATCGAGTCTGAATGGCCATCTGCGGCCACATCGCAGCTCATCTTCTGTTTCCTTCTATCTCTTTCACAGGTGTTGTTTGCAGGACTTCTAGCATGCTAAACCTTTCAGACCCAGGCTCCTGAGAAACTCAACTTGCAACAGCCTCTGTGACCCACAAAGTAACCTGGCCAGCTGTGTAACTCTGGTCCATCTAGCCAGATGTTTGGATGGTCAGGGTAAATTCAACGAACACAGTAGATGTGAGCTTATTTCCTTTCTTCTTTTGCTGAGGAATGCATTCCCAGAAGCAACCGTGGGATGGCTAACAGGAATCAAGGCATTCCCTAAATCCATATTTGTTTTTGTTGGCAAAAGCATTTTGTGGGCAAGAAGGCACATCTGTATCCTGAACACACACACACATGCACACACAAACTCCTCCAGGAGAAACAAATAAATGCCCATTCCATAGGAAAGCTGTCCTGTGTAAGCAGTCTGTTACCAAGGGCCTGGCTGTTTTCCTTGGGGAGTAAGAGCCACATGAAGGACTCAGCATATCATGGAAAAAATATATACACATTCTAAGTAAATTATTATTGTTCAAAATATGTTCAGAATTCCTATTCCTATTTGGAATTGACTTCAGAACTGTTAGGGTAAGAATTTTTTGTTTTTCCCCCACTCCAAATGTGTTACCTATTGTAAGAATACAGTATCTACTTACGTAGACATATGTAAGTTTTATATATAGTACCTTCTAAACCTCTGATATAATGCTATTCCAGGTTTTAAATTATTTAGTAACTTAGCTTCTGTAGCTTTTGGTGATTACAAACCATTTTTGAATATTCCTTAATTCTGATTGATCTCTATGTGATCAGAATTTTATATATATATATGTGGGGGTGTGGATATTGCCCAAAAAAAAAAAAAAAAGAGAGAGAGAAAAAGGAAATATGTCAAGATCTTAGTTGAATGGTTGATTTTGTGTGAGAGATTGTAACCTATTTTTCTGAAAATTCTACTTTGTTGAAATTTCTATTATGAATATTACTTTTCTAGTAAAAAAAGAAAATTGAGTTTTAAAAAAGAAAGTTGTTCTTTTTCTTCTATATAAGGGGTTTCTTATGTTCTAAAACACTTAAGTAAGTAGATACTTTAAATACATAGTTTTTCTTTTTTTTAAATTGCCTTCACCCAAGCTCCTGGTGGCAATTTGCCATCTGTGTATACAGGTGTGGTTGAGAGCAGCTTGAGGCCAATAGTTCTTTCTATGTTGTGTAGTAGAGACATTTGGATATTTTTTATCGATTTTATTGTGTTGCTATGGGCAATAAATTGTCATGACTCTGGCAATAGTACAGCCATCGTGGGAGGACAGCTAGTGATAGAAAGCAGGTCAGAGGCCAAGTGGTGTGACCACAGCAACCCCCTCCCACACCCCTGGAATGTTTCAGGGCCAGTGTTCCTGGGAAACATCAGAACAAACACCCTCCTACCGTGGTCCTGGCTGACATTAGTGCTAAGACCCTGGTGCAAGATTAGCACTTCTGTGGAAGGGTGTCATTCTCAGATTTGTCCCTGACACAGCGTTATTCACCCCACAGAAAAAAGATGACTTCCCTCACCTCTCATAACCCCACCTGCATTCCAACCATACTAATAGTCTCTTGAAACTGTGTGAGAGCGAGCTGCCTCCTGCTCAGACTCAGATTCTGCTCTCTCTCTCTCCTTTTTCGCTAATAACACCTTTCTAATTCCCAGACTGGCCTCTTCGCCTTTTTATATACCCTTCCCCCCTGCTCTGTACCTGGTCCCCTCCATTGCTCGTTATTTCTATCAGTTACTAGAAAGAGAAACACTTTCATTGTATCTGTTAATTACCTAGGCAATTATTGAAGAATATATTCATTCTTTCTTCATTCTTTCCATGAAAAATATATAATTTTTATCTTGCCTTAGCACAGGACAATTACCTTGTTACTTTGTTATCATAATTACTGGAATTAATATTCATTTCCTTTATAATTTAATAGATCATGAAAATGGACTGTGTGCTGGATCTACTATTGTAGTTTCCTTCAGGGTGTGTAATTTCCATGTGACATCTCTCTTTTCCCCTACGATGACTTTGTATCAATCTGTCATCAATGAGTGTTCACTAGGAGGCATTGCTAGGGAAGTGAAAGGTTGAACTTTTCATGAATTTCAGTTTTATGTGACTAAAAGATAAGTTAAACTGATTTGCTGCAGTCTTAAGCTTGGGGCAAGGTAGAGGAATCTATTGCTCATATCCTAAGGCTGAATGGGCCAAGGCTCCCTATCACTGGATTGTGAATAGTTCCATGGATTAATCAAAGCTGAAGATCTCTTTGCTTGATCTTTTAGAGTGGTTTTCATGACACAGGTTACTCAGTAAGCACATCCTATTATTACTTTTTTCTTCTTTTAATCTAGTAGTCTAACAGTCACTGACTTTATGTAAGTTAGGAGATATTCTGGAGGTTCGTTCCAGTCTTCAAATGCCATGATTTAGGAAATTTTTTTCTGGCACCACAGCCTTGCTATGGAATTAGGAATTACCTATAGTTACAAAGGAGAATGTTCTTTTTGATCTATTCTATTCACTCTTGGGTACTTGATCTCTTTGAGTGTTCTGTGTGGAATGTGTCTACCCCATTATATTTCTTTAAAGACTCAATTGGCTAACCCCCTACT
Organism: Otolemur garnettii; assembly: GCF_000181295.1. Classification (NCBI taxonomy): domain Eukaryota; kingdom Metazoa; phylum Chordata; class Mammalia; order Primates; family Galagidae; genus Otolemur; species Otolemur garnettii. Next base: position 8,117,320 of record NW_003852435.1, read on the forward strand.
GTTCCAATTGTATTTTCTATTTGAAGGTACTGAAGCTTCTGGAACTTGGTCAGCTTTTGTAACTAAAAAATAAATGGCTCATGCAGCCTAAGATTTTCCTCATAAGAAGTGGAATTTCATCAACTCCTTTTTGTTCCATTAAGTTCTGCTGGCACAAAGACACTTGAATCCCATCAGTCAGCTTAAACTACCACTTTTGTATTTGCCTTGAGTGATGGGGTTAACTAACAAATTGTTTTGCTTCTAGAAAGCAAGGGAACTACTTTGGGGAACTAGATGCTTACAGCGTACTGCGACATTTCTTTCGCTGTGGGGGATACGTGTCTAATTTTAAAGGGGGACTTATATTGGTTATTACCCTATATTCTTCATGAGGCCTTTAATCAAACTATACCAAGTCTCTAGCAGGAATTTTAAGGCGTTTACTTTTAAGTGGATACAAAGGCTTTTAAATGTGAGATCAAGTGATAATTAGACTCAAGATATAGGTTGTCCCAGATTTTTACCCAAATAAAACTCTTGGTATCAGCTTCATTGGCTTAAATTGGACTTCTGTAGTTAGAAATGAAAAGCAAATCAGACAGCATCAAATGGAAGTCCCATTTTTGGATATGCCAGATCTCTGGCTCTGCTGTAGCAACCTGAGAGTCTGAAGAAATTATACGTTAAAAGAGAGAAAAATGTAATTATGTCTCTGTGGGCTTGGGAGCCTGTTAAGTTAGTGAAATTTTGCTTTTCTAAAGACAGCCTTCCTACAAGGCAGGCTTTTAGAAATTCTCACTCTGGCAAATTGCAGCAGAACATTGTTCTTGTAAAAAATTGTATCACTGCTTTTCTTCCCCTCCTTTTTAAAGGAAAGATTTTTCTTCAATTGGCTAGCAGGCATAGGACTTTCAGTTAACATCCATTTTCAAAATGTCTTTAAAATTTTAAATAGTATCTTTTATCACAAGGTTATACATGGTGAGAAGGCATTTAAATTGAGTGATTCTCTGACAATATGCTAATAAATGTTGATATCCAAAAAAAGGAAAATAATGCAGAGGCTTATTTTAAGACGCACAAAAGTGAAAGGGTGGTATGCTGCATAGCGTGTGCTAATTACACTGGTCAATCCAACTAGACAACCACAGAGTTGCAAACATTGGCTCTCAATAGGAAAGCTTAGAATTTGACTCTGACAGTTGCTCCCAAATAGGAACCACTGTGGTCACGTGGAGGTGGGGCACTGGGATGTTTCTTTGAGGAGCATACAGAGTCATCAAGAAACCCACCAAGAGCTTTTAACCTTCAAAATGGCGTTTAAAAAATGCCGGGGAGATTCAACCTTGCTTTGTGCTATTAGCACTGGAAGAATACCTTCAAATGATGCCGGGGCGATTCAACCTTGCTTTGTGCTATTAGCACTGGAAGAATACCTTCCAATGATTTACATGGGTAAATGACAAAGAGAGGAAAGATGCAAAGAGAAGGAAAACTGACAAGTCGGCACAAAGGTTTTCGAATGAGATTGGAAAAAGGAACAAAAGAGCTGGCGGAAGGAACTTATGTCCGCAGCAAAGCTTCGAGTTCACCATTGACACTGGAGCACAGAGATACTTTGGGTCTTGGGTCCAAAAGGCTGACAAATGTAAAGTCACCTAGACAGGCATGATGGCACTGTTAATCACATCCCCCTGACTGACTCCAACGGTGGAAATTTTAGCAGATTTCCTAGGGGCAGTCGAAAATCAATCTGAATATTAGATGAGTCTTTCAGAAAGCTATACTGAGGAAATGAAAACAGTTGAATAGCTGGAATTGAAGATTATTTTCAAAACCATTTAGAATGTCACATAGGCAAACACAGGAAAGAGACAAGAATGAAATAATGCCTAGCAAATCAGATAATTTTATATATACATACCCATATATGTATATACATTTTAAACCCACACGTCTTTTAATAATTTGATAATGCTTCGATTCTAGTAACAACAGCATTCTTTTAAGTTTTGGAAATAGACTGAGGAAAGCCTAGCCCTGGGTAAGATGAAAGCTGGTGAAGATCTCTGCTCTCTAGTTTCCCTTTTCTGGTCGTAGACTGTCCAATTGGGCTTTTGCTTCTAAGCACCCAGTGTCCCCAGGGTGTCTGAGTCTGCCCTGGCTTTCACTTTAGGGATTTGTGTGTCTCTCCAACAGCCTTATATTTGAGACCGTCTCATCTATTCATTCATTCATTCAATTGTTTTCCACAAAAATGAATATATATGTCTATTTATTTTCCTTCTGTATTGTTCATGCTTAAATGTACCAGCATTTTTCCTGTTTCTTTTGCTTCATAGCATTTGGTTGACCTGACACATGTGCACCAATTCACACGTAAGACTAAGCTATTGCATGCTGATCACTGCTTTGTGTCTCCCCGGGAATTCCTGACCACGTGGCTTTATTGTCCAATAAGGTCAAAATGTTAATCTTGACTTTCATAGAGGAGGTGATTTAGAGTGGAGAGACACACAATAATCCCTCAAATCACATGTGTGACTGCCCATCCTACTCATATGTGAAACAGCCTCAGGATTAAGCTAGAGAAGATTGTTATCAGAATCTAGATCTTGAAACTTTTTCTGTGACTCTTTCTCTTTTTCCTGTTGGATGGAGTCAAGGTAGGTGCAATGGTTCCCCTATGGTTATGGGATATGCCAGATTCTGGGTCCTAGTCACTGTAAGTCATGTGCGGGATATACTCTTAGCCTAGGGATTTCAGAAAATCTAATAAAGACCTCTGAGAAAAAAATACATGGAAAAATGATAATATAGGACATGAGGGAGAAACAGAGTTCCAATGGTGTTTGGAATAGTAGATATCAGAAAACCTGGCGTATGGCTCTGGCTCACTTCTGACCAGTCTGGTCCAGCCCTTAACGTCTCTGTATCCTCAGCAGTAAAATGGGGTGGTCACTGCTGTTTCTCTGAAGGCTCCCTGAGGCTCCATGAAATGGTTTTAAAACCACTGGTTGAGGTCACTTCTTATATTTTTTCTATCTTCTCTAAATCTGCTAGGTTTAAATATGCCTTCCCCTTAGAAATTAACACGGAGCTATGGTAGGGGAACTCTGATTTATCAATGAGAGACATTTTGGATCATGTTAACCTTTGTTTCCTAACATAACCTTTATGAGGAATCCTATGGCTTGTAGTTCCTCCAGGATTTCTGAAATCTAAAATCATCTGGTTAATAAATATTTAGTATTTATTCTCTTTGAAGGATGCGTTTCTTTTCCTCCTGAAT
>NW_003852435.1:8120964-8122138 GCF_000181295.1 Otolemur garnettii
CTGAGCAGCTCTCTCCTTTTCTCCAAAGTACAGAAATGATTTGTTGATTTTTTTGCTCTGGCTTGCAGTGTGTTTTCAGACACCCAAAGGATTCTAGGATGGTATGATTCTCATTTTGTGGGGGATAATTCAAGAATCCAGGGAGTTTGGCAAAACCCTCCTGTTTGTATTTACTTCCTTGGGTGTAGCAGCACATAACAAATCAAGATTCAGAAGCAGCTCTGAGCTTCTCCTAGTTCCCTGAGGTAATTATGCAAAGTAAACTGTAATAAAGATCATGGGTTATACACATAAGAGCAGCTTAAATCCATGCTTCATTTAAGCTCATTGTGATGAGCAGATATTTGGTTGCTTGTTGCCTTTTCTCCGTGGGCTAAAAGATTAGCATTTATTTGAGGGTTGCATAATTTGTTCTCCAAGGGGAGACAGTTAAATGTTGAAGAAAATCACATTCTGAGGCACGACAAGTGAGTTGAACCTTGGACCTTTTATGTGCGTGGGTGAAGGGGTGTTTAACCTGCGGTCCACCAGCTGCATTATATGAGGACTATATGAGGAGTTTTTTTGCTCATCTGAGGGGGTGGATATCATGAAAAATATGCACAGACCTTGGTTTTGCTCATTGGCTTTCATTAGTTTTTATGTATTTAATGTGTGGCCCACGACAACTCTTCTTCCTCCAGTGTGCGGCAGAGATAACAAAACATTGGACCCCCTGGATCCTTCACAGACCAGAGGTGGGAGGGCTTCTCCCCAGGGACACATCTATGGAAAGGGGCGTGTTTCCAGTGGCTCAAAGTCTCCTGTATCTGTGGCACTTCTCTGAGATCATTGGACCACTACCCAATTTTCTTTGAAGAGAAATGTAATTCAAACTCATAATCCTGATGAAAAGATTAGGAAAGTATATAATTTGATATAATTTTGATGACTTTGTGGGCAGATTAATTGGGTTGTTGAAGGAATTCAATTTTTTTTTTTTTTTTTTTAGACAGTCTTAGTTTGTCACCTTCGGTAAAGTGCCATGGCGTCACACCTCATAGCAACCTCCAGATCTTGGGCTTAGGCAATTCTCTTGCCTCAACCTCCCGAGTAGCTGGGACTACAGGTGTCCGCCACAATGCCCGGCTATTTTTTGTTGCAGTTGTCACTGCTGTTTTAGCTGGCTGGGGCT
>NW_003852435.1:8122158-8131646 GCF_000181295.1 Otolemur garnettii
TGGACCCCCTGGATCCTTCACAGACCAGAGGTGGGAGGGCTTCTCCCCAGGGACACATCTATGGAAAGGGGTGTGTTTTCAGTGGCTCAAAGTCTCCTGTATCTGTGGCACTTCTCTGAGATCATTGGACCACTACCTAATTTTCTTTGAAGAGAAATGTAATTCAAACTCATAATCCTGATGAAAGATTAGGAAAGTATATAATTTGATATAATTTTGATGACTTTGTGGGCAGATTAACTGGGGTGTTGAAGGAATTCAATTTTTTTTTAGACAGTCTTAGTTTGTCACCTTCGGTCAAGTGCCATGGCGTCACACCTCATAGCAACCTCCAGATCTTAGGCTTAGGCAATTCTCTTGCCTCAACCTCCTGAGTAGCTGGGACTACAGGTGTCCGCCACAATGCCCGGCTATTTTTTGTTGCAGTTGTCACTGCTGTTTTAGCTGGCTGAGGCCGGGTTTGAACCTGCCACCCTTGGTATATGGGGCAGGCGCCCTACCCACTGAGCCACAGGCGCCGCCCAAGACTTCAAATTCTTGTCCTTGAAAGCCCATTGATATTAGCCACTGTCTTCTCTAATTCCACTGATTTTCAGGCCCTACAGTCTGCAAGGTACAAGCTGAATTCTATCCAGGCTCTGCGCTAATCCTGAGGAAGGAGAGCCTGAGCATTAGCAGGCTTATCTGCGTGGGCAGGTGGAGTTTGGAATCCTGCCACATGTACATGGAAATGAGGAAAAGGACTCAACTTCTGATGTGCTCCAGAGCAGCTCTAAGCCACGGCATCTGATTGGCACCCTGCCTCCTAATCTCTCCCAGGTGTCTGGCGATGCCACTTAGGATCTGGCTTACTCTATTCTAATATTTCTGAGACATACTATGTATGATTCAGCTCATTATCATTTCTGATAGCCAGACTTCTGGTTTTTTAAAAAACAGTAACATTAACAATGGCTCCGTTCGAGTACACTCATTGAGCTCATGTGGAAGGTGTTTTTTCAAGCATTTTACCTGGATTATCCCATTATATTCTCACAACAATCCTATGAAGTATTTTCATTATCCTCATTTTACAGTTCAGGAAATGAAAGCTTTGAGAGGTTAAATAACTTGCCTGAGTTTACACAGCCAGTAAGTTGCGGAGCCAGAATGCGAAGCTGCATCCCCTGACTCTAAGATACGCATTACAACCCATCCTCTGGTTATTCATTACATCATAGGAAGGAGTCAGGGAAAGATAAATCTCACCCTAGCATCAGGTTTGTTTACATCTGTGAGGGAAACCCTACAAACCTTATATATACAAACCCCATATATTTTTGTGTGTTACCATTAAAAGTTGACTTTATACATTTTCAAACTGCCCCGATTTTCTCATTTGCTGATTTAAATTGTGTGGTGTGTATCTCGTGTACCGATTAGAGCTGTATTTGCTGCTGCTACACCTCTCAGTGGCTTTACACGCCTAATCGCTCTTGTAATCATGCTGGTGTCGCTGGCTGGCAGGTTGCCTTCCTCACGATGACTCAGGGATTTAGCTCCCCTGGTCCTGTGGCTCGGCCTTCCCTTAGGGCTGCACAGTCTTCTGCACCCAGCTGGCAAATAGAGAATGGGAGGATGAAGTAGGCACACTCACTTCTTGAGAAACTTGGCTAGAAGTGACATCCTTCACACTCACAAGAGCCCTTCCCTTGACACCACTTAAGGAATGTGACCCCTGACGTGCATTCTGCTTTTGGCAACAGCTACTTGCAGTGAATGGGGAAACCAGAATCTTTGGTGGACACTCTGCATCTCTGCCTAGATGGTCTTTTGTAAAAAGGTTGGTTGTAAGTTAATGGTAAAGAAAAGCATCTGGAGATAGCTCAGACCCTGAAACAGTAAGCCTGCGTGAGTCCTGGAGAGCTTTGTGTCTGTTGGGTTAAAGTCCCTGGATACCTTTGTGCAGTTTATGTGACTGGGCTTCTGTCTTGATAAATGATTAATTTTGACCTTCCCGGTTAGGTCCTGCCAGACAATCTGCTTGTCACTGGGTGCTGCACAGCTTGGGTGCCAGACCATCATCTCTGTCCTTGTGTTTGCTAGCTGGGATCCTCCTCCAAGGCTGGAGGAGCAGCAAGAACCGCAAAGCTGATACAACACCTCTAAACACAGGCTTTCCTGAGACCTGATGCCAGGAACCTCTATTGGTTTCGGGGTTTCCTTTGGGAGCTCCTACCCTGCATTGGTTCTTATACCAAGTTGGCATGCTAATTGGTTTGGCTGCAGCCCTGAGAATAATCCACTTCATCTCCTCAGTTGACAAGCAGGTTGCTGCCTGCACCTGGTTTGGTAGGTGGTCAGCAGTGAGGTACAGCCTCGCTCCCTCTGTTCTTACTCCTCATCCTGGCTCTGCTGATGTAACCTCAGCCTTATTGACTGTCCAGTCCCAAACAGAGAATGTAGATAAGCCCGACTCAGTCACTTCCCACCTCATGTACACTTTCTCCTTATATTTATACTCTGTCCTGGCTGATCATGAACTTGCAACCTTACTAACTTCAGGGCTAGTTGTATGTTGTGAATGCCCCTGTTCCCCAGCCTTTGCTTCCCGTCTTCCACAAATCCAGGCAGATACTCATAGATCCGAGGAGGGACATATATCTTAAGTCATATCCCTCAGTTCAAGGAAGTGGCCCAGGCCAACATGAGAAATATGGCTTAAATTTCACCTTTGGGTAGCAGCTCAGTATTTTCAACATGACAATCTCTGAGAGTAGATGAATCAAGTTCACTTAACCTTTTCACATACCTGAACTCCCCAGTTAGGTGGCATTAGCAGTCAGACATGGCTGAATACGTGATTTATATTTTCCCCACCTTGCAAAAAAGAAGACAAAAATGAACGAGGGAACTTACACTGTCTTCCATAAATTATTTTTTTTGAGGCAGAATATTTGAACCAGCAAACAAAAATTCATGCTTTAATTAAAGAGTATAGAGGAAATGTCCACTGAAGAGAGCTTTCCTCTGGGGATTGCTACCTGAATGCAGGCACTATCTGGTGGATATTCCTGCCTCTGTTTGCAGACGAGTACATAGGCAGAGGCTGCTTCTTTACACTGCCTGTGCCTTGGTTTTGTCCTTTCCTCACACAAAGAAGTATCATGAAAGGGAATGGTTATTGTTCAGAGAAGCAAGACTTCACTCTGTAGTTTGATACACTGTATACTCGTGTGGACCCTGAATGAATACTTCTTCTTTGGGTGGCCTTGGGTTGGTTCCATGATTAAAAATGATAGCAATGGTGACACCAGTAGACTAGCAGTGGGTCACAAGACCTCTTTGGGACCTTTTAGGAGACTTCCATACTAAAAAGGAAGCCTCCACGGCTGAGACATTTATTTTCCCTGCTCGTCTCTGATAATTGTAGCTGGTTTGCTCAGCAGACAGAACGCTGCCTTTTTGGCACTTTATTTGGCCCACATCGTGTTACTTCATTTTTAGAATTGGAACAGTTTTAGCTGGGATCATGTTCTCCATTTAACTATGGAGCTCACCGTTCTGCAGAGCTGATTCACATTTTTCTGGGGACTGGGAACATTTTGTTTTGTGATTTTGTGTGTAAGGTGTTCAACTAAAGGGGATATTTCATTGAGTACTGTGTGTAATAAGGTCTTGAGATGTCATTAAAGGGGGAAAGATAATGGAATTTATATTTATTGGGAAGCTACCTTCGGCCAGGCTTGATATTTGTGTATTATTTCAATTAATACCCGCAGCCGTCCTTCGAGTAAGCCTGTACCTTCCATTGTACAAATGAACGAACTGATATTGTGAGAATAGCTCCCATAGACTTAGCAGAACAGTGTGCAAAGGACAGTTTCTGAATCCTGTTTCTGGAACTTTCCTTCTTTCAGCCTCTCGACTTTCAAGGTTTATAGAAACTACAGACAGTATTATGTTTATGCCTGATAAATAAAACCCAGTAATAAATGCTAGTAATGCAGGGAAAAAAATTTATTTTGAAACTAGAGCACATGACTGTGTGACTTTCCATTTTTCCTTGAACAAAGAACATACTGATTTCAAGGGCATTTTTGTGACTATAAAAAATCTTGAGGTACTCTACTAGTCCTTGATTACTGGTTATATATATGTGTGTGTATACATATACATAAAATTATATTTTTTACTTTTTATGTCCCCACAGCATAATAGGAATAGGTGGTAATTTTGCTACTTAATATAGTCATGTTTATGCAGTGCATTGGAATGCATGCTGAGTTTTGAAGTTGAAAACAACTAAGTCGACATAAATACTAGACATATGGATTTTTCCTGTACTGTTAGTATACTACCAATACTGCCATTTCCATCTTTCATAAAAAAGAAGGGTGTGTTAGAATCATACAAATTCTAAACATTAAAAAATAATATATATGTGTGTGTGTATCTATATACAGTACATATATACTACTTATATGCTCATATACTTTCATATCTGATTTATGTTCTATTCCTCACTTATTCTTTCTAAGAAGCTATGAAGATAGTGATGCAACACACTAGAACTACTGTCAGCATAAGATATAAAAAGCAGCAGGAGATAAGTGGCCTTGCTATTGACTGAAGTAAAGGGGAATGACCCTCTGATTCAGATCTGATTGACTTAACTACTTCATTGCATGTGGACAGTGTCAGAAGGCCATTGTGAAATAATCATTTGCCTTAAAAATGTTATTTTATAAAGGCACGACTCCAACCTTATCAGAATGTCAGAGCAGAAGCCCTGGCAACTGCAGTTGTTGACTGGCAGGAAACCCATCTGTAAGCCAGTGATAGGGGGATCTGGCATCTGTGGAATGTGGTTTTATTTTATGGAGAATAAAGAAGCTGTATTCTTGGAAATGATGAGCTCTAAATTTGTCTTCTAGGGGATTGTGACTGTTGTGCCTTTTCTCTTAATCAGCTTCTACCAGAACAAGAGAGGATCTAACCTGTTTCCTATAATTCAGGAGAAAAGAATTGGGGGTGGGGCTGACAAAAACATTCAAAACAGGAATTTTCAACCTTTTCAGTACTTTAATCCCTTTTGAGGGCAGCTGGAGCTTTGGATGACTTCTCAGTATGTTTTAAATGCATAAAATAAAACATGTACATTCATAAGGCAAACCAGTTATGTTGACATACAAGTATAAAATATATGAACAATGAATTTGTACTGAAGAAATATAAGTGCTCTTTGATTAATGAAGTATTGATGAATATAAAGTGCCATTTTAAGATCTGTAGTAATAGGGTGGTGCTGTGGTTCAGTGAGTCGGGCGCCAGCCCCATATACCCAGGGTGGCGGGTTCAAACCCAGCCCCAGCCAAAATGCAACAAAAAAAAAATAGCCGGGCATCGTGGTGGGCAACTGTGGTCCCAGCTACTTGGGAGGCTGAGGCAAGAGAATCGCCTAAGCCCAGAGGTTGCTGTGAGCTATGACTCTATGGCACTCTACCAAGGGCAACAAAGTGAGACTCTGTCTCTAAAAAAAAAAAAAAAAGATCTGTAGTAATAGCAATATGGAAAACAAATAATTTCTATTAGTGACAAACTCCCAGGTAATGCTAACACTACTGAGCTTTGTTATCTAAGTTTATAATTGAGAAAAATTTTAAATTGAACTTAATGGTTAGGAAAAATGTAATTTTTCTCTCTTCATACTTACAATCTCCTTGATTTCCAGCCACAGGTTCTTTGGGGAATCTGTGCAAAGCAAGGTTGAAGGCGTCTTCTTCAGACTGAGCAAGGAGGGAGGGACTTGGCGGCCTCAGTTCAAGTCCACTTGGGGAACGTTTGTATCACAGATGACACACCTGCACCCCTCAGCAGCATTCACAAAATGAGGTAGAGTCATCACTGTTCCTTAGGGTCTTTGGATGTATCTTTCAGTATTTAATATCATCTTTATAAAAAACATTTATAGAAATTTTTATTGTTTTACTTGAGTTTCTTTATAAGGTTGAATTCAAGAAAAAGTGGTATGGATAATTTTTATTGAACACCAACTATATCTAACACAATTCTAACTACAAATGTTCTTGCTATTTATCTGCTCGTTTATGTATCCACTTATCTGCATACATATGCAGGGAAGTATCCAGAATGATGTTCACCAGTAGCTGGTGATGATTATTGCTGAGTGGAGATTTGGGAGTTTATTTTTATTTTTTAGAGTGCGTGATTTGAGCCTGTTATTTGAACTTGTAATATTAGCAGGCAGGAGATACATAGTATATAACAATAGCTTTAGAATTACAGGGGAAGATGGAAATATTTTCATATAAAGAGGAGCAGAAGCAATGGCGGGAGAGGCTCTGAAGTTACAAGGAAAGAAAGGACAGGTGGTAGAATGTTGAGGCAAGCTCACTGGTCTCCAGAGAGTGGGTGCTCACGGAGAGAGCACACTTAATTCTTGAGATAAGCTCTATGGCAGCATTGCCCTTAGACTCAGGAAACAGAAGTCTCTATCCTGGGGCCCTCCCCACACTGGAGGGGCTTGCTCCAGCATTCCTCAGGCTGCATCCCTTTTCACAGGGCCAGGAATTTATTGGGTTAAGAGGACACGACACTGAGCCCTTTGCACACGGCTACTAGAGCATGCCCCATTTACTCAGGACCTAGAAAGGTTCTGTGCTGAGCCCAGGCTTGCAATGACCCCTTTCTTGGGAATGTTTCTACATATAAGCTAGGCCCCACTGCTGGTATAGGTTCACGTTCAAGCCTGAGCGGTAGACAAGGGTTTTGTTTTGGGGGTGTGTGGCTGAACATGCAGACTGAATATCCAGAAGTATAAGCACTTCAAGGCTTCTTGAAGTTCAGAATGGATCTGGGATTGAGAACAAATTGTAGCAGGCTCAGGACTTGGAGCGGGGTGCTGGCGGGCTCTGAGGGCACTCTTCTGCTGCCACCAGTTTTCATTAACAGACTTGGAGGAGTCTGAGTCTTCTAAATTTCAGACTGTCCTATTGAATTTTCAAGGTAGGAAGAAAAAACATTTATTTTAGTAGTTTGTTAGCTACATTAGTAAATGTTTAAAATAAGAACTTGGGTCTTCGTTTCTAACTTTTGCCCCAGACCCCAACTGTGGGCTGGATCTAGTCAAAGTGTGGAAGACAAAAAGGTTCTGAGAAGAGAACAAGGAAGATTCATATTGGTTTGCCTTAGTGCCCTCAGGAATTCAAGAGGCAAGCTCTTCTGGGGATGGTGTGAGGTTGGAGGCCGGTGAGTGATGAGGGCAGTGGCTAAGAAGAATTCACTGGGGAAGTGGTATGGATGAACTCCAGGGTGAGGAGGGAGCCAGGAGGGCCTCGTGACTGCCTCTGGCCATGTGCAGAGATTAGAGAGGAGGGGTTCAATAGAGTAATTCTGCTTCATTCATTCATTTATGTGTTCAACATATGTTTACTGAGAAACTGCATGTGATGTGACAGGAGCTATACTGAATAGAAGGGAACAGTGATGGACACAGATGACAAAGCCTGTTCTGAAACTGAAGTTTGCCTTTTTCAGAACTGCTAGGAGCAATGCAACTTTTCTCACTGGGATGCACAGTAAGGGTAGAAATCAAAACACACGTATCTCTGGCTCAGTAAATAATCACTCGATGTAAAAATTATATTCCAGTAACAGTGTCACAAATACCTGTTGCTTAAGCAATTCTCAGGTATAGTCATCATCTATGATCTCTTTTTAAGAAGAATTGTACCCAAGTCATGTCTAAGCATCTTTTCACAATTTTCTTCTCTGTTCTTTCTGGATTGACAGAGAAGCAAATTAGAGAAAATCTTGCTGTAGAGTTTTCACTGTTGGCTTGCTTAATGACTAACACTCATCTCAAATCTGTCTGTCTGTCTAAGGGCTTGAGGGATGTGCTAGGTTGCTGCATTCATTCATGTATAAAGTGGCACACTTATAACCAGACTGTTTTTTTCTATTTGATGTCAGTAGTAACTTAACATTCCTAGCAGAAGTCTGAAAGAAGCTAGAGGCTGCGGAATTTCCTGATGCCATTGGCCTGCCCTCTGGCACAGTTTGACTAGGGTAGGTTGTCCTGACTTGTTTCTGTTAGGGCACCATGATGATGGTGTTGAGATACCACAGTTGACTGATTCCTTAGGTGGGGCTTTTCCAGCAGAGAATGCATTGTCAAGGACAAGTAAACCAAACAGTGTCAGGGAGCGAAAATAGCCTTTTAAAATTTCGTTTTGAACTTTCAAGTGCTCTAGAAAGACTCTATACTCTGACACTAGTTATCTTAGTGTCTTAATTTCCTCGTTTGTAAAATGGGGTTATAATATCTGCATCATAGAGTTTTTGCAAAGATTATAATAATTGATATATTCAAAGCCCACAGTCTGTCTCTCTGCTGATGTGGTTTGATCCAATATACATGTGACAATTCACACTACTATTTTTGAGTCAACAGATGTCACTGAGCATTTACTGAGTGACAGCTACTGTGTGTATCTGATGTTACACAGATAACAAGCACGCTTGACTCATGGAGCTTATGTGTCACTGTTCCATGTAACAATTCTAGTGGTACTGTTTTAAGCACAATCGTGTGTTGATATTTTCTGGGGTTCTTAATTTTGAATTCTCTGCTCCTAATATACATAATGAAAGTTTTATCAGCGTGCCTCCCATATAATAGATCTATAATAAATGCTTTTCAAATGAACAAATATTGCAATCATGGTGTGAATTTTAAAAAGCCAGAGGGTACAGGCTATTTGTATTAGGAGGACAGAAGTATTTATTAATACAAATTACAATGAATGTTTCAGTCACAATTATTTTCAGAGAACTGTCATGAAATTCCATCATGGAACAAGCAGGGGGGAAGCCATGGTGATTGGTGGGAGAGAAGCCAAGTTTCCTGAAGTTTTGCTTATTTTTAAGCTAAGGGTGATGGTTTTTCTGTGACATCTTAAAGCAGCTTTAGTAAGATAATAATTAATATATACATTGTTAATTGCAGAAATTTAAAGTGTAAAAGTTGACAAGTTTTGACATATATCTATATCCATAAATGCTTCATCACCATCAAGATAAGAGACTTTTCTCGTAAGTCTTTTGTAATACCTCCATCTCACGTCCAGCATAATCCCTCTTCTGCCCCACCACCACTTCAATCCCTAGTGGTTACAGTTAGTTATCACTGGAGATTAGTTTGCATTTTCTAGTTTTATATACATGGAATTATGTACACACTTTTTCTTTTTCTATCTTTGTTCACTCAGCATAACTGGTTTGAGATTCATCCATGCTGTTACAGGGATTATCAGGGCATTCCATTCTATTCGCTGAGTAGTATTTCATTGTATGGATACCCTACAGCTTGTTTATCTGTTTAATTTTTGATGCAGATTTGGATGTTTTCACTTTTTTTTTCTTTCTTGGGTTGATACCTACAAGTTGAATAGCTGGATGGTATAGAAAATGTATGTTAATATATA
>NW_003852435.1:8131835-8144844 GCF_000181295.1 Otolemur garnettii
TTAGCTGGCCCAGGCTGTATTCAAACATGCTAGCCTCAGAGTATGTGGGGTTGCTGGCACCACAACCATTGTGCTATGGGTGCCGAGCCCATGTTAAGTTTTTAAGCAACTAACACAATACTTTTCACAGTGGCTGTGCTATTTCTCATCTCAACCAACAGTGTGTGCTTCACACCCTCACCAACACTTGGTATGTTCTTATTTTTACTTTGAGTTATTCTAATAGGCATGTTGTGGTATCTCATTGTGGTTTTAATTTACATTTTCCTAATGACTAATTATGTTGAGACTCTTTTAGTGTTTACCTACCATTCATACACAGTAGAACCTCTATAGTTGGCCACCTCTCTGCCTAGACCACCTCCTTAAGGTGACCTAATTTTCATAGATCAGACATGCACCACATGTACCTATCAATACAGTAGGCCTCATTCCTTCTGTTGACCATCTCCATCGGTTGACCAATCTGCTGGGAGGTCAAGAACCACCCAACTTACAGAGGTTCTACTGTGTTTGCTTTGGTGTCTGTTCAAATCAACCTGGTCTCTGGTAGTGTTTCTTCCTATTTAGTTTTGAAGATCCTTAAATATTCAGAATACAGGTTCTTTATTGGATATATGCTTTGGAAACATTTATGCCCACTCTGTGGCTTGAATTTTCACTTTCTTACTAGTGTCATTCAAAGAACAGAAGTTTTAAATTTTGATCAAGTCTAATTTATCAATTTGTTATTTTATGAATGGTAGTTTTGGTACAGTATCAGAGAAATCTTTGCCTGACTCCAGGTCAAAAATATTTTTTCTTTTGTTTTCATATTGAAGTTTTACAGTTTCAGCTTTTACATTTAGGCTTTTAGTTCATTTTGAGTTAACTTTTATATATGATATGAGGTATGAATACAAGTTTACTTTTTGGCCTATTTATATCTAATTGTTATAGTATAATTTGTTGAAAAGACTAGCCTTTTCCCACTGTCTCTGCATTGCTTTCAAAAAAGCTCAAATACATGGGGGCCTATTTCTGAATTATTTTATTCTGTCAATTTTTGTGCCTATCTGTATTCCTCTATGGTACTGTTATGATAATCTTGACATCAGGAAATGTTAGCCCTCCAAATTTGCTCTGCTTTTTGCAAAGTTTTTAAGGACATTTTTAATTCCTTTGCCTTTTCATATGAATTCAAGAATTAATATTACCAATTTTGACAGCATCAAAACCTGCTAGAATTTAAAAGCCATTGCATTGAATATATTGATCAATTTAGAGATCATTGAATATTCTGAATATTCTGAATATTCTGAATATTCTGATACGTGAACAAGTTATTATTTCTATTTACTTAGGTCTTTAATTTATCTCAGCAATATTTTGCCAATTTCAGCTTGTTGGTCCAACACATCTTTTTTCAGATTTATCCCTGAATACTTTATAATGTTAATCCTATGGTAAATGACTGAGTTTGCTTTTTAAATTCCATTTTGTGCTTGTTTTTTTGTTGGTGTATATTGATTTTTGTATGTGGCTCTTGTATTCTGCAAACTTGTAAACTCCCTACGTAGTTATAGTAATTTTTAGCAGATTTCATAATATTTCCTACATAGAAAATCATGTTGTGTTATTACATGTAAAAAGATAGGTTTACTTACCCCATTCAAATCTGGATGCCTTTTCTTTTGTTTTTCTTGGCTTGTTACATTTACTAGAACCTCCAGTGTAATGTTGAATAGAAATTCACAGAGCAGACATCTTTGTTGTATTCCTGATTTTAGGGGGGAAAAGTGAGTCTTTCCCAGTTAAGTCTGATGATAGTTGAAGGCTTCTGGTAGATGCTCTTTATGAGGGTGGTAAAGACACTATTCTGAGTTTTTCATGAGTTTTCACCAACAGATATAGGTGTTTGTCAAATAGTACTTATTCTGCATTTAGTATGATGATAGTGTGTTTTTAAAAACATTTTTACTTTTTATCTTGTTTGGTGAATTATATTGATTACTTTTTGCAATTTAAATCCACCTTACCATTTGGAATAAATTCCACTTGGCTATAGTATGTTATCTTTTAGATATGTTATTAAGTTCAACCTTCTAAATTTTTCTTCAGAACTTTTGCATCTATATTTATTGAGGAAATTAACATTTTTTGTAATGTCTTTATCTTTCTTTGGTATCTGGGTAATGCTGGTCTAATAGAATGAGAGAAGAAGTAAGTACTCCCTT
This sequence comes from Otolemur garnettii, assembly GCF_000181295.1. Classification (NCBI taxonomy): domain Eukaryota; kingdom Metazoa; phylum Chordata; class Mammalia; order Primates; family Galagidae; genus Otolemur; species Otolemur garnettii. The sequence goes on from NW_003852435.1 coordinate 8,134,052, forward strand.
CGTTTGAAATATCTGTACCTCAGTTTTTTTGGAAGAGTGTGTATGTGTGTGTGCATCAAGAAAGAGAGAGAGAGAAAGTATTATTGGTATATTATTACATTCTTACAGGTTTGGTGGAATTCACTAGTGAATCCATTCAGATAGAGAGTTTTCTTACTGGAACAGATATTAAGTACAAATTCAATTTCTTGAATAGATGTAGAGCTATCTGAGTTAACTTTTTGTCCTCCAGTCTCCAGTGAGAGTTAATAGTTTGTACTTTTCAAGAAATGTGTCCATTTCATTTAAATTGTCAATATTGTTAATGATTAAAGTTATTAATATCATTAATATGTTAATATTAAAGTTATTGATATTGTTTGCTTATTATACCATTATTAGCAGTAGAATCTATGATGATGTCATGTCACTCATTCTTGTTATTGGCAATTCATGTCTTCTCTCATTTTTACGGATCACCTTGATTAGAGATGTATTCATTGATATATTAATTTGTTGTGAAGTGTTTTTAATTATTTATTTTTGATTTAAAAAAATTGACAGGGCAGTGCCCGTGGCTCAAAGGAATAGGGTGCTGGCCCCATATAATGGAGGTGGTGGGTTCAAACCCAGCCCCAGCCAAAAAAACTTGCAAAAAAAAATTGACAGATAAAATTGTAGACATATATTGTGTACAATATGATGTTTTGAAATATATACATTGTGAAATTGCTACATCTAGCTAATTAACGTATTCATTACCTCACAAAGTTATCATTATTGGAATGACAACACTATAAATCTACTCTCTTAGCATTTTGAAAGAATTCAATATATTGTTATTAACTAAAGTCATTATGTTGTACAATAGATATCTTGAATGTATTTCCCCTTCCTAACCACAATTTTGTGTCCTTTGACCTACATCTCTATAATACCCAGCACCCCTAACCTGCCACAACCCCAGCACCTGGTAACCATTGTTCTATTTAGTGTCTCCTTCAACAACTTTTTTAGGCTCCATAAACAGGTGGTATTTGTCTTTCTGTGCCTCATTTATTTCATTTGACATAATGTCCTTCGGGTTCATCTATGTTGCTGCAAATGATAGAATTTCATTCTTTTTTTATGGCTTACTAGTATTCCTTTTTTTTTTTTTTTTAGGGTTTTCTACATAGAAAATTATGTCATCTATGAATACATCAGTTGGCCATATGTTCACGAATTTGCTTTTGGGCTCTCTATGCTGCCCCTTGGTTCTATAGATCTGTCTTTATTGTTTTTTTCTATTTCTGTAAAAAATGTCATTGAGATTTTGTTAGAGATCACATTGACTACGTAGATCACTATGGACATTTTAATAATATTAAGTCTTCTAATCTATGTATACAAGAGGTCTTACCACTCGTTTGTATCTTTTTAAAATTTACTTTATTAATGTTTTACAGTTTTCACTACATAAGCATTTTACCTCCTTAGCTAAGTGTTTATTCCCATGCATTTTATTCTTTTTGGTGATATTATAAATGGAATTGCTTTTCTTTCTTTGATCGTTTTTGACAAGTTTAGCTTCCTCTCTCCTGCTTGATGAGTATCACTGTCCATTTTTACGAAGTGTACCACATGATTAAGGAAAAAAAGTTTGAGATGCTTTTGAGAAATACTTTTGAGTATTTCTAGGTCTAATTTAAATTTTGTTTAACATCTTCATATTATCCAAGATATTCACTCATATTTATGTAACTAATTTTCCCAGAAGAATCCTTTAATATTCATTCAAGTGATTGAAATAAGTACCATTTCCAGAGAATAATCTTTTCCCATTTCATGCATGAGAAAACTCAGCTTACAGATACACCATGCAAGCTGCAGCTCTTCCAGTACTTCTCAAGTAGCAAATAGAGGCAATTTTGGTAATTTCCTGTAATGTAGTTAAATTACATCGTTGTTTTATATATTAGAGCACTTAAAGAAATACAGCTATGTCTCTTTCCCTAGCCACTTTCTCTTTAGGTTACAAATGGATTCTATGGATTCAGTCTTGGAAATTAATAAAGAATCACCAGAAAAATTGGCTGGGCTCCCTGGTACTGTTAAAAGATACTTAGATGGCTTAAGAAATAATAATCACCCTGCTGCTGAATGTCATTTTTAAAGAATCAAGTAAAACTTCTCTTAGCTGAAAATTTAGCCCAGTCATAAATAATAATGGCTTATTTAAGAAAAAAAAAAAAACACCCCACTCTAGTTAAAAGAAAAAAAATATGTTTGTTTCAGGAAAATCAGTTTTCTTAGTGCTTGCTTTGCAGAAGTCATTGCTTTACAAACACCCCCTTTAGAGATGTGCTGACATCAGAGATGCTGACCGCAAGGAAAAACAGTCTGTCCTACAAAGGTGCTGTGTGCGGGAAGTTGTTAACCAGAAATGGACTTGTTCACTTTAGACCCACTCAAAAAAACTTGGAGAAACATCATATAATATTTTTTTTAAAAAGGAAAACAGATTTCCAACCTTAAGGATGCAGACAAATCAAGATTAATGTGCTTCAGAAATTGGTGACGATAAGGGCCTACTTTTTGGCTCTTCTTATGTTTATTAATGGAAGTGCCAGGACCTTTCATCTTAGGGTTAAATGTTTATACTTGGTAACATTTCTAACAAGAATTCAATTTCATTAGACCCATTATAGCATTGGCTTTAAACTGAAAATGTGTTTTAAATTATAGACGAATATTTTCCATTACAAGTTTAAAAATCTTGACTGTGTTGCATTCATTGTAGAAGTCCCTATTGAGAACTTGCTGAATGTTGAGTACTGGACTAAGTACATTTCAAAAGGATTTAAGAAACCTAAGTTTTATTTTTTGCCCTCTAAGTCCTTCCTATCTAGTTGGTAGGGGAAGAAGGAATAACATGTAAGGAGAGAACGACATAAGACAAAAGATACCTAGGTGTTCATGTGCTTCATAGAGAATACAGGCAATGAGGAAGAGGGGAATAGTGTGCATTACAGGGTATTTTGTGAAATTCTCTTGAAAAGTATGTAACTTTATTCATAGGTCTGGGAGTGTGACTAGGAGGTGGGAATGCATATGACCTTATCTAGTAAAAATGCATGCTTTTGTTACTTTGAAGTCAAAATTCTTCATGCACTAGCAGTGTGAAAACATCAACCTGTCTGGCCTCTGAAAAATTGACTGCACTCAACAGAATCATGGCCTTGGGTTCAGATTAACCATCAAACTCACAAGATACTGTGCTCTTAGCTTGTTTGCTTAGCTTTTAAAAAGGATACAGGGTAGGCAGCAATGGAGCATGTGACAGTAACATAGTGGAGGTCTTGTATTTTAAAGGTACAACTTTCAAAAATGTCCCAGGTAGTCCTCCCTTCAGACACAATTTGTCACAGAAGGTGCATGGGGGAGTATAGACCATCTCAGTTCAGGGAAGTTGCATTTCTGGGGTCTCTTCAACATGGATTCCATTGAAGATCAAATCCTTAAGTATTTTTGAGGCAAGAAGAAAGGTTACAAATCAGCTGTTGGCCTTTGACTTCCAGCCTCATCTTCTTTACCCATAGAATGGTGGACTTCCTTACATAAGCCTTTATAACAACTGTCTGGTTCAAATTCCAGGATCCTTATTTACTAGTCTTGTAAGTTGAGGCCAGTTATTTAACTTCTATAAATATCTGTGTCTTCAGTGAAAAAAATATAATATAGATGAAAATACCTACTTCTTATCTTTGTTACGTGATTTAAATGACTAAAAATACATTTGGTAGGATGCAGAGAGTCACACTGTTTTAATATAGAAACATAAATGTTGTATTTTTTCTTTGCAGTACCAGCAAGATGATTCTTGGCTTTATTCTGACAATAAATCTAATAGACCATTAGTCTACTGTCAAAAAAAAAAAAAAAAAGCAAAATGGGTTTTTAGGACAAGCTAAAGAAAAGGAGTGTCTTTAGAGAATGGGTAGATTGTCTTGAGACCAAAAAGGGATCAGCGGAAGCATAGAGTGAGAAAACTATCACTTGTGAGACTCCACAGTTAGTCTGAGAGTTGATGCTGGGGCAGTGGTCTGAGGAGGTGGGGCGCCCACCCTCTGACAGGCACTGGCTGGGCGGTGGTGGTCAGTAGCCAGTACTTGGCTGGGTGCATGTCTCATTAATTATTTGGAGACCTTAGATGCCGTGTCCCAGGAAAGGTTCCTGGGTTTCTGTGCTTGGGAGGCCCAGAGAAATGGTAAAGACAGAAGGGTTTCTCTACTTTTTTGTTTTTTTCTGGCCCCAAGAAGTTGTGATCAATCAGTGATCTGGACATTTCAATTGCCTTAACATTCAATACTGTTTTCTACCACTGAATTTATCTTAGAGAATTTCTCATTGATTACTGAATTGTCTAAAATGATTAAATTGCTTATTTTAGATATGTCAACTCAGTAACTTATTAGATTTTCTTGAGATGAAAAAAGGCTCAGTAAGTTATTAGAGGTAAGGACGACCTTCTGTCTTTACCCCTTCATTAAGCTATCTATCATCACAACTATTACAGAAACAATTAAAATTACACATTCTGTAATAATCTGTCATATTTTCATCAAAGGCCGACTAGTTTTGAGAAAACAGGTCAGTTTGGAATAAGAGCTTTTACAGCAGGATAGAAGCTAATGTTTGCAGGCAAGATTTATTCGTGGCCAGACTGGAGAACCTAGAGGACTTTTTCTTCTCCTTTGGGTTTCTTTCACTTTTTAAATTTCATTTCTCTTAATGAGAGACATAGGTAAAAATAAGAAGATGCAAACAATCTAAGGGCCTATTTGGGCTCTTAGATAATCTGGTTAGAAAGTATGAGCATCATTTCTATCTGATTCACTCACTTGCATGGAAATGTACACCTTTTCACTTGTGTATCCTAGCGTGGTTTATCAATCCTATTAATTTAAATTCTGGATTATCTTGTCTATTAGTCAGCTAACGCAGCAGTAAATCTGTATGATGAACTTTAAAATAGCTGACAGGCTGTTATAAGTTTACAAGAATAGACATTTATTTTTGTGGCTCATGAGTCTGCAAGTTGGCCGAGCTCTTGCTGGGCTTGACTCTAGGTTGTTCAGTGGGTTCCGTTCTGTTCCACTTGTGTCATTTTGTAATGAATGGCTATTAGGGATAATTACTAATAATCATGCTCATCATGACAGCAGACACGATAAAAGCCAAGCCACATTATGTAAGCATGTTTAAAGTCTCTGCTAATATATCTGTTTATGTTTCATTGGCTCAAGCAAATTACACGGCCAAGTCATATTGGTTTATACCAATGGAAAGTTCAGCTAGGTCATATGGCAAAGAGCGTGTTAACTATTATTTTCTAGCAAAGAAGAAAAGAGGAATCGGAAAGGATGATCCTCTCACACTGTTTGGATAGAGGACGATGGGTGCAATGCTCCCTACGGAGATGTTAGCTAAACCTTATCATAGTGTTTTCCACTAAATTAGATTGAAATGGTATTTTCTCAGGTGGACTGAGAAAGAACTTGATGTACTTTTCCCCAGAAATGAGAAATACCTTGCAGTTATCCAAGAATCCTTTTTCTAAAGCTTAGTGTGTACACGTGTAAGCATGTATCATACATACACATACACACATGCGCAAAGCCCAGCATAAGCCATTTTTCATTTTTGTTTTTGAGACAGTTTCACTTTGTCACCCTTGGTAGAGTGAGTGACATAGCTCACAGCAACCTCAAACTCCTGGGATTAAGCTATTATCTTGCCTCAGCCTCCCAAATAGCTGGAACTACAGCCGCCCACCACAAGGCCTGGCTATTTTTAGGGATGAGATCTCTTTCTGGTTCAGTCTAGTTTTAAAACTGGGAGCTCAGGCAATCCACCTGCCTCGGCCTCCCAAGAGCTGGGATTACAGGCGTGAGCCACTGCACCTGGCAGCAGAAGCCATTTTAAATGCCTAAACTAATACTTTGATTTTATAATACAAAAATAGCCCTGATTCTCAATCCAAAGTGATTCCAGGAAAATATAGAACTGCTCCATTTCCCCTAAACATTTCTACTTTGAGGTTATCTTCACTTCTTTCAAATTATCCTAACCTCTCTCTCTTATGCCTAATTGTAATTCTGGGCAATATTATGGGTGGATTGCCTAGTGAATCTGCCATACTACCCCAGACATGGTCAATGTCCTGTAGTTTGCACTTGGTTGGAGGAGTAAATATATCACATGTTTAGAATAACCAGTGAATGACTAGCCTGTGGTCATCTTGAGTACCATAGTTTTATTTCTTTGAAAATTATAAAACTGACCAAGTGAACTCTTGGAGCTATAGGGGTCAGAGATTATAGGTGCCTTGTTATTTTACCATTAAAGCACCAGTAACTGAAATCCTTTATTTTGTCTGCATTCTTAGGATTGAATGCTGGGCCCAGTAATCACTGTGAACAAATATCTTTGTTTTTTGAGGTTAAAACTTTTTACTGATATTTGCAATTCAAAATCAAGACAAACTGAGCCCTATCTCTTCTGATGTGTTTCATATTCTCCTATAATAAATAGTCTTTTAGTTACATCCTGTTTACAGGACAGATGTTCGGGATTATTTTAGATTTTGATTTTTTCCTAAGAGGAAACTCAAACCTGCATGGTGTTAAGGGGAGGGAGTAGATGAAATCCCTAGATTTAGACCCATTCCCTTGACACCCTGGCCTAACAGAGACTCACCACCTGCAGTGATGAGCAGAAACCTGGGGTGGAACCAAGAGCTCAGGGAAAAATGGTGGGTATTTGTGAATTGCAAACCTCAAATTTAATAAAGTTCTAGAATGTCTTGGTGCGCTTTGTGTCACTGAGTCACCACTGACCAGAATGTCAACACCATTCTTAGGGAAGTTGCATAACCAACCCTGCCTGATGAAGACCTTATCCATTGCAAGAAAAATTGCAGAGAATACCGGGTTTCAATGGAGCAGCCACTGTTGTTGTTTTGAGTCTCTGGGTTTTATTCTGCATGTGTTTTCTTGAATCCTTGGACATTTAATCTCTTTGCTCTCTGTCTCTTAAGAATAGGCTCCATTAGGGAACTGAATTATTCTGAAACCAAGTTTTACCCCTAAAATGAACCTGAATTAATGAGCCTGTTCACAAAGCCCAGACTTGACCCCAAATATTTTTTACTTAACTGAAAAATATGTCTTGCTCTCTGAAGCTCGAGAGGGCTGAGCTTCACAATTTCTCACCTATTTATTTGCAAGATGCATCCGAGGCAGCTTGGAGAAAACCTCAGACCCATGAGTAGAAATTATAAGCAGAAAGTTTTCAGCCTTAACATAAAATATTTTCTTTAGTCATTGGGCAGCCTAACAATCAGATTGTTGAGAACAATTAGCTGCTTATTACAATTTTCCCTAATACGCCTTAGACATTTTCTATACTGAACTGAACTACATTATTTATGAAGTTTGAATCTGAAGCACATTTTAACTGAGAATTTCACCAAGAGGGAAAAAACCCATATTTGTAAATACAGGGCACAAGGTCTCCAAAGCAAGGTCTCTGATTTGATGGAAGACCTATCGTTGGCCCAGGCTGCGGGGACTCCTTTCCTCAAGAAAGCAGGCTCAGGATGACAGGCCTCTCAGCTGCGCAATTCCTGCTGCGGCTCCGCCTTCATTTAAGGGGTTCGTTCCAGGCTTGTGCAGTGGAAGGCACTGGGCTAGCAGGCCAGACCTGAGATATCATCCTGACTCTGCCATTTCCCAAGCCATGAGCAGGACACAGAGCCGCTCCATTAAGTCCAGGGTAGCTTCCTGAACTTTGCTTCTCCCTCTAATATTCTATGATCTATGTGAAAGGGTGAAAGAGACTTAGGGAGAGCAAGAGTCGTTTCTGTCTTTGTGTTTAATTTCCCCAGTTCTGCCTTATCTGTTCTCCAGTGGAGATAGCATTTAAAAGAACAAAGGATATCGTATCAGGACGGGAGACCTACTTTTCTTTTTTGGCTGTGACAGCTTCCTAAAAATGGTCTGTGTGACTCTCGTCTTTCCTTCTCTACTCTCTTCTCCTACTATATTTAGAAAGATCCTTCAAAAATGAAAATGTTTTGTCTTTAGGATCTGTTTAAAAGCTATGATAGTTTTCATGAGCTTTAGGATTAAGCCCTCTGACATTTATCAGACTACCCAAGAAACTTATGTTATCTGTTACTCCTTCATGTTAACCCCTTCCTCCTGCTCACCTTGCTAAATGTACTGAATTTCTATCAACTCTTTGAACACATCATGTCGTTTCTCAACTATGGGGTCTCCTTTGCAGCTCTCCCTTGTCCTCCCACCTCTTCATCTGTCTATATCTCATTCTTCATTTAGATTTTGGCTGCAAGTTACTGTCTTCAAAAGCCTTTCTTGGCATCTAGAAATATGTCACCAGGTCGTTCTCCTACCTTAACACGCTGCTTCCTTTCCTGGCATATTTTCTGGTACATTGTCAGCTCTGTGATATTAGGGCCTTAATGATCACTGCCTACATATATTCCAACATGGAGCATGCTACCTGGAACACTGAATGAAAAGAATGACAGCCTGAGTTTGAATCCTAGTTCTGAAATTTATTAGCTGTGTGACCATGGGCAAATTATTTGGTCGTTCGTATTCTCCTTCTCTTTAAAAATAAGTCTTGAACTAAATCTTTAAGTTTTATTTATAAAATCTTTAATAGTAAGGTCTTCTTATTCAATGTGTTTAACCTGTTACAACCTCAGGTGTGGAAAAAGCACACCACTTAAAATTAGTTTGTATCATGAACGTCCATTCCATCTGATGCAGAAGAGTACTATGTAGCCCTCGCCATAGGAGCTTTTCTACCTGTGTTCTATCTGCCAACTCATTTAATCCAGGCGTTGGTATAAGTAAATAAATGGTATAAGTGAATCAGTATTGTTTTACCCAATTTGAAGTATGAGGAAACTGAGGCATAGGGAGGTCATATGACTTGCCCAAGGAGAGAAATCATAGACAGAGTTAGAATCTGAACTCAGCTGATCTGGCACCAGAGCGGGTGCTCTTAAAAATATTCAACAACATATCTATCGTAGTTAAGAGAACTTCATTTACTCAATTTCAGGGGAACTCAGTGCAATAATCTCACTAATCACTTACATTTAAATTCAATCAAAGTGGAGAGGGAGAGAATATGAATTCATCATCTTGGAGATGAGATGATATCTTTTTTTTTTTTTTTGTGCTTTTTGGCCGGGTCTGGGTTTGAACTCACCACCTCCAGCATGTGGAGCTGGTGCCCTACTCCTTTGAGCCACAAGCTCCGCCCTGAGTTGGTATCTTCTTTTAGACTGTGGTATAAGGCCTCTGGTGGGATGGAGTTCATTGTGTGTGGTTTTCCCATCATGCCTTTAGATGCGTCTACAGTGTCTTCCTCATTTACCCTCTGGCAGAGCGAGGCCAAACATTGTCCAGTGCAGTCTCTGAGACTCCTGCAGACCTGTGAACTCTGTCTCAGAGTTCACTTTCATACCTCTTTGGGAAGTCCCAGGAGACTTTGAGATGCTCTCCATTTCCCTCTGGTGCCATAGAAATCCCAGGGGGTTGTCTTAGCTCTCCAATTCTCAGGCCAGCCAGCGATGCTAGCATTTCTACTTTACTTCTGCCTGCTAGGAGGGTTTGAGTAGCTTCTACAGGACATATGCAGCATCCTTGGGGTTGATCAAGAAGCCAAGGTATAGGTCTATACTACTTTCAGACTCTCAATATAAATGAAAGCTAAGTAGTTGGCCCTCTCATATACTTTTATCCAAGATGCTGAATTACGCAGGCAGGGCCTCTCAAATTTGACTCTTTTACTGTCCATTCTCTCTTCTTTCTCTTCTGAATGGAGCCATTAGTTTAGAGGAGAGGGTCATGAAAACTGGTTTGGCCTAATCGTGACTTCTCCCCAGTATTTCTGTCTAGCACTTATACTGTGGCTTTTGAACTTCAAATTAAGACTGTAGTAATTTGAAAATAAAGACTGGATTCTCCTACCTACTTAGAATAATGCCAGCTTTTGGTTTATTACATTCATAGTTGAGATTCAGAATTAGGAAAAAAAAAATGGATTTCTAAGCCATGGGATATGTTACCCAATGATTCCTGTACTTGCAAGGTCAATCTTAGTATCTGGTAAAGACCTCTATATTCCATATTACCCAGAAGAAACTCTGCCAGTTAAAAAGCATTTTAGAGAACTTGCTGTGGGTACTGCTGGGATAATGGAGGATAACTGGATCCTATAGCCTCTTACAGTGCTTCTTAGATGTCAGAGCCTACATTAATACTATAAAGTCAAACAGCATAGGAGTGCACTGCCAATTCTATGCAATATTTAAAGTAAGAACTAAAGTACATTTTAAGCATAAAAGTAGACAGATTATACAAAGTAGAATAGTTCATATACAGAGAGGCCTAAGGCTGAGAAAAATGAAATATCTAATCTCTAAAATGATGTGACTTCAGTCTATGAAAGATGAAGTTGTGAAGACAAATGAGAAAGCCAGTTACAAATCAGTATGCAAGATAGCAAAAGCATCAATCAGACATAACTTAGTGCTCTAGAAAAAAAATCATACATTGGAGATAAGCAATGCAAATGAAAAATAAAGCCATGCATATTTGCCTAATATGCTGATTTGAAGACAAGAGAATTGAAGCCCAAGGTTATATAAAGGCAGTAAGGCTTCAGAATAGACAACCAACCTAAAATAGAAAAAAATGTTATGTGCACGCTTAGGTGTACGAGTATAGCAC
>NW_003852435.1:8145071-8146540 GCF_000181295.1 Otolemur garnettii
TTACTATTGTATGTGTACGAACCATATTCTATTTACGATATTGTAAAATATAATTTGGAGTAATGGTTTATAACCAGGCATAGGTGAAGAATACAGTATTGTTTCTTAAGAAGAAAAACACTTTCTTCCAAAGAGATCAGAGGACAGAAACAAGCTATATTCAAATTTATGTTTTAAAAGCCTGAAAATGACTATTAAAGCACCCAAGTAATAATGTGTTTCATTTCCCAATAAGTATTTTGGAAATAAAAAGTAGGATGATATAATTGCCAAAACGCTTGTGGGAAGATTATCCTATTACTGTATGGGAAAACTGTGATTCTTAAACATCAAAACATTTTGTGTATCTCACTAAAGTACAGATTTTCCACAATATTCCCTTTTGTTTATGACAAAGGGCAATAAAATCTATAAATCCTAGAATCAGCTGGCACTGCTTACCTGGTTCACAGCATATGTGACTCACAGGAGGACCGCATCATTATTTAATTTCCTCAGCGAGAGGACACCTGCTGGCAAGGAGGATACTGATTTGAGCAGATTGAAATAGACAAAGAGTCTTAAGACCAGTCCTATCTTGTCATCCTCATATTTATTTCACTCTCTCCATGGGAACTAAATGTAGACAAATTGTCTTACTAGGGAGAAAAGCGACCTGTTCTTTTTAGGTGACAGACATCGGGATTTGCACCACCACTTTGTCATTTGTCCGAGCTCCTTCGTGCTGCTGAGATGCTTTCCGTTTCCATTAGCTGCTTTGATTGGAGACTAGTCCAACTGTATCACTTCATAAAATCTCTGGGAGTTGCAGCTGGAGTCTGAACACTGTTGACTAAGGACATACATGCGGGCCCCAGGTCTACTTAGTAGTCCTGTAGCCTCTCAGAGCTGCATTTACCTCAAATTAAACTTATTTTTGTTATTAGCTTTTTATGTAATTCAAACATTAGTGCATTAAAATGTTAGTTATTGCTGCTGCTTTGAAAGCTCTTAAATGCCCTTGATTTTTATTTAGCTCGCACTTATTTTCACCTTGTGTTCCTTTGGACTTGAATGACCTTTCAAGTTGATCTTCAGAGCTGAGTTTCTTGCTCTTTGAATTCAATGGAGCACTGTTAAGACGATTCTTTTTTTAGCCTTGGTTAAGTAGCAGTGGGTTAGGATCTTTGTAGTTCCACTGAAGTAAAATCTATGGCTCTTACTATATTTTATGGCACTGTCAAAGATTATATTCATGGCCTCTGATAAGCTAGACTTTAAAGAACTTTTATGGACATATCAAAGTCTGACATTTATTATATCCTTTTCTCCCCCAGTTTTCCATGGACTAATTTAGGAACCCATTCAAGAAACAAAAATCCATTACATTATTCTTACTATTGGAAAAGAAGAAATCAAAAAGGTATATTTTAATCTACATATCTCTTTGGAAAAAATATTGTGTGTAATATGGTGCTGTCAGGCAAGCT
>NW_003852435.1:8147765-8166068 GCF_000181295.1 Otolemur garnettii
CCTAATACAGATAGCCATTGTCTTTAATGCCTTTCACACCATACCTACAATATTTGTTCATTTCAAAGACTTTTATTATAGATATATTATATGGGGGGGCACCCTGATAATACTTTCAGAATTTATATTAGGGCAGAGAATTCAAAAATAGGAACCCGGAAAAAAATAATCACATGATTGTGCTTAAAGCAACAGGAGAGCTGAATTGTTATGTGGATCTGTTACACATAAGCTCCAAGAGTGGAGGGTTACATTGTCAGATATTCCACAGTAGCTCTCACTTAGTGGAAATGCTAACTGTAATGTATATGATTTATCAAGCAGTGCTACTAGCAGCATTGACTATAACATATAATTTATCAAGCAGTATCAGTGGAGCAACATACTAGGTACCTTATATAAATTGGTTATTTTAATCTTCACAAAAATTCTGTGGCATATCTTCCCTACATAAGAAGAAGAGAAAATGCATTTTCAAAGCCCCAATCTCATTTCTTTCCTAGTAATCACATTATTAATATAATTTAGGAGGTATCTCTTTATGTCAACTGCCGTTAAAAAATAAACCCCTACGTCATGGCTCAAGCCTGAGAGCAAATTATTTCTTTCTTACTTACAGAACTGGTACTAACTCTGATCAAAGCAATAATTCAGGGAGCTGACTCCTTTCTCCAATGTCTTTGCTTTCCTCCGCAGTGACTTCTATGCTTACTATAGTTATATTTTTTAGGCTTTTAACAGCTATAAAACTATGGAGAATTGTGTCGGGAAAATTGTCAAAGGCCATTCCTGGAAGAAATGTACTTACTAAAAACTCAGGTGCATGGTCATACCTAACTGCCAAATCTCCTAGGAAATGTGATCTAAATACAGCAGAACCTCTGGGAGTTGACCACCCACGGGACTGTAAGAAACTGGCCAATATACCAAGGTGGTCAAGAGAAGGAACTAGGCCTATGTACTGGTGCATAAATCAGACATGTGGTACGTGAAAATTAGGTCCACTCCAGGAAGTGGTCTATACAGGGAGATGGTCAACTATGGAGGTTCTGCTGTATATGCCTAGGGAGAAGATAAGATGAATCTGATGAACAGTTAGTCAGTCTCTGCCATAGCAAAGGAACCCCATTTGGTTTAAGATTCAGAGATCAAGGAAATGAATATAGGCTGGAAGTCAGAGGTTCATTGAAGCTCTGATTAGGTTCCAATACTCAAAGGTTACTTGTGTGAGATTCTTTTTTTGTTTAAAAATAAGATGAGGATCAAAACAAGATGGCAGGCTCACGGTGAGGAACTGTCAAGCGATGAAAACTGGTGTGCCTAGAAGCAGATTTCAAAAGCAGTGTTTCTTTTAAACATCTTTTTTCATAAGTATCTTTATACACCATGGCTGTAGCAGCAATAAAATGGGTGATATCAAATAGAGCTATCTTGAAAAGTTTATTTCCAATCCAAAATGGAACTTTATATTGTGTTTGTGATAAATCTACTTATTCTTCTCTACCACATGACTATAATTGCAAAGTAGAGCTTGCGGTGCCATCTGATGTCAGGACAATAGTATGCTACCATCCTTCTGTGGATATTCCATATGAACACACAAAACCTACCCCTCTACCAGATCCTGTGCATAATAATGAAGAAACACATGATCAAGTGCAGACAACCAAATTAGCAGGGAAAAAAGTGAACACTTTGAGCAAGGACTCATGATAGTAGAGCTTAGCAAAATATTTGTTACTACTAAGCACCATTGGTATCCTCGTGGACAGTATCACACTCATCATAGAAACTGAATCCTCCAAAGGACACATGATATTTAAGTTCTCCAGGGAATTAGAGAAATATGCCTCATTTTCTCACTTGAGAAAATACGGTCTGGTATCTTCATCAATATGTTATATAGTAAAATGGTAATAATAAAATGTCTTTTCATATGAAAAATATCATGAGGGTACATATGTTTTTGGTTATATGGGTTGCTTATATAATACTCAAATCAAGTGTGCCTGTCAACCAAATAGTGATCATTGTACCCTTTAGATAGGTTTTCACCTGTCCCCTCCTCGCTCCTCCATCCTGGTTGATTTCTGTTGAGTTTTACTTTTCTCTGTGCACATGAGCTCTGATCAATTAGTTCCAGTTTAATAGTGAGTATATGTGGTCATTGTTTTTCTATTCTTTGGGTACTTCACTTAGGAAAATGGTCTCCAGTTCATCTAAATTGTTGCAAAAGGTATTACGTCATCTTTCTTTGTGGCTGAGTAATATTCCATGGTATATACATATTACATTTTGTTAATTCCCTCATGAATTGATGGGCATTTAGTGGTATAGATGTTGAATCCACATCTTTGCAATTGTGACTTGTGCTGCAATAAACATTCAAGTTCAGGTGTATTTTTGATAAAATGACTTCTTTTGCTTTGGTAAATACTCAGTAGTGCGATTTTTGGATCAAAAGGTAGGTCAACTTTTAGTTCTTTAAGGGATCATCACACTGTTTTCTGTAGAGGTTGTACTAACTTGGAATTAAAATAATGAACAGAGAATTGAGAGGCATGAACAAAGTCTATTTGTGAGATTTTCACAAAACTAGTCTGTCAATAGGTACCTCCCCCACCTTCTTTTTCATGATATGTAACTATTTATCAGTTTGAAAAATAAAATACTATAAACTGGGAAAAAAATCCTCCCCAAATGGCATAGATATTATAATCCCCAGTTTATAAACAAGGAAATTAAGACACTAAAATCATATAACTAATGTGAAAGCCCAGTGTCATTCTAGAACACTTTAAATTTTAAATCAAGTTAAGAATTTCTTTCCATTCTTTGTCCCTCTTTGGTTTAATTGTAGTTAATAATACACTTTGCTTTAAAGCCCTGTCTAATAAATCACTGAAGTGCTATCACAATGCCATAATCATGGCTCCATGGTGCAAACAAGTCAAGGCAATCCACCCCAGTTAGATGTTGGCAGAGGGCAGCCAATGACATCAGGGAATCCTGTGGCCTCTGGCTTCTTGACACTTGTGTTTGGAATGTCACTTACTAATATCAAAGGGAAAAACAGGTTAGTTATAAGCATGGCATTTTATTTTTTATTTTTTTTTTATTGTTGTCAGCAACATCTATTTATTTATTTTCTTCTTTTTTTTATTTCAAAATATTACAGAGTACAAATGTTTTTGGTTACATGTAAATTTCTTTTATACATTAATGCATTCATGGGGTACAATGTGCTGATTTCACATAGAATTAGGAATGCTTACATCATACTGGTTAATATATATCTCATCTCATTTACTTAATTATTGTGTTAAGACATCTATACTCTATACTAATAGATCCAACATGTACCCTTGCATTAGGCACCATAGGTGTGATCCCACCATTCACCCTCTCTCGATCTGACGTTCCCCCCTCTCCTCCCATTCCCTCTCTCCTCCCTCCTTCCTCTTGGGCCATAGTTGTGATCTATTCTTCATATAAAAGTGTGAGTGATTGTAAATTGGTTTCATAATAGTACTGAATACATTGGATATTTTTTCTTCCAGTCTTGAGATACTTTACTAAGTAGGATATGGTCCAGCTCCATCCATGTAAACATAAAAGAGGTAAAATCTTCATCTTTTTTAAGGCTGCATAATATCCCATGATATACATATACCACAATTTATTAATTCATTCATGGATCGATGGGACTTGGGCTTCTTCTATGATTTGGCTATCATGAATTGAGCTGCAATGAACAATCTGGTGCAGATATCTTTGTTATAAAGTGATTTTTGATCTTTAGGATACACACCTCATAGAGGAATAGTAGAATCAAATGGCAGGTCTGCTTTTAGATCCCTGAGTATTCTCCATACCTCTTTTCAAAAGGGATATATTAGCTTGCACTCCCATCAGCAGTGCAGAAGTGTTCCCTTTCCTCCACAGCCACTCCAACATCTGTAGTTTGGGGATTTTGTTATGTGAGCCACTCTTATAGGAGTTAGATGATATCTCAAAGTGGTTTTGATTTGCATTTCTCTGATGATTAAAGATGATGAGCATTTTTCCATGTGTCTCTAGGCCATGTGCCTGTCATCTTCAGAGAAGCTTCTGTTCAACTCCCTTGCCCACAATGAAATAGGATCATTTGTTCTTTTCTTATTAATAAGTTTGAGTTCTCCGTGGATTCTGGTTATCAAACCTTTGTCAGAAGCATAACCTGCATATCCTCTCCCCTTCTGAGGGCTGTCTATTTACTTTACTTACTGTGTTCTTGGCTGTGCAGAAGCTTTTTAGTTTGATCAGATCCCAGTAATGTATTTTTGGTGTTGCTTCAACTCCCTGGGGGAGTCCTTCTCATAAAGTATTTTCCCAGGCCAATTTCTTCAAGTGTTTCTCCTGCACTCTCTCCAAGAATCTTTATAGTTTCATGTCTTAAGTTTAAATGTTTTATCCAGTGAGAGTCAATTTTTGTTAATGGTGAAATGTGTGGGTCCAGTTTCAGTCTTCTACAAGTTGCCAGCAATTCTCCCAGCACCATTTGTTAATTAGGGAATCTTTCCCCCAATTTATATTTTTGATGTGCTTATCAAAGATCAAATAATGATAAGTGTCTGTGTTCATCTCTTGGTTCTCAATTCTGTTCCATACATCTAACTCTCTATTTTTGTGCCAATACCATGCTGTTTTGGTCACTATAGATTTATAGTATAGTTTGAAGTCTGGTAGCGTGATTCCTCCTGATTTATTTTTATTTCTGAGTAATGTCGTGGCTATTTGAGATTTTTTCTGGTTCCATATACAATGAAGTACTATTTTTTCCAGATCTTTAAAGTATGATGATGGTGCTTTGATAGGAATTGCATTACATTTATAAATTGCTTTGGGTAATATGGACATTTTAACAATGTTGATTTTTTCCTAGCCATGAGCATGGTATGTTTTTCCATTTGTTAACATCTTCAGCTATTTCTTTTCTTAGAGTTTCATAGTTCTCTTTATAGAGATTTTTCATGTCCTTTGTTAGGTTAACTACCAAATATTTCATCTTCTTGGCATAAGAAGGGAATAGAGTCCTTGACTGGTTTTTCAGCTTGACTATTATTAGTATATATAAAAGCTACTGATTTGTGAATATTGATTTTGTGTCCTGAGATGCTACTGTATTCCTTGATCATTTTAAGAGTTTTGTGGTTGTGTACCTGAGGTTTTCCAGTTATACAATCGTAACATCTGCAAAGAATGAGAGTTTGGTTGCACTCTATTTGCATACCCTTGGTCACCTTCTCTTGGCTGATTGCAATGGCTAAGACTTCCATTACAATGTTAAAAAGCACTGGAGACAATGGGCAACCTCGCCTGGTTCCTGATCTGAATGGAAATGTTTTCAATTTTACTCCATTCAATATGCTATTGGCTGTGGGTTTGCTGTAGATGGCCTCTATCAGTTTAAGAAAAGTCCCTTCTATACTTATTTTCTTAAGTGTTCAGATCATGAAAGAATGCTGGATATTGTCAAAAGATTTTTCTGCATCTATTGAGAGAATCATATGGTCTATATGTCTTTTAGTTTGTTTATGTGATGTATTATATTTATAGATTTCTGTATATTGAACTAGACTTGAGACCATGGGATAAAACCCAGTTGGTCATGGTGTATAATTCATTTGATGTGTTGCTGTATTCTGTTTCCTAGGATTTTATTGAATATTTTTGCATCTATATTCATTAAAGATATTGGTCTATAGTTTTCTTTTCTCGTTGGGTCTTTTCCTGGTTTGAGGATCAGGGTGATATTTGCTTCATAGAATGTGTTGGGAAGTATTCCTTTTTTTTTTATGTTTTGGAAAAGGTTATGTAAATATAGGTACTAGTTCCTCTTTAAAGGTTTGGTAGAATTCTGATGTGAAGCCATCTGGTTCTGGACTCTTTTTTTTTGGGAGATTTCGTACAGTTGATTCTATTTCAGTACTTGATATAGGTATGTTCAGCATTACAAATTCTTTCTGATTAAGTCTAGAAAGTTGGCATGCTTCCAAGTATTGGTCAATTTCTTTCAGATTTTCATATTTCTGAGAATAAAGTTTTCTGTAGTATTCATTAAGGATTTTTTTAAATTTCTGAGGTGTCTGTTGTTATTTTGCCTTAGTCATTTCTGATTGATGATAGTAGGACTTTAATTTTCTATTTTTGGTTAGGTTGGCCAAAGGTTTATCAATTTTGTTGAATTTTTCAAAAAACCAACTTTTGGATTCATTGATCTTTTGAATAATTCTTTTGTCTTCAATTTCATTTAATTCTGCTCTAATTTTTATAATTTCTTTTCTTCTATTTGGTTTAGAGTTGGAGTGTTCTTCCTTTTCCAGTTGCTTAAGATGTCCCATTAAGTTATTGACTTCTTCTCTTTCCATTCTCTTGAGGAAGGCTTGCAATGCTATAAATTTCCCTCTGAGAAATGCCTTTGCAATATCCCACAGGTTCTGATAATTCTTATCTTCATTATTGCTTTGTTCCAAAAATTTGACAATTTCCTTCTTAATCTCATCTATGACCCAGCTATCTTTTAGCATAAGGTTATTTAGTTTCCATGTCTTTGTATGAGTATGCAGATACCTGTTATTGGTGAGTTCAACTTTTATTGTGTGATGATCCAAGAAAATACAAGGAATAATTTCTATACTTTTAAATTTGCTGAGGTTAGACTTGTGACCTAAGATGTGACCAATTTTGGAGGATGTTCCACAGGATGATGAGAGGAATGTGTATTCAGTTTTGTTAGAATGAAATGTTCTATAGATGTCTGTTAAATTCAATTGTTGTATGGTGAAGTTTAAGTCCAAAATTTCTTTAGTTTATTACTGGAGGATCTATCCAACACTGCCAAAGGGGTGTTAAAATCTCCAGCTATTATGGTTCTGGAAGATATTAGAGTGCTCATGTCTGTTAGGGTCTCCCTTATAAATTGAGGAGCATTCTGGTTGGGCACATAAATGTTACTAATTGACATCTCATCATATTGTTTTGCTTAACAAATATTAAGTAACCATCATTGTCTTACTTTTGTTGGTTTAAAGCCTAGTGTATCTGCAAATAAAATTGCCACCCCTGCTTTTTTTCTGATTTCCATTTTCCTGGATTACAGATGCCCATCCCTTCACCCTGAGTCTATATTTACCCTTTAAGGTAAGAAGAGATTCTTGTATGCAGAAGCTATCTGGCCTGA
Source organism: Otolemur garnettii (assembly GCF_000181295.1). Lineage (NCBI taxonomy): Eukaryota > Metazoa > Chordata > Mammalia > Primates > Galagidae > Otolemur > Otolemur garnettii. Next base: position 8,154,988 of record NW_003852435.1, read on the forward strand.
CGTTTTGTATCCAGTCAGCCAAACTGTGCCTCTTAAGAGGACAGTTTAAGCTGTTCACATTAATTGAGAGTATTAATAAGCCTGGTAGTATTTTGGGTGTCAAGTTTTTCGAAAATCCAGTGGACATTTTGAATCTTTTCACCACTGTGGAAATTGGGTTTTGGTCAAGAATTTCAGAGTGAGTTTACTTTGGTGGTAGAGCATTGTGCTTGTCCTTATGGAGGATGGGTCTGGGAATATCCTGAAGAGCTGGTTTGGTTATGACAAATTTCTTCAATGTGTGTATATCATTAAAGTATTTAACTTCTCTGTCATAAATGAAGCTCAGTTTAGCTGGATACAGGATCCTGGGCTGAAAGTTTTTTGTTTTAGGAGATTGAAGGTTGATGACCATCCTCTTCTGGCATGAAAAGTTTCAGCAGAAAGATCTGCAGTCAATCTCATATTCTTCCCTTTGTAGGTTATGATTTTCTTATGTCTGGCTGCTTGCAGGATTTACTCCTTCATATTAACTTTGGTGAAGTTAATTACAGTGTGTTTAGAAGATGCTTTATTTGGGTTGAGTTGTGCTGGGGTTCTGAAACTGTCTGCTATCTGAATTTCAGTTTCTCTTGCCATGCTTGGGAAGTTCTCTTCAATTATCTCTTAGAGTAGAGTATCTTGGCCTTTCAGACTATCCTCTTCTCTTTTAGGGATTCCTATGAGGTGAATGTTTGCTTTTTTGAAGTGGTCCCACAATTCTCTCAGGGAATGATCTGTTTTTGCTCTCCACTTCTCTTCCTCTTTGAGTGTTTGGGAGCATTCGAAAGTTTTGTCTTCAATGTCAGAGATCCTTTCTTCTGTCTACTCCATTCTGTTAGAGGACTAGGGGATTCTACTGTATTTCTCAGATCATTGAGGGCTGCAAGTTATTGCCTCAATGTGTCAAAATCTTTGGTGATTTTTGTCTTTGAATTCATTGAATTCTTGAGACAACTTTTGAATTGCTCCTTGAATTTCTAATTCCATCTTTACCTCCATTCTGTTAGTCTTATTTGCAATCCAAATTCTAAATTTGATTTCTGTTATCTCAGCCATTTGTTTATGAATGGGATCTTCTGTTGGGTCTTTGTCATTCCTTGGGGGAGTTGATCAACTCTGATTATTCACGTTGCTAGAGTTTTTCTGCTGATTCCACCCCATGATTCTTTTTCACTGTTTGGCTAGAGAAGCTGACAAGGTGAAATTGAATTGAGGGCTCCTGGAGTTTAAATTAACCAGCCCTTTACCAAAGAACTGAGGCTGGTGATTGTGGCTTTTCCCTTAGAGCTTTACAAAGGTCCCATTCAGAACTACTACCTGAAACTCTGGGTACCCGCTTGGTGTGGTGGGGCTAGATGGCTCTGACTGGTATTCAGCTAGTCTCTGTCCAATCCTAGTGAATCAGTGACTTTGGGCTGAATTGTCAGCTGTGGAAACATGTAAGCAACTAAGGCACCCACCTACCACCCTACAGGCAACAACTGGAAGGGGAGAATCCCACACTCCCACAACAGCACAACTAGGGTACAATCTTGATGGGTCCCCAAGTGATCAGTCCAGTCAAGAGTTCCAAACCAATTATCCCAGTGGACACAAACACCCATCAGATGGGAGAGTTCAAAAGGTCTTTAGCATCTAGGCAGCGGGGGTCCACTGGCAGCCCAATTTGACCCCAATGGGAGGGACCGTAGAGCTGCCACCACTGTCACAGGTGGCCACTGTCAGGGTTGATGCCTTAGGTCTGGGGTACTGCTGTGTGCAGGCTTCAAGAGCCAGAGTGGAGCTGGAGGGCATTGCCACCAGCAGTAACTGGAACTGGGCAGTAACTAGAGGTCAGAGCCACTGATCCCTGGCCTTGGGGCCACAGAAGTCTGGTGGAAAGCCAGAGGGTGGAGTTGCTGACCCTGGGGGACCTCAGGGTTCACAAGAGACAGGGAGAAGTCCCTGGCCAAGGCCTGCAGGTCTCAGGAGCTAGGTGGGGAGCTGAAACGCAGAGTTGCTGGCCATTGGCATGGAGTTGAAGGAGCCGGGTGGGAGTTGCTGGCCACAGGCCATGGGTTGCAGAAGCCAGGCAGGAGTCGCTGGCTACAGGTTGCAGGAATTGGGTGGGAGTTGCCACCCTGCCTCGGGTGGCAAGAGCTGAGTTGCCCACTGTGGGCTGCCAGGGAGCCAGTGGGCTGCAGTCCCTGGTGGTTGGTAGCATGGGACAGGAGCTACGCTCTTTCCAACACAGGGCAAGTCTCTTTCCCCTTGTGACTCTGCCTCTATTAAAGTTCTAAGCATGGTATTTTATACCTGAACAAATACAGCATAGTTGAGCACATTGAGACACTTAGCTAGATCAACAGATTTTGTGATGAGTGTTATTCATTAAACCAATAGTGGAAATTGTATAGGAGGATTTTCTTTAACTTGCTTCCTTATGGATTCAGAAAGTGAAATGAAACTATGAAAAGCAAGATGCTTAAAGAGGTTTTGGAGAAACTGCTTTTTAAAAAGAGACCATAAATAATGACTATATCTGTGACTTGTTAAGCAACTTAATACTAGTTACTGAATGTCATTTTTACATAAAGTCGGAGGTATGTATGTTTTGAATTCTATCCTCACTATGTATCTCATTAAGACAATTTGTAGTCTGAGAAATTCTGAAAAAGGAAAACTTTTTTAGGAAGAGCTAGGCTTTGTCACATAAGTATAAAACTGAATATTTCTTTACAATAAGAAATGTAATATTAACAAATTACAAATACCCATAAACATCCCCAATTCTGAAAAATCAATATTTTAATTAATTAACCATATAGACCACTAAATGCTTTTCTCCATAATATTTTAATAGTATATTCTTTGATTCTTTCTCTATAAGACAATTATTTTGTTGTGTATTTTTCAATAGAGAATAGGTATATAGTTCAGTCTTTTCACTTTTGGTTGGTTTCTAATTGTTATCAGGAATGTCATGAGAATTTTTAAGATTGTTGACAAATGCTGTAAAACCCCTTTCAAACTCATTCATATATTCAGAACAGTGTAAAGTTTCAGAACACTTCAAGATTTTTCCTGCAGTTACCAATCTTAAATGTTTTTCAAGTGGTTACACTCATTAGCTGTTAGAGAAAGATTGGTCAATATCTGCATTTTATTGTTAAAAATGCGTTTTGTATTATCCTTGTCAATAGCAGTATGTTATGTCAAATTAGCCATAAATTTAAATCCTTTTCTAATGTGTTCACATGATTTATTCTTTTATGTTAACTTGTTTATGAAGTACAGCCTACTTCTTCTATTTATATATCACTATCTTTTTCTTTTAAGAAATTTTTCTTTGGCTCAGCACCTGAAGCTCAGTGCTTCGGGCTCTGGCCACATATACCAGGGCTGGCAGCTTCAAACACGGCCCAGGCCTGCTAAACAACAGTGACAACTACAAAAAAACAAACAAACAAACAAAAAAACAAATAGCCATGTGCTGTGTAGTCCCAGCTACTAGGGAGGCAAGAGAATTGCTTAAGTCCAAGAGTTTGAGCTTGCTGTGAGCTGTGATACCACAGCACTCTACCAAGGGTGACATAGTATGACTATATCTCAAAAAAAGAAATTTTTCTTTAGGTATGATGTATTTATTTTTTGTTAGAGTTTTTTATTGCAAAATAATATTATATATATAAAATATTGATTTCATTGGTCAACATTATCACTTTTGTTTCATATTCTTTATTTTTAACCTGTATTTTTTAGAATAAACAAAGAGAGTACAGATACAGTTCATATAAATCCAAATCAGGAGTCTGTTAATTTTCACTTATTGAAATGTCCCAGCATGTATTTCTATGTTGCCAAAAAGAGCATAGCCCCAACTCAGCTTCCTTTTATCAGTGTCCCACAATCTTTACATCAATACAATCTGACACAGGAAAAAATGTCCCAGAGGGGAAGTTATAGTGGAAAGAAACTGGGAACTTTTCTTACTAGTTAAAGTTGAGATATCTTGCTTTTGCAAAGTTACAAAAAAAGTATAATGATACAAATATTTTAATAGGTCCTTACTTTGACCTTGTAAGGGCTGAGGAAGCCAGGGGCCTCGAAGGTGGAACTTTGTTGGCTTCACTGTTAATCTGCCTTTGCAGTTTTCCTTTTTTATTCTCTATTTCAAAGAACAGCCTCATCCCAAGGCCGGTGGGGCCACTTCAGATACTTACTTCCCTTCCCCACCATCCATTTAGCAGGTCATGTTAATGTACTAGTTGTCATCTGAGTTATGGGATTGTATCCTTATTTGTATTCTTACTGTCAAGGAAAAATTACTCTAGATAAGTTCAAAGGGTAAAGAAGACTTTGTTCAAGACTATTGCAACAGGGGAGAGGGATTGAACTCAACTCTGCTAAAACAAAAGATGAGAGAGAATATTAGCACTCATAGTTATATAAAAGAGCACTAGTAAAAAAGCTGTGGAGGTTGTTGGGAGGAAGTTGGTCAATGCAATCAGGTCAGGCTGTCCATGTTTGATAATTGGTGCTTATTGAAGTTAAGACTCTACCCTATCACAGAGACTGGGTGAGAAGGGTAATGATTTCTCCGTGATTACATTCCAAAGGGACTACTCTCTGTCCTTGAGAAAGACTTTTCTATTTGTAGAAGACGTACAGCTCAAGGAACAGAGAAAGAATTTATAATTGCAAGTTTCCCAAAGTAAATGTAAAAAATGAGGTCAAGAACCTAGAATCAAGAAGAAACCTGTCTAAAGTTTAGTTAAGCTGGAAGTTAAGGCCCTGTTGCTTGTTACCTCCTTGCTCCTGCCATCAAAATAAAGACCATATTCCTCGACATCCTGTACATCTACTTTATGACAGACTTCTGCTGTCTCTGTGATGCATCACTTGCCATTATCCTATTAGTTATACTAATCCAGACATGTCTCACTTCTCTTTGTTCTTCCTATCCCTCTGCTTTTAATACTCACCCCTCCCTTTCTCCTGGAACTCTAATCCATTTCCTTACCAGCTTTTAAAGTCTTCTACCACTTCCTAAGGCAAATCACATAGTTATGCTTTTGCCTCAAAAGAGGAAGAGCATGCAGCCTTATCATGTACTCATGTAATAGTAGGTAAACAGCATTAAGAGCTTTATGTGTAGCAGAAAATCCTTAGTGGTTGCATGAGGATTAAGCATAGTCAGTTCTAAGAATAGTTCTTTTTATGTGATTTTGTGCACCAGAATGACTAAGCTAGTTGTAACATATTCTTTGTTTTCTATGTCAATTGTGAAATAACCAGTGACTTGTCCTGCTGATCTACCCACTCTGTTCTCAGGTCATCATTGCCATTATCCACACTTCTTACATCTGCCCATAATGCTATAATTGCAGCATTAACAGAGGATCTTTCAGAACCTTCTTCTGGTCCTACTGTAAGTCTCTATTTTGATAGAATAGTGCCCATAATATTAACAGTAAAATATTTTCTATAAAACCCAGTCTGTATTATAACAAACATTATTATAATGTCAACATGCCTATTTTCTTCACTAGATTTCAAATTTCTTAAGGAATAGGATTATATATTTCATTCTTTATTTTTATGTTTAATAAAGTATTTGAATGTAGAAATTACTCAGTAAATGATTATTGAATTGAATTAAAAATTAATATTGACCTGATACATCTCTTCATTAGAATAGTTTCAATTAGAACATGAAGCCCTATGGATCAGAATGCATTTGCCAATATCAAAGATTGCTAACATTTCAGATAACAGAAGAACACTGTGAAATTTTCACTTTTATGGGTCTTTACAGGAAGGTGAAACTTTATTTCTCTGAGATGGTTTTACTTTGCTGCCAGGAAATTATCTGATATGGATCCCTGAGGTTTCTTTAAGGCCTATACAGAAATATAAAAACAATTTTGGAGCATTTGAATAATTTTGATTTCTTTTAAAAGCATATTTTGTGAAGCAATCAGAAGCCTAGAAACAAAACTGGATTCATTATAATCCATTCTGAATTGCTGTAGAGGTGAAGAACAAAACCCATAAAACAGCATTAAATCATTTTAGGATTGCTTATAAGGACTGCAGAGCTCTAAAGCCCTTACAGGCTTATTGATGAAAGACAGTACATTTTTGCACACAAAAGTGAAAACTTAAGAGAAACCAGAGGATTTGAAGGTTTACTTGAAGTACTCATGGAAATAAATGTTCTTTTTCTTTCAGTCCATTTGAACCAAGTGAGAAATAGAGAAATACATTTTAATGCTTTCAAATCTTTTCAGTTTCAGCAATTCTAACTTCTTCAGGGAGCTCCCCAAACAAGGAAATTCCCTATTTTGTCACTGTTACTTTGGCCACAGTGGAGGGTGAAAAATTAGTCTTGAATATGGTCTAGAGGAAAAAGAAGCCTCCTGTTGAATGGGTACAGCAATTCTGTCAGGAATTAGGTGCCATTATTTGGAAAATACCATGAGGGAAAAAAGCAGGTAACAACCATATTCTGTGTTCTGAATCCGAGGGCCTGTTATGCACAAGATGAGAAGACCAACCGGGGAGGGACTGAGCTGGGGCCTATGGCACCTGGGGGTGAATGATCATGTAAACAGATCCTACAAACCATGCAAGATAAGCAACAGTGAAGTTCAAGGAACAAAGAGTGGCTGAGGAATTTTCAGGGTAAAAGTTAGGTTTGGGGGTTGGAAAGATAAGTATCTGGGTTGAGAGAAAAATAAAGACCAGGCCCAAGGAATTTCTGGTGAGTTCCATTTAGGTGTTTACTTCACGCTTTACCTTGTACTGCTCATCCTCCTTATAATACCCTTGATTTGGGTTCCCTGAAATAATCTGTGTCATGTCAGTTATAAGAAATCTCCTGGAATTTGATTTGTTTCAGAAGGTTGCTTACTGTGTATTATTATTTCCTGCTTAAGTCTGTACTCTAGGATGAGAAAATGCATTAAAATATAAGTATTTAAAGAAAAAGCAAATAAATTGACATCTATTAAATAACAAATGCAAAAGGCCATTTTTACTTTTTATCTCAACCATCTCCACATGATGAATTTAATACTTAATTTTTGTCTCTTTTCTCTCCCCCCACCTCCTGCGCCCTCTCAGGCTGCTCAGATATCAGATGATGGGGTAGATGAAGCACAAGTGGGGGATGAAGCAGAGATGAAGGGTCAACAGAAACCAAATGGGAAGGGGGGGAGGTGGCTACAAGCAGCCTATACAGTGCTGTGTTCATGGAGAGAATAAAAAGTAGTGAATAGATATCCATCCGTGGACTGATCATCTGAGTGAGAGCTCTGGAAATCTATGGGGGGGGGGGACTGAAGAAGATAGAGGTGGGATAAGCTGCTCAGCAGGACCAGAGGTTTTTAGTGAAGGTGCCCACACATAAGAAAGGAAGAAAGGAGAGAATCCAAGGCTCTGTACTTCCTGTGAGGATACTGTAACAGACTGACAGGGGCCCTACACTGCAGCAGACCTCTAGACCGATGCACAGACCTGACTGGAGCCTGTGCAGCTGGGTTGCTCCAGGGAGAGGGATGCTTGACTTTTGAGCCATGGACACTGTGCCTGGTGCCGTTGTAACATCTCAGCCCCTGAACACTACTTTTGCCCAGAAATCAGATCTGTGACTGCTGCCTCTCCCTTGCCCCTACCAGGTGGGAAGGGAATGGAATTGCAGCCTTTTCAAAGTGCCCTGTGGGCAGGTGGTATGCACAATCGCTGCTGCCAGGGGTACTGAGCAGAGCAGGAGACCATGGACCCGGTGCCTGTTGCTGCATCCTGGGCAATCCCACTCAACTGCATGGGTGGAGCACATACCTGTAGCCCTTGGTACCCACTCCCCACTTCCAGGGTAGCTGGACTGCTGCCATTGCCACCATTGCCTGAACAGCTCCAAGCAGGACAAAAGCCAGTGCAGCCACAGCCTTTGGATCAGGGTGGATTATTTACCACAGACCCCTGTTGTCATACCCAAGTGGCTTGGGTGCTGTACCCTGTGTGCACCCTGTACTACCCCTATGCCCTGCACTGCCACTGCTCTTGTCCTCATGCCTGAGCACACTCCATGGGGCTGCTCCATACTCCATGTGCACCCTGCCCTATGGGTCTACTCTGTCCAAGGATCCTGCTCACACTACTTGTCAGCTGTCATTTGATAACCCACCCTGCACTAGAACTCAAGAACAAATGGACTTAACAGACATCTGCAGAACATTCTACCCCACACCATACGCTATACATTCTTCTCATTAGCATAGGGAACAATTTCCAAAAGAAATTTTAGCAAATTCAGAAAAATTGAAGTCATTTTATGTGTCTACTCTGATTACAGAGGAATAAAACTAGAAATTAACTTCAAAAGGAACTCTCAAGTCTATATAAAGTCATGAAAATTAAATAATCCACTGATGAATGATTCTTGGGTTGATGACAAAATTAAGATGGAACTCCAATGGTTTTTTGAACTGAATGACAATCATGACAAATATCTAAAATTGATAGGATACTGTAAAAGCAGTAGTAAGAGAGAAGTTCATCACCTTAAATACTTATACCAAAGAAACAAAGATCACATATTAACAGCCTAATGGCACACCTCAGGGAACTAGAAAAAGAAGAGCAAACCAAATACAAAGCTAAACAAAGTAAAGAAATAACAAAACTCAGACTACAACTAAATGCAATGGAGATAAAGAAAGTTACAAAGGCTCACGGAAACAAAAATTTGGTTCTTTGAAAAGATGAACAAAATTGGTAGAACTCTAGGTAGATAAACCAAAGATAGAAGAGAAATGATTCAAATAACTCAATTAGAATTGAAAAAAGAGACATTATAACTGATACCGCAGAAATATAAAATATCATCTGTGACTACTATGAAAAATTCTGTGCGCAGAAACTAGCAAATGTAGAGGATATGGTTAGATTTTTAGAAACACGTGACCTACCAAGCTTGAAACAGGGAGGAATTAGAAATCCTGAACATAATAATGATGGGCAACAAAATTGAAATAGTTAAAAATACACTCAACAACAACAAAAAATTCCAGTGAAAAAGATACACACTAGGAAAAGGATGCCCTATTCAATAATGATGGTGGGGAAAATTGGTAGCCATATTGTAGAATAATGAAGCAAGGTCCCTCTCTGTCACCATATACAAAAATTAACTCAAGATGCATTAAAGACTTAGAGGTAATACCTGAAGCCATAAACATTCTCAAAAAAAATGTAGGAAAAACTCTTGTAGATATTGGCTTAGGCAAATAATTTATGAGTAAAACCCAATAGCAAATGCAGCAAGAACAAAATTAAATAAATGGGGTTTACTTAAACTAAAAACTTTTTGTACAGCAAAGGAAATAATTAACATAGCAAATAGATAAACTACAGGATGACAGAAAATATTTGCAAACTTTACAGATGACCATGGGCTACTATCTATAAAGAACGCAATTGAGAAAGAATTATACAAGTAATCCCTCCAAAAAGTAGACAAAAGACATGAACAGGCTCTTCTGAAGAGAAGATAGACAAATGGCCAAGTAAGTTATGAAAAAAAGTGCTCCACATCACTAATTATCAGGGAAATTCAAATTAAAATAACAGGGAGATACTGGCTTAATCATGTCAGAATTGCCTTTATTATAAAGCAAAAACATAATAGAGGTGGGCAGAGTTGTGGTGAAAGGGGAATGCTTATGTACTGCTGGTGGAAATGTAAACTTCTACAGCTGCTATGGAAAGCAGTATGGAGATTCCTCAAAGGACTAAAAGTAGACCTACTATTTGATCCAGCAATCCCACTACTGAGTATCTACCAGAAAAAAAGAAGTCATTTTATAAGAAAGATGTCTGTACTTGAATGTTTATTGCAGCACAATTCACAATGGCAAAAGATATGGATCAGCCTAAGTGCCTATTATCTGATGAGTGGATGAAGAAAATGTGGTATACATATATATCGTGAAGTACTACTCAGCTGTGAAAAAGTATGACATGAAATAATATCTTTGTAGCAACTTGGATGGAACTGGAGACCATTATCCAAGGTATCTTAGGAATGGAGTAACATAGCACATGTTCTCTCTTGCCAGTTGGAGCTAAATGTATGGTCATAATGAGCAACAACTGACAGGGGAATGAAGGAAGAAAGAGGGTAGGAGTGAAGAATGAAAATCTACTGATGGAATGCAACATATGCTACTCTGGGGCAGGTAAACTGAAAGCCTTGATACAAGTTACTCATACAACAAAAAAACACTTATATCCCCTACATTTTTTGAAATATATTTTTTAAAAAGAACAGAAACTAAACTGGATAGACCTTGCTCATCAAAGCCAGCTGAAAACCCAATTTTAAAGTAAGTATTATTGATAGTTCTAAAAGAAGCTTAATGTTCCTACACTGATTTGAACTAAGTGAGTCTGCTTTTTGTTTTGTGCGGCAGGCTTGGAATATCTAGTTCAAGCTATTTCGAAAATAGAACTAGCTTGGTTTGAAAAAACTGTGTTTGCTACAGGCAGTTTTGTTTTCTGATGTCATTGTGTCCACGGTCACAGCAGACAGCTGTGCAGGATGCACACTGCCCACTCCAAGGGCACTCATTTTCTGTCACTACCATGGGGAGTGGTGCCATTGGGGGATACACACTTCAGAGTGTGACTTTTCTACGTGTGAGTCATGTCTGTGGACTATAGGTACTGCAGTTTTCCTTGCAGGCTGAGTAATGGGGCCTCGATAAATGTGTGTTACTCCAGATATTGACTAGAATTTACATTTTGTTTCTAAAACACCACCTTAAAATATATGCATTTAGTTTTATGGACATCCTTGCCACTTTGAATTTCTTAGGGGCAGAACCTGAAGTAAGGCTGAATTAAGTGCTACCGTGTGGTGCCCTGTGTCCTGTCTCTTTGCTTATGTTTTTCCAATTCTTTCCCCCCAGAGTAAGTAGAAAATCCTTCCTTAACTATAATCTTTTTGAAAAGAGAAGTGGCTTGTCAGGAATTGATATTTATCTTTTAGTAAGATTTAGGCAAAATACATAGAA
>NW_003852435.1:8166336-8176588 GCF_000181295.1 Otolemur garnettii
GAAACCAGAATGTTTTGGCACCTACTGTTATTGTGGTATTTCTGATGTATGCTTTTGAATAATTCCCTTTGGCACTATAGGGATATGCACTGTGATAGCCTTCTTCAGAATTGTCTACATTTCTGTTTATGCACTCTCTTAAGGTTACAGGTAGAAGTCTGTAGCATGTCTTCAGGGACTAGGATGAGTTATTGACCTCATTTGGTCAGCCTCAGGGGATCTCATTTGCCTTCCAGGGTACTATATTGTTGTGTCCAGATCCATGAGATATACAAAGAGTGAAAACAATGCAGTAACTGTCTCATAGTCTCACTTTCCAGTAGTGCACTCTTATTATGATGACTGGTAAGTAGGTGCTTAAGTCAGTGCAGGCAAGTCCCTAAACTCAGAGGCCTTTTATGTGCTGAGGAACGTTCTCTCTGATCATTTAAGTTCTCTTTCGAGGTAGGAGAATTAGTACTTTGTACTTAATTCTATCATGTTCTCCATGTGTTTCCCAGTGTGGTTGATTAACTGAATTGTCCCTCAGTTTTAAAAACACACATGGCCTGTGAATTATTATAGTCTAGACAAGCTGTTGTTTTCAGTTTGGGAACACGTGCTGTGCGTTCACTATTCAAGGAGCAGGAATGACATTATCAGAAAGCAAACACTGTCTTGACTTTCTTCAACTCCTTTAAACTCACATCTTTTCTTGACTATAGGAGTAAGGAAGTATGGGCAGTAATTAAGGCTGTGAAGTTTTGCATTCACACAGACATGGTCCCCAATCATACTTCCCCTCCCCTTTACTAACTTCATGACCTTGGAAAATGTATTTAACTGAGAAAATTCAAATTTCCTAATGTGGACAACTGAGAAGCATAATGAACATTTAATAAAGCAAAGGTGACAATTAATTATGATGATATAATAAGATTCTTAACCTCTGCCCTAGTATTTTATAGGCACTCATTAAATGGTCATTCTTCCTGTTGTTTTTCAGAGCCTGAATAAAAGGAAATCTGAGCCAAAATGTGCTTCGAGGGTAAAAATCTCACACCCAAGAGATTTACTCTCTTTATCTTTCCTTCTCAAGTGTAAGTGTCAACCTTTTTGGCTTTTTTACATGTCCTTTATTCATTTTCTTCATTTTGATATTTCCACTGGCTTTATTCTGTGAACTATCCTGTATGTGTCAGCTGGGTCCTTTTGCTGTAGACAGTAAGGTCTGGGCTGGGATGAAGCAAGAGAGACAACTTACCCACAAAATTTAAGGGGTCCCCTCCCAGTTAAAAAAATTTTTTTAATGCCATGTGTTCAAACATTAAAATTAAGGCAAAACTTGTGATGAACAAAATGATAAAACTTTTAAATAAAGAGAGCGTCATCCTACTTTATCTTTGTATGACTGTTCTAGCTCCCTTATCTTTCTGTATAAATTTTGAAATGAGCTATATGTATCTATAAAAAAATCTCACTGGGATTTTGAATAACCCTAAGCCTAAACCCGGCCAACAGTTCTTTTCTTCCTTTTTAAACTAAGTCAACATGCATGAAGAATTTTCTTAGGACCTATTGTCTATGGGAATTACAAGCACTACCGTTATTTTCTCATCTGCCCTCCAACAGCTGCAATCATGGCCTTTCCAGTTTCCCCTCCCTGGGAAGAAGGCCGATTGCTTCTGAGACATTCTTACTAGCTCTCTGGTCAGTGGGAGGCTATTTCTGGGCACCTCCCCAACATCCATAACCTCCACCAGGAAAATCCACCTGTCCCCTAAGAACCACGTTTTCCCAGTACTGCACCTGTATGCTCCTAGAGGCAGATGGCAATAATGGGGAACTGAGCCCTGGATAGAAGCTATGAAAAGCTGGTACAACTTTGGGAGATAAGTCTGTTTTGGTTTGCTTGCTCATTTAAGCCCTCCCAGGGTAGCTCTGGCAAGCATCCAAGTCCCCTACTTCTCCAGAAAACTGCAGGACAGAACTCCTCTATCTCTAGTCCTCCACTGGAGGGTCAACCAGCCTCTGCCCACCCCCAGCCACGCTCCTTCTGTGCTGGTCTTCCACAGCTCCTGAGTTCTTCCTGGGCTCCTGGAGTCCCCTGTTGGTTTACTGTGTCCTCGGAGTAATGTTTCTGGGCAGGACACCCCAGCCAAAGGTGACTGGAATCTTCCCTCCCCAGTCTCACAATGAATCACTGCTGAGGAGGTGTCTCTTCATCTCTTTCTCTTAGCTGATCTTTGCATGATATATCTTTTCAATTTTAATCTGCCTTTCTGTTTTTTTGTTTGTTTGTTTCCAAAGTGAGTTTCTTAAAGTATATATTTGTGTTATGTGTTTTAATTCATGCTGACAATCTGTCTTTAATTGGTGTATTTAGACCATTTATACTTGATATAGTGATTGATATGTTAGAGTTTAAGCCTATTTATTTCTTCTTTCTTTTTCACTTTGATTTGTTTTTCCTACTTTCCTGTGATTCAGTTGAACATTTTAAAAGAATTTTGTTTTGATTTATCTGTAGCATTTTTGAGTCTATCTCTTTGCATAACTTTTTTTGGTGTTTGCTCAAAATATTACCTAACAGATAAGTGAAGTTACCAGAGTCTACTGGAGTTGACATTTTTCCCAGCCAAATGAGATACAGAAGATACAGAAACCTTACCTCCTTTTATATTCCTTTGCCCTCTCATAGTTAGAATTGTCTGTTATCTGTTTCCACTCTATTCATTTAGAACCTATTAAAATAGTGTTACATATTTTGCTTCAAATAGAATATAGAATATAGAAACTCAAGAGGAGAAGGAAAGTCTATTAACCCCTATTTTTGCTGTGTTTCTTTTTCTTTATAGGTGTTCAAAAGTTTCTCTTTTTTAAAGTTTCTGTTTAGAGAAATTCCTTTACCAATTCCTCAGATGGTAAGTCTGCTGGCGAAAAAGGTTTAGTTTTCCTTCATCTAAGAAATGTCCTAATTTCCCCTTCATTCCTGAAAGAGAATTTTTCAGGTTTTATCTTTCTGGGTTAGCAATTCTTTGTTTTTACCACTTAGAAATCATTGTGCCACCTTTTTTTCGGCCTCTGTGACTTCTGCTGAGAACACCACCATCATCTGAATAGTTTTTGTCCTAGAAGCAAGGTTTCATTTGTCTTTCACTCCTTTCAAATCTGTGTCTTTAGTTTCCAGAAGCTTGACTATGATATGTCTTGGGGCAAATTTCTTTTGGGATACCTTTTTATGGATTCTTTCAGCTCTTAGAATCTATGGTTTATAACTTCTACCAAATTTGAGAGGAATTATTAGCCATTATTTCTTTCAGTATTTTTTTGACCCTGTCCTTTTTCTCCCTCTCAGTTTGGAACTCTGATACTGCAAAGTTAAATAATTTTTTTTGTTGTTTCATATTTCTCTGAAGCTCTGTTTATTCATTTTTTTCCTTTGGTTTGTTTATCAGTCTGCTGTTCATATTTGGTCATTTATATTGTTTTGTCTTCCCCTTCACTGTTTCCTGTGTTTTTTCCTCTTTCCATTGTTAAGCCCATCAATTGCTTTTTTTGTTTGTTTTGTTTTGTTTTTTTTTTTAGGTACCACATTTGTTTCACTTCCAAATTTTCTGTTTGATTCTTCTTTATGTCTTTTACTTATTATTCTTTTGCTGAGATTATCTCATTTTCATTTGTTTCAAGCATGTTCATAATTGCTCATGAAAGCATTTTTCTCATGGCTGCTTTAAAAATTTTTGCCAGGTATCTCTGTGATTTTAGTATTGGTGTTTATGGATTATAGTTTTTTATTGTTTGAAAACTTCCTTATTGATATGATGAGGAGCTTCCTTAAACTCCCCCTTTTCTATTCTTCCCAGGTGTGGGTAGAAGTTCAAGTTCTCCACTTGGTTTCCGTTAATACTTGATGGCTGGTGGAAGGAAAGGATGATCCTTACTGCTTTGGGTGTGGGAGTTTCAGTGCTTCACTAGGTCTCTACTACTTTTTTCTCTGCTGGGAGAGGCAGGTGTGTTTTATTACTGCTCCCACTGAACCATGGAGTGTATGGCCCATCTATTGGTGGGAGGGAAGGAAAATTCACTCTGTTTTCTGAAATTACCATAGCAGGGAGCTGAAGAGGCTCCTGCCACCAGTTAGGAGTGAAGAAATTATGGTCCCCAATGAGACTGTAGGAGAAGGCAAGGAGATGGGAAGCTTGTTGTTGCCTAGTGGGAAGAAAGTCCTTGCTCCACACCCAGCCTTCTCGTACACCACCGTGGCAGGGTAGAAATGTAGTGCCTCTCTACAGTCAGGTGAGAGGGGTTGTCTAGGCTCTTCTCTGGGTCTTCGTTGGCATGGGTAAGGCAGGGGACACATGTTTTTCTTTGGAGTTTTTTGGAGTAGAGCCATTATTTTCTAAATGTTTACCATCTTTACTTGGCTGCTTCTTTCCTAATCCTGTGGCTAGTGAGAACAGGAATTGTCTGGGCATTTTTTTCTTTTCAGTTTTCACCTATTTGTGCTTCTTTATCTCTAAGTATGGGATAGATGAGGCAAAAGGAAGACCCGTGGGATTCACCGTAGTGAATCACTTGAGTCACAAATTCCCTAGCTGGGCTGCCTTCTTCTCCTTTCAGAGTTCTTACATTTGTTTTATATACTATAATGCCAGTATCTTTTAATTTTACTCAGCAGGAAGAATAGATAGAAGTATGTTAAGTCCATTTTTTCTGGAAGAAGTCTCTCCACTATTTTTGATGCCCATTTTATTATATATTAATGTCTCATTTCTGAGCCATGGTATTTTACACTAATATAATGAAACTATAATTTTTAAAGTTCATGATAGTACATCATCATATATGTTAGCCTAGCTTTATATTTTATTATGTATTTAAATTAATCTCTTTCAACTTCCTGATGATCTTTAGAGTTATTATATTATAAACATAAATTTTATAACAATTGTTTATGAGACTTGCCATCCTTAAAAATTAATTTTGAAATCATAAGACATTTTGTATTTTTCCCAACTAAGAATGAAGAACTTTTCCTTGAGGCTTAAATAAATTTTGTGTTTTTCTTCATATTGGGCATTTATTTCTTGTAGTTACTCCTAAAAAAAAAAAACTATCCATCTAATTATCTATGCATCTATCTATTTTTGTTATGAATAGGAACATCATGGTTGGTTTAGTTGTAAAGTGTTTAGTCTGGCAGTTTGGGGCCTTATCACATACCTGCTAAGTGATTATGATGGATAACTAATTCCCTCAAGGCTCAATTTCCTTGTGTACAAGTCGGGTAGTTGTAATATCTACTTATAGGAATGAGGTAATGCATGTAAAGTGATTTTCACATTTCATATGTCATGTGATAATTTTAGTTTTATTTTGATAGTATTTCAATCTAACTATTATTACATTATATATACTTATATATTTACTTTTATCTTGCCATTTTATTGACCTATTCTATCAGCTTTTTGGTTGATATTTTTACATTTCTAGGTCTGCTAATACAACATATTATCTTTATATAATGACTTTTAATCTCTTTTTAATGCTATTTTATCTTACTTTGTTTCCAATTGCATAGAATTTACAGAGATATAAAAATGGTAGTAGTGGGGTATTATTTCTATTAGATGAGTATTATTGTGGACAGCACAGTAAACATGAAGTATTAAAGTCAAAGGTTAAAATATCTAAATTACATGACTATATAATAATAACTCTGAGCTATGATTATTAATTCAAAAAGGAATACTGGGGCTCTCTGAGAAATCTTAAATACCTTAATTCAATGTTTTTTATGTTTGGCTAGAAGTTCAAAATGCCAAAAAAACTTTGAACTTCATCAAGAACAATATTAGGAAATGTGATCAAACCTTTATTCTCTCTTTCTTTACGACTACAAGGCACATACCAAGTGTACAGCAGAAGCAGTAGTATTCTCCTTGAGTGATGTGTTAGAACCAGAAAATTCCCAGGAAGGATAACCCACAAAGTTGCAGCTTGGGTAATATCAACTCAAATTTATTCAGTAAGTCCCTAGAAACTTGGATAAGGGATAGACTTTGAAGCTTTAGTGATTTTAAGGCAATTAAATAGGTGTAAACTAATGGAGCTCTGATGCCTCAATAGCACAGCTTACACTAGAAAGAATTGGGATTAGCACACATAACACACCCCACCTCAGGGCAGTGACCCTAGCACTAGCCTTTTCCATTCCTTTAACATTTTGGCTAGTATTTTTCTACCAGTGTGAGTGCAAGTGATTCAGATTTATTCAGATGCCTATTAATTCTCTTGCATTGTGGAATTTCTTGTTTTGAAGTAATTTAAGCCACTTTTTCTCTTTCCAGATCCTTCTCCCAGTCAGCAGCTTTCCTTTTACTTATGCATTTCTAGGATCAAATTGACAAATCCCTTTTAAGTGCTCATTTTGCCTGAGCATTCAATTTACCTCTGGCCTCTTAAACGTTTTGCTGGTTATCCACTTGGCAAACCATTTAGCAATTTCCCCATGTACCATTCTGGCAACGGTAGAGTTCAAAGGCATAACTAACTACAAATGAGACTCTAACGACACCAGAGACTGCTTGTCTGTTTCACTTACTTGCTTTGAAAAAGACAGGAGTTGAACTTTGCTTTGAAATAAAATGATAAAATTACACATTGAGCTTTTTCTTTTTGTCTCCTTCTGGTGAGGATTTCAGGATACTTATGCTTAATTAGAGAGGTGTATGATATATGCTATTATGATCATTACTATTTTAAAATAAAAATATACTATTAACTTTTCAATAAAGGAATGAACATTATTTCATTAGCATGAGATGAATCAGTGTATAGTAAGCAGTGTTTAAAAGATGAAATTAACTTAATGTATGTTTTTCTTCTATACAATAGCAATATGACTAAATATTTTTCCTGAAGTTTCGATTACAGTGATTTAAATTTGGACATTAAACTCTTATTTTTCTTATTTTACAATCTTTTCTGTCAGGTCTGGAGAATTTATGCAAAATAGGTAGAATTCATATGAAATTGATTAAGGTGTTAAATTTTTCCTATAATGAAATATGAGGATTATAAATTAAAAGGTACTGTGAAATTAAATAGCATAGTTTGGAATTTTTATAATTTGGGAAATACCTGTTTATATAAAAAAAGGCATTTTAAAGCTTTTAAATGATTACAGACACTATTGTTATTTGTTAACATTCTTTTTATTTATATAGCTTACAAATTTACATTTAGTCATTTGTTTGTTACAAAAGTAATTTTCCTAAGCATGTAATAGCTATAAATTAAATAACTTACCTTCATTACTATTTGTATTATAGTAACAATTTGTAGTATCAAGTAACTTGTGTTTATTTCTTACTATTTTTGTTCACTAAAGGTAAGAATTAACCTATTATCTTCAATTATGTGTTTTTCTTTAATTTAAAATTGATTGATAAAAGCAAATTTTCCTTTGCTTTACTTGTCATGACCTCGTATGATTTCACTAATTTATAAAGTAACTAGGAAGAACATCAAGACCATCCTGGCACTCATTTTAAATTAATATTTTAAATTAATATTCACAAGAGATTTGCAAAATTGCAGGTAGATGAGTGGGGGATGATGGCCAAGTCTCTAAGCACATGGCAACAAAAGGACATAATTATGATGAGGCAATGAAGTGTCTCAAAGAAGGCGAAGGTATTGGAAAATTTGAACGTTGATTAAATAATACATGGTCCAATGAATACAGAAATACTGAAAATGCACCCATCCTAAAGAGATTAAGTTGTGTTAATGACAACAGGAAACAGCATTTTTATCTGAAGCATGTTTATTTTTTTCCTTGTGGGTCTGGCCTATACTATCTCTGAGAAAAAAACCCTCTTCTTTTACATTGGAGATGAATGTATGTGTATGTTTGTGTGTCGAGTGATGTGATTAAATCGACAGTTTTCAGATTTACAACTGGAAGAACAAGTAGACCTATCTGAGGGCAACAATTGTGAAGAGGTGACAATTGGGCCTGGGTGCGAAGTGACATTGGCATCCTGATTGTTCTGTGGGACCTTATTGTCAAAGCCGTCTCGGACCCTTTCCTTCCTGACCCTAGGGTAGTTCTCTCAGGCTTGGCGAGATGAGATGCTACAGTGAAATCAACAACTCTGTTTTGTGGAAAGACTTCCTGAAAGAGGGTAGCGATCAGAAACAGGAAATGTTATTACGGGAGGAAGAGGTAGTGGATTGGGAGGTGGGGAGGAAGACAGAGGAGCAGGCTTAGCAAATGGAATATTCACAGAGTGCAAAGGCTTTGTAAATATTTCTACTTCTTGGATGGTGTTGCCTTAGACTATAGGAAAAGTGATCTGTACTAGGTAAGTTAATTTTTCTTTTTCAATGTTTTATTTATTTATTCCCAAGGCCTCCATAAAATCTGACATGCACGTTCAACTTGTATGTGTGTTGTAAAGAATGAAGTGACAGAGCAATAGCAGAAATATGACCTGCTTCCGTCATTGCTGTCTACGCTGATTAAACCATTGGAAGTTGTTCAAAAGGAGTGGTGATCTATTGAGGAGAATGCATAAAAGATTAGGAAAAAAGTAAAATGGCAGCCCATAGCAATGCTGGGACTGATGGAGAGAACTATACATAGTGGGAGAGTAACATCTGGGTTAGCTGTAAGGTGTTCTAGGAGTGGGATGGGGAGGAGATTGGTGTGGGTTATGCAGCTAAATAAGTATCAATGAACATTTTCTGCAGCACTTAGCTCGTTTCTTCCCAATGGTGCTTTACTTGTTGCATAGAAATGGTTCTGGTTATACCAAGAAAATGTGATTCTACTTTATCCTAAAGGAATCACCACTAGTGGTAATTTCTTTCCTAATACTCTTTCTACCCTAGCTATAACGTGAAATGAGTCCTTAATGATTAAAGTCTTTAAATTTAATCTTCATGGGAGGTTGTAATTATGACTGTTTTATCTGTAGCATCCTTTCTAAAAATTAGAAGAATTAAACATTCACAGGCTACTTTGTGATCTATAACTCATGTTACTTTGTTTGGCCCTTCTTGTTATTACAAGGTATTTCCTTAGTCTCTTGACTGGTATATGTGTGTGATCTATTTTATTGTTGTTAAAAAGCACAATTTGGAAAGCTTTTTTTTTAAAAGTCATTTTCCTTATATCTGTTCCTAAGACCTTATATAACTTTGCCCTAGAGGATTTTAGTATAATTACTTAACAGAAGTTTTTATTTTTTTATATTGCCTTACCCTGTGGCCATATGTTCTTCTTGTAATAGGTATATGTTCTATTTTCTGTAGCAGCAATTCCAAATCTGGAGATTTATTTACCAGCAGGGACTATGAACTCCCTGATATTTTGTATCATAATGCAAATTGTGTATGTGAATCTCTCTCCGAAGAGAGTGCCTATTTATAGATTTTATCAGATTATCAGGTATGCTCATGACCCCCCAAAGACTAAGCTTTGCAATAAAACATCATCTAGAATTTTTGTAGTATTCAATATTCCATGTAAATAGGAAAAGGCCAAGTTGGTTAAAAAAAATTCATAAGTCAAGAGCATCCACTGGGAAGGTGAGGGTGGCAGCTGGTTGACACAGGGCAGAAAGGGTAGGCAAGTGGGCCGGTTCAGACTGACATTCATTATTTTTGGGAAATTCTTTAAATTTAGGTGTAGATACTCAATATTCTTTGACAGTGATTCTTAGAATACTTCGTTTTACTGCTTGCCATTTAAGATGATTTATTTCAAAGATTTATTTCTAAGACAAGAAAAGTTAATATTCCTATGTGGTTCAGAAACTTACAATGATATCCATTTATTTGATTTTCCTCAGCCTTCTACATCCTGTGGTGGCTTTGTGTGTTTACACAATTGGTGTGACCAACTAAGATGTAGAAGTGAATTGGAATGTATTCATTACTATTTATGTTCATCATTGCAATTGCCTTTGTTTAGATTTTGTTATTTTAACGGCTCCCCAACTAGTTTTCTTGCCCTTACTCTAGTTCCCATGAACCTATCTTTCATATACATATAGAAATAATCTTTCTAAAATATACGTCTGACCTTGCAGCATCCTTGCTTAAAATCCTTCACTGGAATTTTATAATGTTCTCAATAATTTGCAAAACATTTAGCTTAGCACACATGTGATGCTTTTCATAAAATGGAACCTATAACTCATCCCGGCTAGCAGCAGTATTAGCCTTAGCTGAGGACTTACTAGAAATGAAAATACTT
>NW_003852435.1:8178039-8195343 GCF_000181295.1 Otolemur garnettii
TTGGATGCCACTACTCTAGATCTATTGAATTAGAAAATCAGGGGCTGTAGAGCACAGTGATTTGTGTTTTACCTAGCAATCTTTGTAATTCTGTCTGATTTACATTGAAATTTGAGAACTATTGTTTGAGGATCATGTATGTATTGGAAACTGATTTCTGGAGTCTTAAATGAATTCTTTTATAAATGTGTCATTAATATTACTTTTATGTAATGCACTATGGACCCATGTCTGGAATGTGCCAGTACCACCCATTTACAATAACATCCAGTAATACCAATAGTTTGTCAGTATAAATTTGAATAATACATTTCTAAATAAACTTGGCTAAAATCTCTTTGGATAATATCTTTATGGATAGATAATAAAAGAAAACATTGCTATGTTTGTGGTCATTGGTAAGTTACAAATAGATAATTGGAGGCACTTTTCTCTGGATTATTTAAGTTTGATCAGATTCAAGATTATTGATATCAGTCACATAATGAAACTTTCTGTGACAGTTTCTGAATTATTTATCTGAATTTTTAGTCCATCTCCGGGTGCTGTTTCTGTTACATAATCTGCAATTTACTTCCTTGATTTTACAAGAAGAACACTCATGTGACTTTTTATCATACAAAAGGCCAGCAATTACAGTAACACTAAAAATAAATTAATGGGACATGAACAAGTTAAAACGCTTCTGCACAGCTGAGGGTACCACAGCTAAAGCAAACAGGCAGCCTTTGGAATGCGAGAAAATATTTGCATGCTATGAATCTAACAAAGGGTGGATAACTACAAATGTACTGAGAACTCAAATTAATCAACAAGAGCAAGCAGCCCCATTTACAAATGGGCAAGAGACTTGAAGAGAAACTTCTCTGAAGATGACAGACAAATAGTTAACAAACACATGAAAAAATTTTCATTGTCTCTAATCATCAAAGAAATGCAAATCAAAACCATGCTGAGATATCACCTAAGCCCAGCAAGATTAGCCCACATCACAAAGTCCCAAATTTGCAGATGCTGGCATGGATGTGGAGAGAAGGTAACAATTCTACACTGCTGGTGGGATTGAAAACCAATACAACATTTACAGAAAGAAATGTGGAAAATTAATTTTTTTTTTAAATTTCAGGTTGATGTGAGGATACAAAAAACTAGGTTACAATATTTGAATTTGTTGGATAGAGTCCTACTTGTACTTGTGTTCCATGCCCCAAAGTTGTGCCATGTACCCTTACATTGTGCCCATTAAGTGGAAGCAAACCAATCCCCTCCCTTCCTTCCCTCTCAACCCTCAATTATCTTCCTCCCATTTGAATTGAATTTTTTTTTCTCTCTCTTTTTTTAATTTCAGGAAATTTGAGGATACAAAGAAATAGGTTACAATGTTTGCATTTGTTAGGTTGAGTCCCTCTTATAATTGTCTTCTACTCCCAAGAGATGTGCTATATACATGTACCCTAACATCGTGCCCAGTAAGTGGGAGCAGAATCATCCCCTCCAAGTTCCCCTTTCCCCCTTGAATTATTTTGAGATTTTCTCTTACATAGATATGTCTTAGATTGTCTACTGGCTTCATATTGGTATTGAATACATTGGATATTTGCTTTTCCATTCTTTAGATATTTTACTAAGAAGAAAGTGTTTCAACTCCATCCAGGTTAATGAAAATGATATAAAGTCACTGTCTTTTTTTTAGATTTAAATTTAAAACATGAAAAAATAAAAAATAATAATAAAAATTCTGGAAAAGTGTGGAAAATTCTGGAAAACACTTAAAGATATTGGCCTGGGAAAAACATTATAAGGAAGACTTCCCTAGCAATTGCAGCAACACCAAAAATAAATAACTGGGATTTGATCAAGTTAAAAAGCTTTTGCACCCCTAAGGGTACCACAAATATAGCAAATAGACAGTCTTCAGGATGGAAGATTTTTGCATGTTATGAATCTGACAAAGGCCTGATAACTAAAATCTACAGAGAACACAAATTAAAAAATAAGAAAAGTGCAAACAACATTAGGGAGAATGGGGATTGAAACCCCATTCTTGGCAAGGGAAAATACCCCAAGAAAAAGGGAAAAAGAGAAATAAGCTGAGCAGGATGTAATAAAAACAATTTAGCTAGCTTACTTTTAAAATAACAGGTGAATTACTTGTCTCCACAAGCTAGCGGTAGACCCCTATGCCCACTCTTTAAAACTGTATTCTAGGGCAGTGTCTGTAGCTCAAGAAGTAGGGCTCTGGCCCCATATACTGGAGGCAGCGGGTTCAAACCTGTTCCAGCCAAAAGCTGCAAAACAAAAACAAAAACAAAAAAAACCCAAACAAACACAAAATCAAAAAACTCTATTCTGTGTGTCTGTCTTTTTGTCCTTTTATCTCTCACTGCTTATACTTTCATTTTTTCTAGTCCTTTGCAGCCATTTCCACAGGTCTTGAAGGATCTTGACCGAAGGGCAGGACTCTGGCAAACTATCTCCTCTGTAAGTGGGCAAGAGATTTGAACAGAAACTTCTCCAAGGAATGCAGACAAATGGCCAACAAACACATGAAAAAATGCTCATTGTCTTTAATCATCAGAAAAATGCAAATTAAAATCACTGTAAGATAATCAAACTTACCCCAGCAAGATTAGACCAGATCACAAAGTCACAAAACACCAGATGCTGGCATGGATATGGAGAGAAGGGAACACTGCTGGTAGGATTGCAAACTAACAGAGGCTTTTGGGAGAGAAGTATAGAGAATCCTCAAAGATCTCAAAGTAGACTTTCCATTTGATCCTGCAATCCAATTACCAGGTATCTATCCAGAAGAACAAAAATCATTTTACCACAAAGACATTTGCACCAGAATGTTTATTGTGGCTCAATTCGTAATTGCCAAGTTGTGGAAGCCACTTAAGTGCCCATCAACCCATGAATGGATCAAAAAACTGTGGTATATGCATACCATGGAAGACTATTCAGCCATCAAAAAAGAGGGAGACTTTCATCTTTTACATTTACCTGGATGGAGCTGAAATACATTCTTCTTAGTAAAGTATTGCAAGAATGGAAAAACAAATATCCAGTGTACTCCATACTAATATGAAACCAATATATAAACAATTGCATGCTCCCACAAGAATAATAAAACACAAATATAGTCTAGTTCGGGGTAGAGGGAGGCAGGAGAGGGATGGGGGAAGGATGTGGACTGGCAGAAAGAGAAAGGGCATGAGGTGGGATCTCACCGAATGTGCAAATTGTGAGGGCGTATAACATGCCCCTTGGGTGAAGGGCCCTTTTACAAATGGACTTTACCCTGGAAGAGAGAACAATGTAACCTAAAAAATTCTACCCTCATGTAATAATTTGAAATAAAAATAAATTAATAAAAATCCGTTTAAAAGCAATTTTTAAAAAGTCACCATCTTTTTTTTTATGGTTGAAAATTATTCCCTGATACACATATACCATGGTTTGTTAATATGTTTCTGGGGTGATGGTCATTTAAGTTGTTTCTACATCTTGGTGATTATAAATTGAGCTGCGATAAACAATCTAGTGTGAATGTCTTTATGATAAAATAATTTTTTAAATTCTCCTCATATGTCTAGTAATGGGAATGTGGGATCAAATAGGAGGTCTAATTTGAGTTCTTTGAGGATTCTCCATACTTCTTTCCAAAGAGGCTGTATTAGTGTACAGTCTCAACAACAGTCTCCACCTCCATTCCGGCATCTTCAAACTTGGGACTTTGTGATGTGGGCTATTCTCTCTGGGGTTATGTGATATCTAACCTAACTGGGGTTAATTTTGTTGATTAGGGACACAGATGCTTTTTAATATGTTTGATAGCCATTTATCTGTCTTCCTCAGAGAAGGTTCTGTTCACATCTCTTGCACAGTGATAGATAGGATTGTTTGATCCTTTTTTTGTTGATCAGCGATAGGTAGGATTGTTTGATCTTTTTTTTGTTGATTTATTTGAGTTCTCTGTAGATTCTAGTTATCAAGCCTTTATCAGATTCGTCGGAAATATCTTTTCCCATTCTGAAAGTTGTCTATTTGCTTTAATTGTTGTGTCCTTAGCTGTGCAGAAGCTTTTCAGTTTAATTAAGTCACATTTGTATATTTTTGTTGTTGTGATGGCCACTGACATCTTCTTCATAAAATCTTTCCCCAGTCCAACATCTTCAAGAGTTTTTACCACACTTTCTTCTAGGATTTTTATCTTTTCGTGTCTTAGATTTATATCTTTTGTAAGTAGTGAAAGGTAGGTGTCCAGTTTCAGTCTTTTATATGTGATTATCCAGTTCTCCCAGCACCATTTATTGAATAGGGAGTCTTTCCCTCATTGTATGCTTTTGTTTGGTTTATTAAAGATCAGATGGCAAGTAGAGACTGGTTTCATCTCTTGGTTTTCTATTCTGTTCCATATGCCTATGTTTCTATTTTTGTGCCAATACCAGGCTGTTTGAGCACTATGGCCTTGTAGGACAGCCTAAAGTCTGGTAGGCTGATGCCCCTAGCTTTGTTCTTATTACTAAGAACAGCCTTAGCTAAACTGTTTTTTTCTGGTTCTATACAAAACAAAACACTATGTTTTATAGTTCTTTAAAGTATGATGTTGAGAGATTGCATTGAATCTGTAGATTGCTTTGGATAATATAGACAACTTGAACTTTATTTAGAATTCAAAACAATGCAACCTAAACATGTATACCCTCACATTAATTTGAAATAAAACAAATAAAACAAAAAGGCCAATAGACTTAATGGGGGTGGCATCTTCAGCATACCCAATGGGTATGCGTTTCTTGTTAGTATAGATCGAAGATCAATTATGAATTGGAAAATTATACTATGACTTTGGAAATTTTCTCTCTGGATATTTACCTGAGTCATTAAAGGTAAAATTTGGTTTAGCAAAAGGACATCAAAAGAGTTATCTGATAATTTTGCTATGATGCCCACTTACATGGTAATACTTCCTTCATTTGAGACATTTTCAAATTTCAGAATTAAAATAAATGTTAATGTGCTTCTCTCAGCAGTCTGCAGGAAATATTTCTAATCACTTCTAATCCTACCCAATTCTGGGTTATTTTTCTCACGCATGTACCTGCCTGTCCCCCCCCACCTAACCATGCTGTCTATGCTTACCTCTGACTTAGTACTTAGCCGATGATCTTATATGTATCAATTGCATTGTATATAACTAGTATGATATTGCCACACTACTTAATTGCTTATATTTCTGTTAATTCTGTAATATTTCTGAGGGTAGCGATTGTGATTTTCTAGTCTTTCAATTTCTTTATCTTGTGTATGGTAGCTATTTGATAATACTTGTGAATCTGTGATATAAACCACAATATATGCATCCTACCTTCATTTTTATTTATAAAATTAACTGAAATAATAATTCATTATAGTTTTTTGTTTTGTTTTTTATTATAATTTTTTTAATGACCTAAGATAACTTAATTTTAGATGAGGTAGGAGAAATTTGAGACAAATATTTTTAGACTTCACTAATGTTCTTTACCATAACATAAAGGTTTCCCATCATTTCTGGCTTAGCATAAAATTAAGAATTTATAGCTGTGAATCCTAGACTTTAGGCTGGGGCACACTTAGGTTACAATCTGTTCAAATTTCTAAGTGAAAGCAAATATACTTGGCCACGTTTAAGGATAAATGAATAAATTTTATTTAAGGAAAGAAAGGGTGATAAATTCTTATTTACAATTCCACTAGTATTTTTGGCCTTTGTTTTCTACCTTTTCTACTACTTTAGGCTGGCAAGATACTGCACGTTGAAATTGGGCCACTCACCTTCTCTAATCTAAGAGACTCTATCGTTCCCTTTGAGTGTCATAATTTTTTAAAAAATTATAAAATGAGCAACCAAAATAATAATAGGCTTCAATTTAATTAATCTTGGCAGGCACCTATATTCTAGACACTGTATTTATGAATTTTCAGATGATTAAATCATATTCCCTGTCCTCAAGATACTCAGAAAACATGGCAGCAACAATTTGAGATTCTTTATCTGAATTACTATCTAGGTTTTGCCTTCCATCCTATATTAGTTCTTTTTTTTTTTTTGAGACAGAGCCTCAGGCTGTCCCCCTGGGTAGAGTGCCATGGCATCATAGCTCACAGCAACCTCCAACTCCTGGGCTCAAGCAAGTCCCCTGTCTTAGCCTCCCAAGTAGCTGGGCCCACAGGCACCTGCCACAACACCCAGCTATTTTTTGATTGCAGCCATCACTGTTGTTTGGCGCGCCCGGGCTGGATTCGAACCTGCCACCTTAGGTGTATGTGGCTGGCACCCTAGCCACTTGAGCCACAGGCGCCAAGCCAATCCTATATTACTTCTAATAGAGCATTACCTCTTTGGTTGGTTTTTCCCTTTCACTTTATTTTTGGTCTCTTTTTTTTGTCACCTGTGTTGTTTTGAAGCACTCACAAACCTTTTTTTTTTTTTTGTATGAGATATGTAATATTAAATACATGTGATAATTGTGTATTAATCATGTGATAATCACATGATTTCAAATCTAGTCCTTTTTGGTTTTTTTTGAGACAGAATCTAACTTTGTTTCCCCTGGTAGAGTGATTTGGGGTCATAGCTCATAGCACCTTCAAACTCTTGAGCTCAAGAGATTCTCTTGCCTCAGCCTTGGCCTCCCAGTAGTCTTTTTTTTTTTTTTAGTTTCGTAGGAATAGAAAGAATGGCTAAATTGGCCACTGCTCAGATGTTACTACTTGATGGATGGTATGTTGACCAAGTTCAGGCAGATTTATGGCTTACTGCTGTCAGCTTGGCTATGAATTGATTCAAAAGTAACCACAATTGTCTCAGATGTAATTTTGACTTTTTCTAGGAAACTACTTAGAAGGTTGAGAGGCTTGTCCTAAAAATAGGGTTTCAGAGAAAACAACACAGTTACCTCAAGGCTGTTTTCCTGTTGGTGGAGAAGTACTGTAGGGTATTGATAAACTTATTATCTATTTGGTTTAAGACAGCCAAATACACGGCACATTGTTCATTACAAAACTCTAGATACATTTCTTTGAAATTAGCAGAGGTGGTGAGGGGCAGGCGAAGGAATTTAAGACTATTTGTAGAAGTCTGAAGTGTCTGATGTATAGGAGAACTTTGGGTGTCTTTCCACCTCACCCCCTAATCACAACAAATTAAAGATTAGGACATACTGAAAAAAGAACGCCATGCATAAGAAACAGCAAGTGGGAATGTCTGCAGACAAAATGCTGAGTGAAGAGTAAAAAAGCTTTGGAAGAGAATTTGATATTAGAAGTAAAAAACAGTCTTTTAAAAACATTTTTTCTTAAAAAATAGAACTTTAGAACTCATATTTTTCTTACATTATATTTTTCTAAAATGTTTATTCTATAAAGTGGAAAACTGAGGTTCAGTCAACTGTCTGGCCAACTTGTAGAATCATGGAATATGAGGGAGGTATATGATTTAAAAATTACTTGATTATCTAATTTAACCACCCTTCTGAGACTTGAATTAGTTCTTCCCTGAATACTAGAATTGGAGACTGGGAAGGACAATATACAGCTTCCTTGAGGTCCTTTGATCTGAATGACGTGCGAAGTCTTTCCTTGACCTCATTCTTAAGAGATTATCAAATTGCTGCTTGAACACAGTCACTTCTCATTATTCATGGTAGTTATATTTTATAAAATGCCTGGAACACTGAACTAGCAAATACTGAATCATTGCCCCAAGGGGATATACAAAGGGAGTTTCCCTGAACCTCTGATCACAACACTTTTATCAATCAGTCCTAAACTTTGTGTTATGGGTGTTTCTGTGTAAAGACACTTTACTTAATATATACAGGTTGTCCCAAAAGTCAGCATAAATAGGGAAAATGGGAAATTATAGCGAAATGTACCTTCATTTACAAAATATTTGTTACAATATTTTACAAAGAGGCAACCAACACATGGAGAATATTTTGTACAATTTTGTAATGAATATTTTGTAAATAAAGTTATACTGGATACAATTTCCCATTTTCCCTACGTATGACAACTTTTGGGATACCATGTATTATTAACTTGTGAATATGAAATCCATAGGTGAAAGCACTATAACTCATGTTATTGAATGTGTAATTCAAGGCGCAGCACAATCTCTTTGTGCTTTGGAACACTGGACAACACTGTAGCACCTTCATTGGGGTAATTTCAAGCAGTGAAATCACCAACAAAAAGCACAAAAATATAAAAATTGTGGCACTAAATAGACCGGGAAAACATTGTTTATAGTATGAGAGATGAACTAGGAACCTTGCTTCACCTCAGCTGGGAATATGCATAGCAGGCAACTCAAGTTTTTTGCAGCTCTATGCATGAATGTTCACAACTGCCCTTGACCATGAGAACACTGGAAATGTTGATATTGGGGTTACAGACAAATTTTAGTGAGTAGATGAATTTTCAAATATGTAATCTTCAAATAATGAGAATCAACTATATTTTCAGCAACAGAAAATGAACTGAATTGAGGGTAACTGACTACCTGAAGCCACATTTAGAAGCCTTCCTGTGAAGCCTGTCTGTGACTCATCCTATCCCTTGGGACCATGTAAGTAGGGTTACAATTTCTATCTCCAGTGAGTCACTCAAATATTTGCAGAAATACCCATTCTCTCTAAGATATTTTTACCCTTTCTTCAACCGCATTTCAACATGCCCAGGGTTTGTAATTTCCTCAGGAGTTTGACAGGACCCTGTGAAACTACTAAATCTCATTGTCCTGGGTCCTATGTCCTGGCCTTCCCTAGCCAATGCAAGCCCAGTCAGTGCAACAGATCTCTAAGCAGTAATTACTTAGTAAACACAGAGAAAACCTCAAATTATAGAGAATCAGTCCATTCGGTCTTTCTTTTTATTTTTTCCTGGAGCATCAAAACCTACGTGTTCATTCTGGAGGGCAATAGAGCAGAGTCAGGCCCAGAGTCACTGTCTCCGTAATCCTAGTTACATGTGCTTTCTGCTGCATCAAGCTACCATCAAGAAAATTCTGTAAAGCAAAACTTGGTTCTTCTTTGAACTTTCAGAATAACCTCAAAAGATCAGTCCTCCACAAACATGGGCACAATGAATATCTTTATTGTCATAGTACTTAATGACAAAATATATATTTTTCCTTTGATCTAAAATTTTGTTTTAAGTCAAACAAAAACTCTCTTTTCAATAATGTTTTTGTCTGGTACCTGAGAAAGGGCTTGAACTTGAGAGTAGAGAGAAGCCACCATAGTAGTCCAGAAATTGAAAACTTGGGTCTTTGGGTCAATCTGTTCAACAGTTGTGTTTTGTTGGGCCCCCAAATTATTATCATTCACAGGGATTAAGTAATAAAAAAAAATGAGTGGGTGGCATTTTAAAATTTAGCAATTTAACATAACATTCTAGATTTCTGGCTTCTCTTAAAGAATGATGATAGTACTCAGATGATAGTTCTGAGTTTATTTTTTCTAAAAGGGAACACTGGGTGGGAATCTCATGGCGGCTGCCCCTTTGGATGGGTTATGTGGTTTTCTAATTTGCCCCAGTCTCTAACATCTGTATTGTCTCCCCAACTCTGAGGTTTTCTCTAGTTTATTCCTACAGTTATTGAAGCTTATGACTCCTATTTTATCAGCCAAAGCAACTAGAATTTTTCATGTCACAATGCTTTGAAATATTTTCTGTCTACACAACATATCACGCTACTGAAAATATGTACTACAACTGGGTGTAATATTTGAGAATCTCATTGCATATGATAGGTTAAGCAAAGTGTTCTTAGGAATATTGAGGTGGAAGGAAAGCTCTAATTAAGGTTACGCCTCATTCTTTATAAAAAGCTGTTCTCTTTCGTGCTTCCCGTTCTTGGCAGCTTTTGCATTTCTCATTGTCAGTTTCTTCGAGGTAGGTGAGCATTTGGATCAGGAGGAGGCTTCAGCACCTGCCACCTCAGCACGCTCCATGAACAATATTGAAGTCACTGTGCAGACTCAAAAGCCTGCCTTCTAGCAACGGCACACGACTCTCAGGGCATGTTGAGTTTTAGAGGGCATAGACTGGGAAGTCTAAAAATCATTCCTACTTTCTTATTCACTACCCTTAAAGTGGTGCCTGTGTCCAAACACAGCGAAAAGCCCAAGATGGAATGAAATAGTAAGTAGAGGGGAAAAAAACCTCCTGGGCTTAAAATAGCTTAAAATAGCAGCAGCAGCAGCAGCAGCAGCAGCAGCCACATCCTGAAGAGCAAGAGCACCTTCTCAGAATCTTCTCTCTGTCCTCTTTCAATGCTAACAAGACGGGAGAATTGCCTTCTGGCCTCTGTAATTGTATGTATGAGGAAACCTTAGGAATTTTTTTCTTTCTAAGACAGATTTGAAGTTCATGCAGTCATAGTTTCATTTTTGCTCAAATGTCACAGGCAATCCTTGTGATTTAGCCCATAGCCCTGCCTTGTCTGGGCCAGATATGCACTACATGTTTTTTGACATGCACATGTATGGATCTTGTTTGTTGCAAGTTCAAACATCTACTCTGGGAATGGGTTGTATGGATTTGTTTTGTGGTTGTACTTTAGAAATATGTAGTGATGCATATTTAATGTATCTGTGATGTAGGATTACAGGTAAGTCATGTTGGTTCATGTGTGCTAGCCCTTTACACAATAAGGCCATTACGGACGTGATGGGATGTCAAAGGCCCATTTATTTCCTTCTGTGTGTCACAGTGGAATGCCACCATTTGTTATGGAAGAATTGTAACTCTAACATTTCACCAGATTGGATCACAGATTATGTCTCACCCTTGTGTTACAAAATGTTTTTTTTTCTTCCAAGTGAATAATTGCTTGTCCAGAATTCTCTTCTGGGCTTGTCTAGTACCATGTGGAATTCTTTTTCTTGCAGCTGTTCTCAAATATAAAATTCAGCCCCCATCACATTTATTCTAAACCACATCTAAGCACAGAATAATTTTTACATTATTCTGTGATTAGAATTTTTTATGGAACTAAAGTAATCAAAATATATCTGCTAAGTCTGCCCTCTGGGTTATTCTATCAAGAACAGTGGTCACTAGTCATTATTCTTTGGCCTCGCCTGTGTTAGTCAGTTTAGGCTGTTATACTACATTGACATTCAACCTCACAGTCACGATTAACAACGGTTTACAACAACAAAGCTTCATTACCTGCTCATATAACGTGTCAATTGTGGGTCATTGCTTATAGCTCAGTTTTATTATGTTTTTACTCTGAGAAGTGAGCTGACAAAGCACCCCCTGTCTGGAGCATTACTGGGCTTGTGGCAGAGAGAGGGAAAAAAAGGAGATACTAGATTTGCAATGCCTCATAAAGCATCTCCTCAGAAGTGGTATATGTTATTATACTCACATTCTACTGTTCAAGCAAGTCACAGAACCAAGTCTGACATCTACAGGGCAGGAAAGTACAATTATTCCACAAGAAGATGCATACAATTTTTGCAAACAATAATAAACTCAATCATAGTCCTCTGCTTGGTCACAAAAATGTACTTATCTCCCTTCTATACCAAAATATAACCACTCCCTTTCACAACAAACAAACCAACAGTCCATCCAATCAGGGTCAAAGTCTAGAATTGTATGGTGGTCTCCAAGTAGGGTTCAAGTGTGGGCTCTTGATATTGAATCAGTCCTTTATCACCCATGTCCTACTGTATATACAAAAGTAGAATAGGGGCAGGAGAAGCATGACAAACCATTCAAATATGTTTGAGAACAGAGAAGAATGGGAAGCATTAGAAGTCATTGGTCACAACAATTCTGAAGTCACACTGGGATGTATTATGGGGGCCCCTAACATGACAGTGAAGGGATATTTCTCAATGAGGCCCCAGCCTCTGTGGGTCTCTATGACTTTGAGAACTTTTGGATCTACTCTCCGGGAGGCCCTTGCCTTGTAACTTATTTTCTTTTGTCACATCAAAAATTAGAGAATATATGCTCCCTGAGAACCAAGCAGCTTTCCTGTTTAATTTTTATTTTTGATTTTATTATAAATTGGCAATAATATAATTATTGTATATATTTGTGGGTAAAAAGTGATGTTATGGTGTTACTTGTTTATGAAATAATTAAATCAAGCTAATTAGTACATTCATCATCTTAAATCCTTCTTATTTTGAGTGTGTGTATGTGTGTATATAGTGAGAACATTTAAAATTTACACTAACAATAATACACTATTATTAATTGTATGTACTGGGTGGTGCCTGTGGCTCAAAGGAGTAGGGCGCCAGCTCCATATGCTGGAGGTGGTGGGTTCAAGCCCAGTCCCAACCAAAAACTACAAAAAAAAAAAAATGGTAATTGTATGTACCATGCTGCAGAATTGATTGAAAGTAAAAAAGTCTTATTCCTCCTAATTGAAATTTTATGCATGGAACCACTATCTCCCCATTCTTCCACACCCCCACTTCTGTAACCATATTCTACTCTCCTTTGTAAGATTAACATTTTTAGAATCCATGTAGAAGTGAGAACATGTATAAGTGAGAACATGTATAAGTGAGAATACCTGTCTCTCTGTGCCTGGATTATTTCACTTAGCATAATGTCCTCCATGACAGAATTTCCTTCTTTAAGGCTGAATAGTATTCTATTGCAGTGGTTCCCAATCTTTTTGGCACCAGGGACTGGCTTCACTGAAGACATTTTCCATGGGACAGTGTGTATACATGTGTGTGTGTGTATGGGACAGGAGGCAGACCTCAGGTCTGGTGGCCTGGTTCTTAACAGAGTTCAATTGTATGTAGATTACACATTTTCTTTATGCACTCACCTGCTGATGGACACATAGGTAGTTCTATAATTTGACTGTTGTGAACAGTGCTGCAATGACACGGGAGTTGAAATAACTTAGGGGACCTGGAAAAATAGAGTCGGACCCCCACTTAGGTTAATTAATTGGTAATTTATTTTACCTGCTGCAGGGGCTGCTGCTCCGAGAGACAGTCAGCACCCGGTGAGAGTGTGAGTTACCTTTTATAGGCTTTGTGTAAGCATATTACAGAAGTGAAACATGGCTGGTTAAGGGGGGTTACAACTCAGGTAGTCATAGATATAGCAATGGAACAATAATTAATTCAGTTGACAATGGATAGGTTTCATATCACAATGGTTATGGTTATACAACAGTAATTAATCACGTCTCAGTGAGTTTTCCACCATTGTTCATCTACTGAGAACTTGGGGGTTTTGTGAAACTTGGGACTTTTATTTCCTTGTACCTGAAGCCTGTTCTTGGCAACCCTAGGGGGAAGAAGGGGGCCTGGGAACGTGGCTGGGAAGCACGTTCTTGGCCACCCTGGGAGGAGGAGGAACTTGCCTTGTTCCTGGACTCTGGGGGGAGAAGGGAGGAAGAGGGAAATGGGCTGAAGAGGGCCGGGTGGGGGACAAGTGAGGGTGGTGGTGGGGGGAACAGGTGAGGGCTGGGGAACAGGAGTGGGCAGGGGAAAGAGGGCTGGGTTACAACAAAGTATGAATGTCTCTTTGACAAGCTGATTTCAAATCACAGTTACACAAATACCTAGAAGTGGGATTTCTGGATCATATGGCAGTTCTATTTATACTTTGTTTAGGAACCTCCAAATAGCTTTCTATTATAGCTGTGTTAATTTACATTCCCACAACAGTGTACAAAAGTTCTCTATTCACTACATCCTTGCCAACACTTATCTTTTGTCTTTTTGATAATACCTTTCTGATAGATGTGAGAGGATACCTCATTGTGGTTTTAATTTGCATTTTTTCCTAATGAATAGCAATGTTCATGTATCTGTTTACCTTTCATATGTGTTTTTTTAGAAATATCTATTCAGGTTCTATGCTGATTTTTCATTTAGTTTTTTTTTTTCATTTTCTTATTACTGAGTTGAGTTCCATATATATATATTTTTTTTTAATTAAATCATAGCTGTGTACATTAATACAATCACAGGGTACAGTGTGGTGTTTTCATATATATATTTTGGATATTAACCCTTTATCAGATTGGCTAGCAAATATTATCTCCCAACCCATAGGTTGTTTCTTTTTCTTTGCAGTTTTTTTTTTGGCCAGGGCCGGGCTTGAACCCACCACACCTGGTATATGGGGCTGGCACCCTACTCCTTGAGCCACAGGCCCAGACCCCCATAGGTTGTTTTATTACCCTGTTCTTTGTTTTAGTTGCCATGCAGAATCTTTTTAGTTTGATATATAATTATATTTGTCTATTTTTGTTTTTGTTGCCTCGGGGTTTGGGGGTCAAATCTAAAAAATCATTGCTCAGGGGCAGCGCCTGTGGCTCAAAGGAGTAGGGCTCCAGCCCCATATGCCGGAGTTGGAGGGTATAAACCCAGCCCTGGCCAAAAACTGCAAAAAAGAAAAAATAAATAAATAAATAAATAAAAGAGTAATTAAAAAAAAAATCATTGCTCACACTAATGTCAATCTTTCAAATTTCAAAGTTTCCCCCCTTTTCTTTTAGTAGTTCAGTTGGTTTTTATATATATAGTGTGAGATAAGGGTCCACTTTCATTATTTTGCATGTGGATATTCAGCTTTTTCAATGCTGTCAAAGAGATTATCCTTTCTTTTTTTCTTGTGCATTTTTGGCTCCTTTGTCAAAAATTAATTGACCATACACATGTGGTTTCATTTCTGGGCTTCCTATTTTGCTGTAATTGTCACTGTGTGTGTCTCTCTCTCTCCTTTTTCCCCCTTATTCTGTGTGTGTTTGTGTTTTGTTTGTTTGTTTTTGTTTTTAGTTACTAAAGCTTTGTAGTATAGTTTGAGATCAGGCAGGGTTATGCCTCTAACTTTCTTCA
Organism: Otolemur garnettii; assembly: GCF_000181295.1. Lineage (NCBI taxonomy): Eukaryota > Metazoa > Chordata > Mammalia > Primates > Galagidae > Otolemur > Otolemur garnettii. Next base: position 8,192,931 of record NW_003852435.1, read on the forward strand.
TTTTGCTTATGACTACCTTGGCTATTCAAGGTTTTCTGTGATTCCTTATGAATTTTAGGTTTTTTTCCCAGTTCTATGAAAAGTGAAATTGAAATTTTGATAGGAATTGCATTGAGTTTGTAGATTGCTTTGAGTAGGATAAACATTTTAATGAAACTAACTTTTCTAATCCATGGGATACCTTTTCATTTATTTGTATCCCCTTCAATGTCTTTCATAATCCTTTTGTAGTTTTCAGTGAACAGGTCTTTTCCCTCCTTGGTTAAATTTATTCCTAAGTATTCTATTATTTATTATTTTATAGCTGTCAGAAACAGGATTGTTCTCTTGATTTCTTTTTTGGATGGTTCGTTATTATAGAGAAACTACATTCTGGTCACCACAACTGCTGCTTCCTGCACAGGTACGGTGACTTATCCCTGGAATCTTAGAACTGTCTGAGTCCAAGGTGGGAGGATCATTGGAGGTCAGGAATTTGAGACCAGCCTGAGCAAGAGTGAGACCTCTTCTCTACTAAATATAGAAAAATTAGCCAGGGTTTGTGGCAGGTGCTTATAGTCTAAGCTTCTTAGGAGGCTGAGGCAGGAGAATCTCTTGAACCCATGAGTCTGAGGTTGCCCTGAGTTAAGATGACATCACTGCAGTCTCCCCAAAGCAACGGAGTAAGACTCTGTCTCAAAAACAAACAAGCAACAACAACAACAACAACAAAAATAAATAAAATAAAGGAGGGAAGCTAAATCTGCCTTTGTTTCAACCTGACCCTGGGTGGTCTAGCCCATGCCATTGCTCCCAGTGTTCCCTATAAGTTGAAGACAGAATGGGCTTGGTATTCTAGGGAAGCTGATGACTGCCTGCAACTCTCTTCTCTCTCTGTCTAAACTGTGAGTTCAGAGAAATTCTCTTATCTGGCACTGGGCCAACTTGTTGAAGAAGGAGGGGAAATTCAGCAAAACTAAGTCTGTTTTTCGATCCCTTCTTATTCAGTTTCCATTCAATTCTGTAAAACATAGTGTTCCAGGCTTGTTTCCAAGTACTGAGGTTTTCAGAAAGATGTTCTGGGCTGTGTATAATTACTAATTGAACTTTCTGTGGTGGGGAGTAGAGCCTGAGACTTCCTATTCCACCATCTTGCTGACCTGAGCAGCCTTCTCAATCATCTGCTTCCTGATTACTGAAATCAAAGGAACATTTCAATCTTCAAACAGTTATAGTCTCTCTTAGTCTCAACTCACGACTCTTTTGATACAACTCTCTCAAGAAATGAGTCAGCCTTTTATCAATTTGAATGATAAAATCAATATTTATGAATAGTTATTATATTCACATTTGTTTTCTATTCCTATACTGTAACAAAGCACTGCAAGTTCAGTGTTAAATAATATCCTTAATGATAGTCACAAGGGCTTTAAGAAAATAAATTTGTTATTGTACAGTTCTGGAGGTTAGAAGTTTAAAATGGGACTCACGAGGCTAAAGCCAAGGTGTTGGCAGGCCCATGTTCCTTTTGAAGGTGCTAGGAGAAAATCTGTGCCTTTAATTTTTTTCAGATTTTAAAGGGCCTTGCATTCCTTGGCTCATGGCCTTTTCCATCTTCACAGCCAGCAATCCTATCACTCTAACATCTGCTTCCCTCATCACAATTCCTTCTCTCACTCTTTTATCCTCCCTTTCTCTTTCACATCTAAGGAAATCTGTGATTATCTTGGGCCTACTCAGGTAATGCAAGATTACATTTTTAGCTCAAAATCCTTAACTTAATCACATTGCTATATAAGGTAATAAGTATTGACTGGGGATTAGGAAAGACATGAGCATCTTTGGATAGGCATTAGTCTGCCTAGAACAAGTACCTCGTAGTTGACAGATTTTCATGGGAGAGTTATATCTTCATTCTCTCTTCTTTGAACCATTTGGTCAAACTGAAGGGATCTGCTATTTCCCATCTTAATTAATTCATAGTTTTTTACAAAAGGCCTCCTAAAAATAAGATCTTAAAATGTAAAGACATTAATATTTGGTCTTTAAAATAAGACTGAATTTTTATCAGCCTTTGTTGCTCATGTTTCTTAGTTGCCAGATAGAAATAAAGAATAGTAGCATCTTCTACTTCTTTTCCTTTTGCAAGTCCTGGAATTGCTGGACTCTTCCTTTATGACCCGACTCCCTTTCCAAATTCTCTCACAAACTGGTCAATTGTTTTCTGTGCTCATTTCTTTCACGTAGCAACTGGCAAAACAGCCAACAGCAACCAATTCGTGCTAACAAGATTCTTTTCCTTACATCTTTGTTTGAAGTCACAGTATAATCAGGTATGTTTATCTGTTCTTCAGTTTTCTGCAGAAGAAAATTTTATAAAATGTTACCTACTGCACAGTTTCTCCCCAAATGTTTCCTCACTGGTAGCCCTGAC
>NW_003852435.1:8195380-8198413 GCF_000181295.1 Otolemur garnettii
GTCTGGTTAGATCAGACTAACATCTAATATAGACACAAATATTTAGAAATATCAAGTCTTTCTTTTTGGCTTTAAAAATTATTTCTCATTTATAACTAAAAGGATCTGCTATTTCCCATCTTAATTCATAGTTTTTCACACTCTCTTTTTTTTTTTCAATTGCACCTAAAACCCGTATCTTCTTTAATATAAATGCTGATTGATGAAAAAGCCTCATCAGAGACAACATTGAGCTTGTGGCAGAAGGAATTACTCAAAAGCTTGTTACTATTCTGCTTAAAAGGTAGTTTGCATTAATTCTAATAATGTTTCATTGGACAAAGAAAATCATGCATCCAAGCCTTATGCCAAGCAAAAATAAGTTTGAATCGTAGTCTTTATCTTTACTAACTCTAAGACTGTGGCCAATTTTCTAATGTTTTTGAGATTCTGGTTTCTCATATGGAAAGTGAGATTAACAATATCTACTCTGAAGTTCAGTATTCATGATATCACATATTGTATAATTACTAGTATAATGTAAGACTGTGAAATGTATGGACCAATAAATTAAACAACATGAAAGATTTTACTCAAGGTGGAATTGTCAAATTTTTACTGGTAGTGAGGAATTTAGATTGATTAAAAACAAAAAAGCAGGCCTTCACGTGGAGAAAAAACATTTGCAATAACACAAATACCTTTGGTATAGTAGAAGCAGTTTAAAAGACTAGAGAGGAATCCAGGAAGGGACAGGAGAATGAGTTTGATTAAATGGACTTAGTATGTGGTGATTGCTTAGTATGTATATTTACTTGTATTATCTTGAAAGTAAATATGAAGCTTTTAGGGCAAAGTCAGATTACTTATCTGGCATATTTCCCAGGCTTCACTTCCTCTATTTGAGAGTGATAGGATGAGGACTAGATGTCATCCTGAACATGTTGGCATCTGCATTCTACATGAGGGAGATGGAATATAAGGATCTAGGGATTTCTGGAGAAGAGGGATAGCTGCCACTTTACTTTCTTGACAGATGGAGGAAAACCAGTGCTCCTTTGTGTAAACAAATTTGCCTTAAGGGGGATCCTGAGTTTTTAGCCTTTAAAATGTAAATATATCTGTATTTTAAATATTATAAATATTTATATGTATACATATGGTGGGAAGATAAGTCTAGAATATCTGAGATTACAATAATGAGTATGTTAGGATTTTATTTCCCCTTGAAATATGAACACACAATTCTTGAGAGAGAAGTCTCTTGGGAGTTCTTGCTATCAATTTAATTATAATTTAACCATATATCTTTTAGTCCAGGTATGTTTCAATAAAATTGGATCAGAAAGTATCTGTGCAGAAAAATTAAATTACTCTCTTCAGAACTTTGCAATATGATGTGAGGAGGTGCTGAGGCTGAAAGTAAGTGGAATGGTTAGTACATTTTTGTGTAAGAGAAATTCTGTGGTTAAAGTCAGTTTGAGCTATATTGTTTTAGCCTGTGTGGAAGAATAGAGACTGGGGATACAGCATTTCAAAGCTATAGATGGAATTGAGTTTCAGAAATTTGACTAAGATAACACAAAGGGTATAGAAAAAGAAAAGAAAGAGCTAAATGCATTACCTTTACTGTTAGAGAGATGGTGAGACTGAGGGTGAGTAAAGTTGGGGAAGCATCTAGTGTGTCATAGGAATGACAGGAGACAGAGTGGACAAGTTGTTAAAATGTTGAAAAAACATGTTTTCCCATCATAACAGTGTGAATATTTTTGAAGGGGACTTAAGGAGGGAAATATGGGGGTCCTGTTCTTCTTGAGTTTGAAATCAGAATAGTGCAGTTGTATATGTCCAAAGTGGGTCTTGGTCATGGAGAATAGGATAAGGAAAATGGCAGCTTAGAAAAGAGGGTTTGAGATTTCATGGGAACATGACAGGAGGTAGTAGGAGGAGAAGGAAGAAAGTCCTCCACAGTATTCTAATTGATAAGTGAATTATCCAGGAAATGCCCATCAACCTGTGAATGGATTAACAAACTGTGGCATAGGTATACCACAGAATATTATTCAGTCATAAGAAAGATGGAGACTTTACATCTTTTATGTTTACTTGGATGAAGTTGAAACACATCCTTCTTAGTAAAGTATCTCAAGAATGGAAAAACAAATCTAATATACTCAATACTAATATGAAACCAGTATGTAAACAACTACATGCCCACACAAAAGGTAAAACATGAATATAGTCTAGCAAGGGGGATAGGAGAGGAGGGGGAGGGGAGAGGCAGGGAGAGAGGGCGATTGGAGGGATCTCACCTAATGTTCACAATGTGAGGATGTTCAGCACTCCCCCTGGGTGAAGGGCTGAACTACAACTTGACTTGACTTTAGAATTGAAAACAATGTAACCTAAATATTCATATCTTCATATTAATTTGAAATAAAAAGGGGAAAAAAAGACCAGGAACATAAAAGTGATTTGTCCTTTGACAATACACTTACTCTTGCTATTAGATGTATTTCTACAATATTGTTTTGAATAATGCTTCTTGTCTTTGCTGAAAGAATTGCAGACATCCCTTCTTAGCCAGATAGAACAGGAAAAATAAGAGAAGCACATGGTTCCTGTTCTTGCAGTTCTGTGTCTGGGTTGTTGTCTCCCTGGTCTATTATTTCAGGCAACTGTGTCTGGCTTATCATTTATGTTTGTTCAAATGTTCCCACAGAAGGGTCAGAGCAATGCCAAGATTTCCCTTTTTGGGGGAAGGTCTAACATTTATAAATCATTTTCTATTGGCATTATCTATTCTACTTTCATGCTAGCACTGCAAGATAGACATCATTATTCATACTTTGCAAATGAGAAACTTGAGCTCAGAGAGGTTGAATAACTTGTCTAAGGATGCATAATATATAGATAGTACAGTCAAAAATAAAATCCATGTTCTCTTTTATAACAGTTCATTCATACATAATGGTCTGAAGATTCATGTATAGATTTAGAAGGATTCCAAATATCAGGGATCCATTAACTTACATTTTAACATATTGACAGATT
>NW_003852435.1:8198809-8200730 GCF_000181295.1 Otolemur garnettii
CCGAGCCAGTATATGGCACATTTTCTTGATAACTAACTGCTGTTCTCATCATTTCACCCTAATAATGAGTGATATGATGGCATATGAATGGCTTGGAAATGCCACACTGCTCCCTGGGCTTAGCCTTGCTACTGGGACTTGATAATATAGTAGCCCATTATCCACACTTGCAGAAATAAACACCTTCTGTACAGGTTATCCTGAGTGTTTCCTGGGAAGTCTGATAAAATACAGAAATAATATCTATTAAAACCATAAGGAACTACAGAATTGGCAAGCAATATCTTGATTTTATGTGCTAATGTCATGACAAAATTAAATTTAGCATCATAAAGCCAAAGGAAATGCTAATGAGAAGTTATTACCTAATAATATTTGCAGAGCCTTGATAGGTATTGGAGGGAACATGGGAGGGGCACTGTCTCTATAAGAGGGCTAGTAAAACAGGCTCTTAGAGAAAATTGCGCATCAGTATCAGGTTAATTACCTCTTCAAGGAGGACCTTGACAGCTGTGACATTGACAAGAACAGAGAACACAGGGACTCAGAATCATACTCTTTACTTGAATGGAGGAAGAAGTAAAGGGATAATGCGAAATGGAATTTTCTTGCCATTCTACGTGATCTCTCCTCTCTCTGACTTCTAATACTGAAATGAGAATCATTCTTAACTGAGTATGATTCAGTCATATTGTGGAATCTTTTCAATGTTTATTCTGAATTTGAAGACAATGGGAGCATTAGAAATGATTCACTAAAAAACTGGATCCCTTTCTGTACACTCAAAGTGGAGTGTTTTAGAATCTTTTCAGATTAACATTGATAGACTATAGCCATTTATTACTCTTTATTATGGAAGGCCATAATAATATTTGTGAGGGCCATCTTGACTAAAATAGATTCTTTTTTTCTTTAAATAGAATGCCAAATAGGATTGGCAAGTGCTTCCTTGAAAATTAATTCGAAGTGTGCATAACTATTTTAAGGACTGCACTTAACATTACGTACTCTTTCTGAACAAGAAAGCTAGACCAAAAAATAATACTGCAGTAATAAAAAGTACTTTATGTTAGTATAATAGCACACATTTATGAAATGCTACTTTGAGCAGGGCACTGTTTTAAGCTTTAATAAATATTATTGCGTAGAACAGAAAACCTAGAGGTGAAACTAGCCACATATCACCATCTTATCTTCTATAAACCAAACAAAAGCTTACACTGGGGAAATGAATCCCTATTAATAAATGGTAGTGTGAGAACTGGATAACCACCTGTAAAAGACTGAAACTGGACCTGCACCTTGCGCCACTTATAAAAATTAACTCACGACAGATAAAATACTGAAATCTAAGATATGAAATGACAAAAAGCCCAGAAAAAAGTGTGGAAAAACTCTTGATAATATCAGCCTAGGGAAAGATTTTATAAAGAAGACTTCAGTGGCAATTTCAACAACAAAACTAAATAAGTGGGACTTAAGCAAAATAGCTTCTATACAGCTATGGAGACAATTATTAAAGCAAATAGACAACCATCAGAATGGGAAAAGATATTTGCATGTTATGAACCTGACAAAGGACTAACAACTAGAATCTACAGAAAATTCAGCTGATAAACAAAAAAAGAACAAACACTCCCATTTATCAATGGGGAAGGCAAAGGACAGAACCTTCTCTGAAGAAGACAGACAAGTGGCCTACAAACACATGAAAAAATGTTTATCATTCCTAATCCTCAGACAATTGCAAATCAAAATCACCTTGAGATATCACCTAATGCCAGTAAGATTAGCTCAATCGCCAAGTCCCAAAACTGCTGATAATTGCATGGTTGTGGAGAGAAGGGAACACTTTTACACTGTTGGTGGATTGCAAGTATGGAGAATCCTCAAAGAGCTAAAAGTGGAGCTTCCATTTGAC
>NW_003852435.1:8201073-8203369 GCF_000181295.1 Otolemur garnettii
ACAGTGTAGGGGTATATGGCCTACCTCCTAAGTTAAGGGGTCAGCTTCAACTTGGACTTTACCTAACAAATGCAAACAATGTAACCTAATTATTTGTGCTCTTGTATCAATCTGAAATAAAAAATAAAATAAATATTATCTCATTTAATCCTAATAAAAACCCTTTGAAGTGGCACTATTAATATTAATTTTTTAATCAATGATAAAATTATAACACAGAGAAGTTAAGTTTGCCCCAAATTATGTAGCAATCATATATTGGAAGTCAGGACTGAGCATAGGCAAGTTGATTCCAGAACCTAAAGTCTTAACTTTCACATTCTTCTACCTCTCTGGACACACATAATGAATGTTGTATGCAACTTATAATAATCTTTCTCCCATTGTAATAGATTCCTTGGCCAATGGATTTCTCCTTTATGGTCAAGTAATTATAATTACAGTACTGCTTATTCTATTCTTTTTCCTCTTAAGGATAAATTCATTTCAGAGTTTATCAAAATGAATATACATATAGCAAACATGGACCAACATAGCAAGAAACAAGCAATTTTTAAAAGTCAATTATGGGAAGCTTCAAATTCAACACAAATAATTGCTGTAGTCCCCATTCTCATTCATGACTATTAGCCCTGAGTCTTTTGCTATCAATCTTCTCATTAAAGCATTATTATCTTTCAGAAGCTGAAATATGATTTGCAGACAGTTCAACTTGCTTCTAGTTGTCGTTGGAATACATGTTTAAGGGTATATAAACCACATTTCTGATAGCATTTTGGAGCAGATTAGTTGGGCAGATGACCAGGAAAATCTTGAGGTTGAATCAGTTTCCATCTCAGGTATAGCATTTACTAGAAATTTGATCTTTGGTAATCATTTAGTCTCATTGGTATTGTACTTTGCCCATATATAAAATGAAAATATTTTTAATCCTGTCACAGAGTGTTGGTGAGGATTTAATTTGATAAAATATGAATGCCTGCCACAGTCGGAGTCCTGCCCTGGGAGCAGGGTCCACTAAGACCTGTGGAAACTGGTGGCCATCGACTGAAGAAATATAGAGTTAGAAATGATGGTAAAGAAAGAGACATAAGACATAGAGTAGAATTAAAAGTGGGTGGTCAGGGGTCCATTACCTGTTGTGGGATTCTGGAAATGGCCCAGAGTGTTTGCTCCACTCTGATTTTATTGAAGTCTATTGGCCCAGAGGGTCAGATGAGGGAGGGAACAAAGATGCCAACAGTTTCTCTGATTTGAGCATACCAGCTGCTATTGTTATTATTATTAACTTTAAGGGTAGCCTTCAGAAATCTGAAATCTGAGCCTTGTATTGGGACGGCCTCCTGTTTGAGATCACACACAGATTTCTAGGGACTTGTTAAATTCTGCTAGTTCTCTGTGGAGTAAAATGCCACCATCCTTAATTTCCTCCAAGGAATCAGTAGGAAGGAGGCATTTTCCTCCCATCACCACCTCAGAGGATCTTCCTCTGGGATAAGGGATATAAGCTCTTCTGCCCATATTTCAGGGCTTGAGCTACTCCCTTGATCTCTGCCCCAGGCAAATGCAAATCTACACAATGGGTATCTGCTTTGCCTGTTTAATGGACAGGAAATGCCCTAGAGGATGTATCTTTTCCTAGGACTTGCCACAGTCTCTTCTATGGCCATTATTTTCCTCAGAGTGCTCATAGGCCCAGCAGGGTGTCTATAAGCTGTATCCCCAACAGGCTAGAATTTCAGAAACTGCAGGAAGCTTGCTAGCAACGGCTAGCTTAAATGTAAACTAGCTGACTTTTCCTTGTTCAGACTCACTCAGCTTACTTTCAATTCTCCTCTTTTTCTAGGGGTGCTTTCCCTTGCCAAGAATGGGGTATTCAGTCCTCATTCTCCCAGCATGCCACATAGCAGTTACTTATTAAAAAGGAAGAAACAAAAAGGTTGTATTAGTTTGTAGTCTCACCAGCAATGTAGAAGTGTTCCCTTCTCTTCACATCCACACCACCTTCTGCAGTTTTGAGATTTTAGTGATGTGGGACATTCTCACGGGGATTAGGTGACACCTCAGGTGGTTTTGATTTGCCTTTCTCTGATAATTAGGGATGATAAACATTTTTTCATATGCTTATTAGCCATTTGTGTATCTTCTTTAGAGAAAGTTCTATTCATTTCTCATGCCCAGTGATATAAGGGATTGTTGGCTCTTTTATGTTGATTAATTTGAGTTCTCTGTAGATTCTAGCTATCAGGCTTTTGTTGAATTCTCAAAGAACTCAAACTAGACTTCCCATTTGATG
>NW_003852435.1:8203543-8213624 GCF_000181295.1 Otolemur garnettii
TTGACCATTAAAAAAGATAGAGACATTATATCTTGTATGAAACTGGATGGATGTGGAAACATTCTTCTTAGTAAAGCATCACAGAATGGAGAAGTAAGAATCTTATGTATTCAATTCTAAATAAGGGCAATTGATGACCTAGTACATGGTGTGGATTAGGGGAAGAGGGGTGCAGGGAGAGAGAACGAGGGAGGGAAGAAGGTGAGGGGGTCACAGAGTGTGACACACCTCTTGGGAATGGGTCACAATTATAAGAAGGGCTTTACCTAACAAATGTAATCAGTGTAACCTGGTTCTTTGTATCATCAATGAATCCTCAACAATATAAATAAATATCCCAGCAAATGTGACAGGGTAAACTAAAACCCAGTCTCTTAGATTCAGAGAGTACTTGGCTCTTTGTTGTGAACTGCAGTCACTAACAGTAAAATAGAGAAGAACCTCCTTGATTATTTTTTGCCCAATTCAAGATGAATAAGTAACTGAGAGGCTGATTTAAATGGCTTCCAAGGCTCTGATCATTCCAGACATAAGTGTAAATAATAGTGGTTCTGGATAAATAATAGTAATCCTTCTATGAAGGATGAGAAAGTCGTTAATAATTTCAATGAGAAGTGTTTTCAGGCTCTGCCACTTTAATCATCTCAGAAAAAAGTGAAAGAGGCTTATCTTTAAAGCATGGCAAGCATCAGGCCATCCCTGTCCAGCATTGCTCCCTGAGCTTCCATGGGGTCACTTGCCCCAGCTTCAGGACCAATACAAACCACTGGGGTCCACTGGGAATGTATTATCTTTTTAAGTCTGACTAGAGACAGAGCAGGATATGGAGAAAGTACTTGTTAAGCAAATGAAAACCACAAAAAGGTATTGGGGTTATTAAATATTTGGGGGTTTTTTGTGTGTAAATAGATTAAGTTTATCATAAATGAGTCTCACAGGGCTGCACTGTGTTCACTTAGGAAGTTAGGGTTTTGAAAATAATAAAAATACTCTTTAAACAACACAAAAAAGGAAGAAACAACAACAAATGCAACCACAATATTACTATCTTTAGGATAGATGCCTCTTACCGCTTCTCAGCCTTTTGGCTAAGATCAAATGTAGGATAGATGCTTCACGTGGGCATCTTGCTTTGATTGCTGGTGTCTCTATTTATGGATGGTAGTAAAATAATATTGATATCTTAGAAACTGCTTGAAATAAAACAAATTCATTAAAAGGACTTGATTTGAATTTAGAAAAACATCTTAAAATATTTTTTGAAACTCTTATTAATCTCTTCATGCACAGATTCTTTTCTAGTGTTCCCATACATGATCTGTACTTTTTTTTTTTTTTTGAAATAGAATCTCATTCTGCACCTAGACCAGAGTGCAGTGGTGTGACCACAGTTCATTGCAACTTCCAATTCCCAGGCTCAAACAATCCTCTTGGCACAGTCTCTGAAGTAGCTCAGATTATAGCTCATGCCACCGTACCAGCTAGTTTTTAAGTTTTTTTGGTGGAGGTAGGGACTCATTGTGCTGCCCAAGCTGGTCTTGAACTCCCACCCTCAAGCAATCCTTGCACCTTGACCTCCCACAGTGCTGGGATTATAGGTGTGAGCCTGGCAATTGTAATTTATTTTATTATAAAGCACAACAATCTGTATTGCATTTAATTTTTTACATGTAGGTCTACCAGATACAACTCTTTGAGAGAAAGGACCACAACCAATTAATCTTCATCACTACAGAATGATATACTCTTTGCTATAGAACAGATGCTCATTAAATGACTAATAAATAAGCAAACAGTTTAAGTATTCAACCTCAAATTTTAAGCGGGCAGCAGTTAAATAAGGATTACACTAGAAAACTATGAACATAGGTCATGGGTAGTACATTTGATCAATCACACTTAACTGAAGTGAGAAATGCTTTGGATATTCTTTATGAAAGTTAGGTTCTGTAGGAAAATACATGCTAAAATAATATGGTTATTTCTTTTGGGTAAGAAATGAATATGTTTTCTCAAGAATCATATTAACAGAGTGAGTGATCAACTGACAAAAGCAATGTATAATCCTCCACGGAGCATGCTGAAGGTAAGTTTCTGGGAAAAAATTATATTATTCCATGCTTTACATTGCCATTATATTTTTTTTCAGAAGTTGAATCAATGATAATTCTATTTGTTTTAGATAATTAATGATTAAAATGCTTGGCAACAAAGCAGGTAAAGATTGTGGGCTTGTCTGGTATAAATAAGAAGGAAATACCATTTCTCATTCTGCATCCTGACTTGCTTATGATGACACTGCCGTAAGTGATTGTTCGAGTAGGTTGTGGATATTTTTGGTACCTTTAAAATGAGGAGTTATGAGGGGTCATTAGTATCATTATCCTTTTTCAGAGCCAGCTCTCAATTAGTGAGATGGGATTCATCATTTTCCCCTTGCTTTTCTCCTGTGGCCCGTTACCTTTGCTCTATTTGAACTACAGGACATTCAGGGATTTGTGGCAGTCTACTCAAAGTTTTATAACTGGAATTGACTTTTCAGGTTCAGGCAGCAACACCCAGGATATTAAACTGACACTTCTGAATTTCCCAGGGCTGCTAGCACACATCTGGTACTCATTTCAGCACCGTTTATAGACTGGCTATTTTATAAGTCACAGGGGTCTGCAGAAAGTTGTCGATGACAGGAATTTTGAAAAGATGACTAAAGGTGTGACATATACACGACAGGATTGTCCTGGATCTGTGATGATGTTGGCAATCAGACTATTGGAAGATTCATCACCATCACTGTCAGGCTGATTTTCAATCTATATTCAGTGATGTTGAACAATTCAAATAGGAGGGACAAGGATGACTGAAGAAATGACAGGGAGAAGTTCAGGTGGTGTGCCTGCGACATCATTTAGATGGGATTGTTTGGAATGAGGCAGAGCCATGGGCACAGAAATGTATCGTGGTCTAAATGTCTGGTCCCACTGGGCACACACTTCTACATTGGTAAAATTCTTTAGATCAGAATTCAAAAGATGCACAAAGCTAAATGGAATGATTATGTCGTTAAAATAGAAATTACAAGAAAATACAACTCATGAATAGCAAAACTGGTTGGAACAATAGTTAAAGCTTGGAGGTGTTTTTTCTTTTTAAACTAGTTGTGTGGCAGTGGGCATGTTATTTAATCCTTCTGTTAATGTATTTCAGTTTTCTCATCTGCAAAATGATAATGAGGATAATGCCTACCTCAGAGATTTGTTTGAAGAGTAAGTAAAACAATAAACACACTGAGCAATTCCTAAAACATATGAAACCCTCAAGAAATGTTAGTTATTATTTCATAATTGATATAAAATGATTATACTGTCTGAAGAGAGCTGTCTGTAGAGCTGTGTTCAGTTTAGAGGAGTTGAAGGAAGAAAATGCATGCAGTTACTGAGTTTATACAGTTTATATAGTCTCTTTTCAAAGAACAGAAAAACAGTTCATTCTATGTCTGAGGAACCCATTCAGAAAGTCCAATTTTATTTTGCTAAGTAATGGACCATTAATATTAACAGACCTTTTATAGTGGTATTTTGTCTGAGAGTCAGATATTTTAACAGTTCAATTTGTTTCCTTGGATGCTAAATAAATGATACTCTGGGGTTGCATTACCTTGAAGATGCGACCAACTTTAGGGGAAGATGTTTTACCATCATCACTTGATGAATACCTGAAACCTTTGTAAGAAGATTTATAAAGTATTTTCGTAATAATACTTTGAGTTATTTGCTTTTTCACTTTCTTTCCCTCATAACTGTTCGATGACATTTTCTAGAGGCTATATGATGCATTGATATTGTAATAAAATGACTAGAGAAGGATATGGAGAATACAGTTCTTTTCTATTAAGACTTCAGTAAAGTCACCTGCAAAATTCTTAACGTTCTCTCCTGTTGCTCCTTTAAGTTGCTCGGTATAGACCCAAAGTTCTGTGTAGCTCTGACTGGTCTATAGATGGTTACACTAATGTCCTCCCCTCACTATATCTTTGTGTAGTCTTTCACACAGTGACTCTTGTCTTGGTCATGAGAGTTGCTTGGTCAGTGGAATACAATGAGCAGAACCTTGAAAAATTCTTGTGCCCTGGAGTTGGCCCTTTTTGTTGCTTGAAACTTTCCTGCTGCATATAAAGAATCCACAGCTGGCCTGCTCACACATGCCTAGTGGTTACCCAGAGCTAATTGCCAGACATGAGCATCTAGCCCTAGTCAAGTAGCCAGATGTTTGCAGCTGCACGAGTGATGCCAGCCTGAACCACTGACTCACAGGACTCTAAATAAGACCTTTTCATACAGCTAGAGAATTATATACTAAATGATTTAATGGAAAGTAGGGACTATCACACACCCTTGGTAGCTAGAGAGTAACCATGACCTAGGCTGGATGTATCAGTTATCTACTGGAGCATGACAAATCACATGAAAACTTAGTGACTTTAAATAACAACCTTCTTATTTGCTTATAAAACTTCATAATCTGGAGACTACTGTCTTTCAGTTATGAAAAATTATTATCATCACATTTCTTCCTCTGTCTTCTCTCTTTTCTTTTTCTCAAACTCCTAATTGTTACATGTTAGATCTCTTGGATCCAGTAGTCTTTTATCCCCCTCTCACCATTTTTCCACTTCTATTTTCTAAGACATTTCTTTTACTCCATCTTCTAACCAATATTCTGAATTAATTTTTATTTTCTACATTTTTTGTCTCTTTTAATTTTTGTAAGAGCTCTTTCTCCCTTTCTTTCATAATATTTTGCTCTTACATTTTATATGTAATAATCTTTCTTTCATTGTGTTTCTGCTGATATTAATTGAGCCATACTTGAGTCCTTCTCATCCTGGCTTCACCTTTGTTTCCTCTGAGTTACTTTGTATGTTCATTCTTATATTTCATGTTGAAGGCCTTCCTAAAATGTCTGGGTATTGGTAGTGTCTACACCTATTTAAGAGTAAACACCGCTTACGCGATTGGAGGTTCTGAGTACATGGGCAAGGATTTTTTTTTCCAGTGAAGATGGCTTTTTTTTTTTTTCTTTTCTTAATGCACATTTTATTTATTTGCTTTTTTTAAAAAGTAAATTTATCAGGCTAATGTGAGGGTACAAACAAGCAGATTGCAATATTTGAATATGTTAGGTAGAGTCCCTCTTGTGGCTGTGTCCCGCACCCAAGAGATGTGTGTTATATACCCCTACATTGTGCCCATTACGTGAGAGAACCCAAAACTTCCCTCCACTCCCCCTTCCTCATTCCCACCCACTGCATCTTGAAATGATATGCATTTTTCTTCTAGGTTGGCATGAATTAGATTGTGACTTCATAATAGTATTGAAAACATTGGATATTTGTTTTTCTGTTCTAATAATACTTTACAAAGAAGACTGTGTTTTAGCTCCATCCAGGTTAATACAAAAGATGTAAAGTCACCATCTGTTTGTAGCTGAATAGAATACATATACCACAGCTTGTTAATCCATTCGTGAGCTGATGGGCATTTAGCCTGTTCCACATCTTGGCAATTATAAATTGAGCTATGATAAACAATCTAGTGCAAATGTCCTTATGATAAAATAATTTTGTTTCTCCTCTGAGTAGATGCCTAGTTGTGAGATTGAAGGATCAAATGGTAGGTCTAATTTGATTTCTTTGAGGATTCTCCATACTTCTTTCTAAAGAGGCTGTATTAGTTTGCAGTCCTACCAACAGTGTAAAAGGGATTCTCTCTCTCCATATCTACACCAGCATCTGCAGCTTTGGGACTTTGTGATGTGAGCTAACCTTCACTGGGTTAGGTGGTATCTCAGGTGGTTTTGAAAAGTTGGCTTTGCCCCAGGTTTGCCTAGTGCAATTTTTTTTTTGTTTGTTTTTTTATTGCAGTTTTTGGCCAGGGCTGGGTTTGAACCTGGCACCTCCAGTAGATGGGGCCAGCACCCTACTCCTTTGAGCCACAGGCGCCACCCTCTAGTGCAAGTTTTTCACGAGAGACTTCCATACCATGATCTGCAAGTATTCTCTTCAAGGAGGCTAAGTTTCTCCCAAGAAGTGCCCTCCAACCATCTTTCCCCACCATGTCCTTCTGGCTGTTTGGAAGGGTATGAGTTTGGTGGTATAAGTTTGTTCTGTAGCTGGGCAATGAAAGGGAGTGGGAATCGCCACCCTTCATTATTGCTCGTGATTACATGCTGTTCTTGCTTCATCTTCCTTCTTCTGTATGTGTGGTGTCTCAGAGGTAGGAAATTTCTGGGTCCAGATTCTCCAGGATATGTATCTCCTTTTTCCTGTGGTTGAGGGACAGTTATCAAATCTTGTGGAGATCTGGAAGTTTTCTAGATGTTTTTCTACAGACTTTACACTGTAATCTGTCTTCAGCTCTGCACCTGTTCCTCTGTCTTCTGCAGCACCTGGTTCCCTCAATTCTTTGGTGTCTCTTGGGTTCCTCAGAGGATTAGCCTTTTTCTTGCCAGTAACTCCTCTGCTGGCCATTAGATTTGACCTTTCTCTGCTGTGCAAATATATTTGCCATTCCTCTTTGAGTTCAGTCTTTATATACTGTTAGGCATTTCTAGTTTTTTTTTTTTTTCAAGAAAAAGCAGTATTTTTTTTTTTTTTTTACTACAGAATGATTTTTGAGAAGAAAAGGAATGAAATATATTTATACTAAAACCAAGTTTATTAATTGTATTTTATTACCTACAGGATAAGCCCCTGAATATGGCATATGGGCCCTTCATAATCTGACACTCCCCCACATGCCCAGCCTTCAGAAGTTATATACTATTTTATGGGCAGCTTAGTCTCCTGTAGCCGGAGTTCCAGATTTACTATTAGCATTTGTCTGAACAAGTCATATTCATTCCTGGCTTTAAAAAAAAATCTTCTTCCCCCTTATTAGTCCATCTGCTTTTGAGGTCAACTCATCAGTTTTCTCTTTTATGAGCAGGGATAGACAGTCTCTCTTCTATATGCTCACAGAAGACAACAAGTTTAACACTTACCAGTTTTGAAATCATCTGTTTCCTTGTATGCCTCTCCGACTAGGCTGTGAAATTCTTGAGGGCAGGATGTAATCATTTTTTTATGTCCCCAATGCTTGGCACATGGTTTTAATGTTTGTTAAATAAATGAACTGATTAGTTAAAACTTTAAAAATTTATCTTGATTCCAAGAGAAGATGAAGTTCTGCTACAGTATGGAGTTTGATGATCATCCATCAAGTTAACAATGACTATCAGGAATGTCTATAGAATTACAGAACTTGAGAACTGTATCAACAATAAAAACACCACCCACAGCTATGATAAAGTACTGTGTGCCAAGCATAGGACTAAGCAGTTTACGTGTGTTGTTTCTTGCACTAATTAACCTAAAAGTGATCTTGGCCAACTTGCAACTAGTCATACAATATTCTGATTTTTGAGTAAAATTTTAATAAGGCCACATCATTCTACTGTGGCCTTATAATATAAATTGTTAAATGAGGTAAAAATTATCAAATCTTGGAATTACAGGTGCTTATTCTCACATTTTTCATAGAATTGATTATTATTGGTTTTCATCAAAAGCGCATGAGATACAAGATAAATTCTAGCATTAAATCTCTATTATCTATTACAGTACCCATTACTATATCTCAAGTACCTATTACAGTGCCTCGCACATACCAGAGGCTTAATAAATACCTGCTGAATAAATGACATGAGGTCTGTTCTCCAGGTAACTCAGAGTGTAAGCTTTCAGTATTATATAACTCTAGGGATAAAGTGATTAAAGAAAGCCCATGGAAGACATGGAGCTTGAGATGATGTTTACAGATCATAGATATTGAAGTGGTGGTAGGAGATGGTCAAGACTTATCCTAAAGCCCCTGAAAGCTAATCTAGTTTAAACACAGAAAGACCACCCTCCCATCCTGAAACATCTCATCATTTGCTGGTATAACAGAAGTCTTAATTTCACATGTAGAACAATTCTTTCACTTAAGGAATTGTCTTTTTAAATTCCAAATAAATTCTTTGGGAGTGTGACTAATTTGCACATTAAAAGTTATTGCCTCATTAGCACAGATGGTATTCTAACCTAAGCAGGCAGCTTCAAACTTGTCTGTATTAATCTGGTCTGAGATGCAGAAGGTGAAATTTCTGGTTAAGAGTCAGAGCTGGGGAGGCTTTTGTCGATGTTTTCTGTGGTGTACGCAGTGGGACCACTGAGAACGCCAAGTAAAGTATGGGATACTTGGGCTAGCAAAGATTAACACTTCCCTACAGAGATCTATTTCTCTTACCTATAATTTTTTTAATACTTTTTATCACCTAATAGAAGTGTGAATGATTAAAGTTTGGGGATTATTTTGGAAATGAGAATTTTTGAGGGGTAATTTATTTCTGGTGATAAATGGTTAGTTCTTAGGTTTCTAGAAATGCATTTCCTTTAGCAAAGATATTTATTTCTGGGTAATAAAACAAAGCAAAAATCTCAAGCTAATTAGTGTGGAAATATCTTAAATTCAACTCTTCCTTTAAAACCTAGCTGATGGAATAGAATCCACGATTAATTCATCCTTGTTTCCGCAAGTGTTTATTCCAGTGCATGGCATGTTATAAGCCCTCAAAAATATTTATAAATGAGTGAAAAGAATTGTATCTATAGTGAGAGTCTCTGGAATAATGAATATCTCATTTGGGGGATTTGAATAATTTATTGTGTTTGTGAGTGACATGGCATCATAAAGTATTTCTGGAGTCCTCTCCTAATGGGCAAATATACAGAAAAGCCTGCAGAGCCATTCTATAGACACAAGGGCCCCTGGGAATATGGCAGAAAACTCTAGGGAAATCTAAAACAGGAACTCCATGGAGTAATTCCAGTAAGCAAACAAACAAAATCCAAACCCCATGTATATTGAGGTGGTTAGTGTATTTTCTAAAGCAAGGCTGGTATCCCATTAGTCTAAGTTTCTTCTCTTGGTGGCTTCCTTTTCCATTTGACTAATAACTTCTAACATATCAAGCAATGATAGTCCCTCATGATGTGTGCAATTCACAGAGCATGATTATTATATAGGTTGCCACTATTAGTTTTTAAAATAGCATAAAAGCACGGTAACCCATCGCTGTTCCCAGAATGAATGCCCATATGCTATTTCCATGAACTGTGCTGCTGCACTTCAGGACTTCCTGTTGTGTGTAAGGGTGAAGTGGTCCGCAAATGCCTAGCAACAGGCTGCTCTTCACTAAATTATTCCTCTCAATTTGTTATTAGATATAATTTAACTTTTAAGCAAGTATGTTGTATCTACAGAAACAGAAAGAGTAGATGCCTCTGCAGACCTGAAAATAAATGGGTTTGAGGAAATAAAATGAAGAAAAAAAAGATCATTAGGAAAGCGGCAAGCTGTTGAGAGAACGGTGAGTCTCTCTGTCACGAAGATTTGAAATGCTGCAGTGAAGTTTTTTATTATAGCTCTCTTCATTCTGAAAGGTCATGGCAATAAGGGAGATGAAGGGTTATCTTTTATGATCTCTAGTAATTTTAGATACTGTAAACAAATAAATCCTAGGATGAGGAAATGTTTATTAGCCATAGGAGACTTGCCATAATTTGGTTAATGTATTGATACAGCAGGTGGTTGAAATTAGAAGAACAAAAATCAGTCCTCAAAAAGCATTGGTATCTTCCCAGAACACTGAAGACATTCTTATTATGGTAGTGAATGGAATCTTTTTAAGAGGAAGAGGTTCTGTCTTTCAAATATAGATGCCTACCCAACATAGGAAATAATCCAAGAGAGGGAACATACAATGCCCGGACACAGACACAGAAATTTTGCGAGGTTAGGGAAGAAGACAGTTACATGGAAAGAGATCCTGGCACAGGGAAACTCTTACCATGCCTTCCCATTTCATTCACACTTTTGACTTGAATTACCCTTTTTTTATTTTTGTTGAGACAGAGTCTCACTCTGTTGTTCAGGTTAGAATGCTGTGGCATCAGCCAACCTCACAGCCACCTTGAACTCCTGGGTTCAAGCCAACCTCCTGC
>NW_003852435.1:8213787-8227026 GCF_000181295.1 Otolemur garnettii
ACTTTCTAATTCTAGAAGAAATTATCCTTGAATTAGTAGAAGGATATATATTCTCTTTGTTATTCAGTAAAAATACTATGTGCATACAAATTCTGGTCTTTTTGAGATCTACTGTGGAAGTATACCCCTCAGCATCTGTGGGAATCCTCAAGGTTCACTGGAGAAGCTCTTGGTATGGGAGTATTCAATGAGGAAACAGCTCCTTCTCTCCAAAAAAAGGAAGCAAATAATTTAGATTAAGTAAGTACCCAGAGAGAGCATCAGGATTGTGACTATGCTGGAACTGGGAAACAAGATGGGGCAAAGGATTAATCCAGACCAGCCGAAGATCCAGATATTCCAAATTGCCCCAACACATTGATATTCTCACACATGCTAATGTTTTAACTTTTATGCTTCCATTGTATATGGGTCTTCTAGATAGGTAAGTGGAAATGTCCAAATTTAAGGACTATTTTAAGAAAGGAAAAATTTTGTTTTTACTACTTGTTTCTAGATGGAAGGTATGATAGATTTATTGTTTTGAATGAATCAATAGTAGATGATGTCTGAGGCAACTATTGTACTTGCGAATTCTTAGTGAAGCAGCTCTTTAGTCTTAATTGAAGAAGGCACCCCAAAGTATTGTTTTCCATTTGTAGACTCAACTCTTAAGGCTTAAATGCATTGGATCCAGAAAACCAACACTGGCATTTCCTTATTGTGTCCCTAGAGACCAGACTCCAAGGGTAATCAATGAGGAGAAAGTAAAGAATGGGAGAACTTACTGGTTTTCTTACAAGAAATTATTTTGGGTATGTGTTATTAATTTGATTAATCATAGAAGCTGAGGCCTCTATTCCTCCCCTGTGAAATGAGAGCAGGGGTAGGTCAGTAGTTTTTGACCTTGATATGCACTGGGATCACGTGGAGAGCTTATTAAAATACAGATGGGACTCATTCCTTATTCCCTGACTCTGTAGGTTTGGGGAGACCCAAGAATTTGTATTTTTAATAGGTTCCCAAGCTCTTCTAATGCTGCTAATGTGAAGAGCACACTTTAGTGAAGAGAACCACTGGAACAGAAAATGTTTATAGTTTCCTTGCACACTATGAAAATAATGAGGCAAAATAAAGCTCTGTAGTTTTCCTGTTGGAAAGAAAATTCTGTAAAAGTCATTTATCTGCCTGGAGGATATTTGTGTGCAGAGCATCTCTGAATGATGTTTAAGGCTGTCATCTAATGGCAGCTATTGTGTCTGTTTATATATGTCAGAGATGCATAAATTTGAGTTGAACTTTAGAAGGTTTGTCTATGTGCAAGTCATTTGGAAGAAATATTCACCTGAATGGAATCGTGGGGAAGTAATACTTGGATTTAAGCTCCTATTAAAGTAGCAAGTATTTTTTTTTTGCAAGACAAAATAGTGTTATTGCTAATAATAATTACAGTTTATACATCTGAATATAAATATTTAATCTGAATATTTTAAAAGTGTCATAAAAATGAACTCAGTATTTTATCTAATGTTTCTATACAATTGGCTTAGTAGCACATAATAAGATACACGATTTTTTCATGGAAATACTTAGAGTCCAAGATACTTGTTTTTGATAACATTGTAATCAAGGGTATAAGGGAGGCCGTATCTTGCTGCCTGTTACCTCCTGTCGGTCTTTCTAATTTATCAAAGAAATGTATGCCTTGGATGGCCCATGTTTGAAAAACTTTTATTTTGTCGCTTTAATCATATAATACTTATGCAACCATTTCTACAACATATAAACTATAGATGATTATTTTTACTTTCTAACTTATCTGGGGACTTCTAATATAACCTTGCAAGTTTTGACTCAAGCCAGACCTAGGGTCTCGCCCCAGTTTCTTCCTTATTATTAGTTGTGGCTGTCTCTCTGCTCATCAATTTTATTACCTGGGAAATGGGACTTGTGATGAGCTACCTCATAAAATTTCTGTGACAATTGAATGAGATAATAGTGATCATATCTGGCACATAAAATTAGCTCATTGCGTGTCAGCAGTGCAGATATTAATTTTCCCCATTTGAAGCACTTTGCATATGTGTTCTCCTTTATAAGCACCATTAAATCAGCATTTCAATGCTTATATGAGGAAAAATGCAACATCACCAAGCACCATTTCTTTCTTAATTCTGTTTCAGAATTTGGACCATAAGTCCAATCATTAGTTAGAAATAATTAGATATGTTTCACCATTATATCAGACATTCCATTTTTCCTTTCTTCCTTCACTCATTTAGTTAATAAATACCTCTCTTATTATCTTCCATTCACTGTGTCCTGATGACACAGACCTCATGGAACTCACTTTCTAGTAGGAGAAATAAATAGAAAAACAAATAATTAAGACCCAGTTTATTAAGTACTATCATTGAACAATGTTCTGGGAGTCGAGGAGAAGGAATCATATATTCTGCCTGAGGATCAAGGAATGCTTCAGGGAGAAGTGGCATTTCTACAAAGTTTTGGAAGATGTTTTCCAGGTGAGCAAAGTAAGGCTCAGGAAAGAACATTATATGAATTAATAAATGCTTTCAAAGCTATTGAAGATGTGATAGCGTTTATAGTGTTAAAAAACTGTGAGCCAGTGTGTGGGTAGGAAAAGGGATTGGAAGAGAAGGCAGACAGAGTGAGAGGATGTTAGACATTTGGTGACCAGAACATGAAGATGATCATACACCTGTCATGCAGAAAAAAGTGCAGACTCTGTCTTGAGGGTGGCAGGTGAGATGTCAAAGAATCTTAAGAAAGGTCTGGATATAATTTGATGTACGTTTTATAAAGATGTGCAGAAAAATACCATCTAATCCATATGCTAAAAAACTGCAGTGTCTGTTGGCCCTTTGAAACTTTGGAAAGACACCATCATCAGCAGAATTTTTTCCCCTAAAAGATAAATACATCTTATTTTCTTTACTGTAAAAGAGAAAGCAACTGAAATGGGGCTATTACCCATTTAATTAGACATTACATATTGATTTTAGAAGCATAAAACGTGTTGAATAGCTGCTCAAAAAATGGTGTAAGATGTTGACTATTATGTTGAATGCTGTAAAATCCTTTTGTAAATGAAGTGGGTTTTTTTTTTTTAATCAAAAAAATCCCAAGTTTATTTGCTGCGTGTACTTATGGCCCACTTGAAATCATAATAGTCATTTATGACAGATTTTTGTCCCCATGGAAAAGATTATTATGTTGTAAAGAAAAATATTATGATTTTGAGTAAAGAAAAATAAGGAACAGATGATCTCTTAAACATGCAAATTCTATTTTTATGTAAATATCCTTCCTTATAAAATAATCAAAAGGAAATGTGTGAATTTGTCTATTAAACGTGCTGTATCAGCAGAAACTAAATGAATGTTCAAGTTTCTGATAGGCAGCTGAAACCTTTTATAAATATAAAATTGGCTCGGTGCCTGTGGCTCAAGCGGCTAAGGTGCCAACCACATACACCTAAGGTGGCGGGTTCGAATCCCCAGCCCAGGCCCGCCAAACAACAATGATGACTGCAACCAAAAAATGGCCAGGCATTGTGGCGGGCGCCTGTAGTCCCAGCTACTTGGGAGGCTGAGGCAGGAGACTCGTTTGAGCCCAGGAGTTGAAGCGTGATGCCATGGCACTCTACCCAGGGGGATAGCTTGAGGCTCCGTCTCAAAAAAAAAAAAAATTAAATATAAAATTCTCCAACTTGAGAGACTTAAAAAAATTGAGATATCAATTTTTGTTTAACAAACATAACTTTTATGAGATTATCATTAAAAAATTAAAATTATATACATACCTCCATTGCAAAATTATTGTTAACAAATCTGTGAAAAGTAATTTTTTTCCAAAAATTTTCTTTGGTGGATGACAAAGGAAAATCAAATATAAGTAATTTTTTTCTTGCCTGTTCTCTGAAACCACTGGGAGTGAAAACTTCGCGGTGGTATTTAGAAAGTTTTGTTTGAAAAACCTCTGCCTCTTTTTTTTCTCCCCCCTGAGGTATGTTGAGTCAATTTATTAAAAAAATTTTTTCTTGCACAAAAAATTCAGGGGTTTTTAGGTCTATATTAACTGGGGAAGGCAATGGTAGGTCATTTGTATGTAATAGAGTTCCATGTCCTGGTGATAATCTGCTGTATTTTCTTTCTTTACTGGAAATTACTTTCAATGTCATCTGCAAGTTGAGGAAATTTTTAAAAAAATTTTTTCTTGCTCAAAAATTTCAGGGGCTCTTAAGTCTATATTAACTTGAGAAGGCAATGCTATGTCATTTGTATATAACAGAGTTGCATTTACTAGTGATAATCTGCGGCATTTTCTTTCTTTACTCGAAATTATTTTTGATGTCTTCTGCAAGTTGAGGCAAATTGGAGCCCTGAATATTTTAGAATGACTTTAGCGGCAAAAAATGAGAGAAGATTCCAGCAGATTTTTTGATCATATCTTTAGACACCTCCAATTTTATAGTCTAAGGCAAAACATCGTGGCTCTGAATTTGAAATGCTTTCTTTACCTTATAAAATAGCGGGGCCATTTATAATGAAATACAGTGCTCATCTAAGTATCATGACCAAACTAGTGTTAATAAAATCTGTGGATTTTGTTTTTATGCAATAGAACTGTTTAATTATTAGCTATCTTAACCTAAGTAAGCTAGTGTGTTCTCAGAACTGTTTTAGTTATAACTTACAAGAAGCAAAGTAATGTCTGGCATTTTAAAATGCATTTTAAAGCCCTAAGTCCATACACTCACAAACTGCTACACATCTGTATCCAATAAGAAAAAATCCAGGGAGGTGGTGAGGATGGATTGTGGAGTCACAAGGCAAACATTCAAGGCCATTTTGCCATGTATTAGAGGATGAGTTTGGGCCTGTCTCCAACTTTTCTGCTATCTACTTTATTCATCTTTAAAATTGAAATTATAAGAGCTAAGTCCATAGAGTTATTTCTGAGAATAAAATAGGCTATTTCTGTGAAATTACTGTATAAGCGCTAAAACTTATATAAATGTAAGATGTTATTATAATTATTACTTTATTATTGCTACATTCCCTTTTCTTTAAGCAGTTATCACTGAGGTTATAAATGTTTGTATAGTCTATTCATTCAGCCCTTCTGGTTCAGAAACTTTAGAGTTATTCTAAACAGAATCATTAGCTCTTGCTTGTAAACCATCCAGACTAAGGAATCAGGTAATCAAGAACATTGTCTTAGGATTTGAAGTAAGTACATATTAGTTTTTTTTTTATTGCCTTCAACAAAGTCTATATTACTTATTTATTGTTGCATTAAAAATTAACCAAAACTTAGCAACTTAAAATAATAAACATTTAGTATCTTGCAGTTTATGTGGATAAGAAATGTGGGGGAAATATAGCTGAGTGCCTCTGGTTCCAGGTCTTCATGAGGTTACCTTCGAGTTGTCAGGGGTCTGTGGTCTCAGCTCAAAATAAAGGGAGATGATCTACTTCCAAGTTCACTTACCCAGTTATTGGTGGGCCTCAGCAATTCAACATGGGGGCCCCTCCACAGGCAATTTTCATCCCACAAGGTGAATGATAAGAGAGAGAGAGAGAGAGAGACAGATTGTGAGCATGAGTGAGAATTACCCTCTGATGGAAGCCACAGTTATCTCATAATTTAATTTTGGCAGTGACAGTACATTATATCTACCATATTCTGTTTATTAGAAAAAGTCAACAGGTCCAGGTCAAGGTGATTACAAGGGCATGGATGCAAAAAACAGATATCACTAGAGACCATTTTATCAGTTACCTACCAAAGTCTATTCTCTGCTCTTAGGACATAACAATACATTCACTCTCTTCAAAGATCATGTCTCATTCTGTCACAGAATTGACTTAAAGTCGTCAAAAATCTTGTATCTAAACCCAGTTGAGGAATAAATGAGGCTGCTTGTTGTCCATCCTTCAGACAGATTACAGAGTACTGTTTCTTCTGATCTATAGGTATGCAAAACAAAACCAACAAGTTACCTTCCAGCCTTACCCCAGCATACGATGGTGGAACAGGCATACTATATGGACTATGAACATTCTAGCTCATGAAGCGCACAATGGCAACTCTAACGAGTCCATAACAATTCTGAAATCCAGCCAGGCAAATACTCCATTAGCTCTCAAAGAGTGGAGATAATTCTCTATGGCTCCCAGCTCTACTCTCTGGGCTCTCGTTCCCCCCTCCCGAGCCAAAATTTTATTTTTCACTGAAAGAATCACATGTGTGTGTAGCTAGGCAGCTCTCCCAGCCTGCTTCCTGCTGGTAAGATTCTGGGGGTCCAATGGCTTCTCCTAATTCCATACTGTGACTGTTTTCTTCAGGCCAAGCTGGCAGTGTTGCTGCAAATATAACTCCTTTGAAAACTCTGCAGGACTCTTGCATACTTGCTTAGGGTTCATTCGTTAGACACAGCTCCATCACGAGTTTCATCAGGAAGCTAACCCTTATCCACCTTGGGCCCCTGGGGAAAGCCGAGAAATGGAGCCCTGACACTGCATAGAAATCCTGTGGTTTGATTCAGAGGAGCTGCATGGCAGACATGTAATCTATTTTCATTTTATTTATATAAAATTCCGAATGGTCAAAACTCAGTTATATTATTTAGAGATCCCCACTTAAATATTATAACTTTACAGAAAACAAAGGAGCAATTTACAAAATATTAGACCAGTAACTACTCCTGGGAAGAGAGAAAGGGATGTGGAGAGAACCGTAAGAAGGGATTCAGAGTTGCTTTTGATCTCTCCTATGTTAGGCCGATGGAGTATAGACTGGTGTTTGTTTTATACTTTTCTTTAAAGATTTAAGTCAATGTATAGATACACATGTATAAAATACTCCTTTATCCATATGATTTATACGAAAAAGCAAAAAAGAGAAACGGTATAGTCACTAAAATGCAATTGAGGAGGGGTTTCTGAAGCCCAGAGAAGGCACAGGAGTGTTGCGCTTTTGAAGTTTAGGGTAGAAAGAATTCTAGGGGGTAATGTAATGCCGCTAAAAACTTGAATTCTACACAAGTATTAGGTAATTGAGCCGAGTTAATAGGTTTTGTCTTTTGGCATGTTGTGTTAGCTATTTAATAATATTTTTCTAAAAGAAAAATTTTGCAGGAGAACAACATCGAACATAAATAGTATTTCCATTTGTCATGGCCAAAGCAATATTTTTGTCATCCTACACATTTTTTTGTTTGTTTGTTTGTTTCATTTCTGCTTGCAAAATCAAAGTGGGAGAAGACAAGGAAAAGAAGTCATCAGAAGAAGTCAAACTTATTTTATTGCCGAATTTTGAGAAAATACCCTTCTCAAAGGGCAGTTACTGTGAATTGTTGAGGTCCTACTGATTTGATAAAAGTGAGAGGGAGAGAGGCTTGCTGTTTTCTCTGTTCAACTAGGGAACTTAGGCGGGAATGTTTATGAAGATGGAAAAATGACAAACACTCAACGTTATGTTCCTAAAGCATAATTTTGGTTGTGATACTCTTTTGATTAAGAGTCTTCAGTCCTGCAGTGCCTAATTTTCTCAGGGTAAAAGACACACAAAGCCCTTTGTGATGGGACACCTGCTTTTCTCTTCACTTCTACCCTTTGTCATACCCTCCTCAGCCCCATACATTCAGGCTCTAAAAGCCACCAGCTCATAGTTTTTCAGAAATATATGCTCTCTATCTGTTTATGCTCATGGAGACATTTTTCCGTCTGACTAAAAGAACTTTCTCTGGCTAACTCTTGCTTACCCGGTAGGCATGGGAGAAATTAACTATTGAGAGAAAATATTCTTCACTTTCCCCAAGATTGAAGCTAGTTAGGTGTTGTCTCTGATGAAATTGTGTTGAACTTGCTTCCTAAGTTACCTGTTTCCTAAACTTGACTTTATGTTCCTTGGAGGGGAGGGGTGGTGTCTTTTTCAGTTTTATCTTTATGATTTTTCAGTGTCTTCTACTTGGTAAGCACCTGATAAATCTTTGTTGACAGAATGGGTGCATTTGGTGGATGATGGGGAGAGTTTCAAGACTCCAGTTCTGAAGTTACAGAACAAGGGGCAGGCAGTATGTGGAGTTGTTGAGCACATGGGCTTAGAACCTAACTGCCAGGGAAGAAATACTTTTCTCCCCCTAAATCAGCTATGGGTTCTTGGGCAAGTTATGCAATTGTTATTGTCTCAGTTCTCTCATTGTTAAAGGAAATAGTAAAAATGCCAGCTCCATTGGGATGTTAGAATGATTAATTGAAACAAGATATGTTAAGTGATCCAGGCAGTTCTAGCACCTGCTAAGTATCTCAGGACACTTACTGTTTCCCAGATAGTAGACCACTGGATTCAATCAAGACTCATGAGGACCAACAAAAGGAGGCTCCAAGAAAAAAGAAGGGGCATCTTCACGTGTGTGTCCCGGATGCTCTCATTTTCCTCTTCATGATATTGAAAACACCATATTGAAATTTTGTGGTTGCCAGTGTGTATCTCCATTTTATCCTAAAGTTCCGGGAGAGCAAGCTCACATCCCTCTTGAGCACGGCTCTATCTCCAATGCCAGTGCACAGACATTCCTCAACAAATATTTGCTGAATGATTATCAAGCACAACCTGCTGAAGTCATTTGATACTTTAATGGCCTGACTCTAACAACCTTGATAGTAAGTAATTGAGAGCCTTAAAAATTATAAACCCAGGTGAAAACTCAGGCATTTACGACAACCATCTCCCTTAGTAGCAATTAATTGTACTTTGAAATCCTCTTCCCTTGACATCAAGTTTAAATGTGCTCATTACCTAAGTGTGTGACAAAGGGTAGAATGAGGTAGGGATGGGACCATCCGAGGTAAAGTCAAGGACAGCGTAGGAGCAGAGAACTGAACTCAGGAAGAAGGACCCACTTTATACAGGAATGACAATGGTATCGACTAGAGGGAACCCTAAAAGCATCAGCGCATATGCCTGTAACCCCCACAGTCTCTTATTTCATTACACAATTCAGAAGAAAGTAAAATATGAGAAAAAAGATTAGTGGGTTTAGGGAGATAAGGCAGTGAATTAACGGCTCACTGTTTGGAGAGTATCATATATAATACCTCAGGACACAAATTTTTTGATGAATGATATCTTCAGGGAATTTTCAGACAAAATAAAAGTTTTCCAATTAGTTCTCTACAGATAATGTCACTTTCCCTCATAAAAACATTGTGGTCTATTTCATTTTTCACATGTAGTTTTGCTGCACATTTAGACAAAGGTGAGTGAACCCAACTTCACTCTCAGGATACATATTTTAAAATGGTGTACTGGCTCTTAGACAGGTAACTTCCACCAGCCAGCCCTCAAGGTGAATAAGAAACACCTTGTTGGCTCTTTGGAACACTAACTCTTTCAGGACATTACATTTCATCTCCGGTACACTAATTGGCAATTTGGGAGCCCGAAGCAGTAATGTATCTCCTAGAAGAGTTGTTGCCTCATACCTAGGGGGTAGTTTACTTTCCTAGTGGTAAAAAATAGCAGAGTTTGAAGAAATTTTCAACAAATATATAGACCTGGGCAAGTAGAACACAGATCTGTATATTACATGTAGCTCCAATGCCAGAGGCAGCCCTTGCAGTGGTGAGATCATCTTAGACCGACTCCCTTCCACTGTGTGACCAGGAAGGTAATTGCAGGCAGTGCGGCAGGGCAGCCAGCAAGTCATGATAAGACATTGTTTTGTTAGGTGAGCAGGCTTTGTGATGTCATCTGTCTTGTCAACAGACAGTATGAACCTGACCTTGTTTATTTGTGGGAAGCATTCACACTTCCAGAGGATTTTGTTTAACTCATTTCTAAAATGCACCAATCTATTTACTTTTAATGTTTCTTGCCAGAATGATTATATATTTATATCACATAATAAGATTCAGCCTCAGGTACTCTTCCTAAATTGCTAATGCTGTCTCTTAAATTTATTATTATTTTTTTTATACTTAGGGAAGCACTGTAGTATTATGCCTAAGAATTTGTCTCTGAAACTAGATGTTCAGAGTCTGTTTACTAACTTGTGGCTTGGTAAAGTTTGCATCATTTCTCTAAGACTATTCACTATCCTCCTCTTTAACATGGGATAAGAATAGTGATTTATCTCAGCTGTTGACCATGAGGAATGACTAAGATGATACTTGCCAAGTTCTTGCTATGTTCATGCCACATGGTTGTAAATCCCAAATTGTTACCTCTTGCCATCATTACTATTACACACACATAGTGAGGGTTGAAGTTTACATCATGATATGAAGCTTTCATTAAAAAGTTAATGACATAAAGAAAATTCTAAGGGAAGAGGACCTCAATAAACCTAGAAGACTGCATAAAACTAAAATAGGTAATTCTTTGTATAAATATTCTAATGTAACCATAAAAGATTTATTTAAAAACTTTGTTTTTAGACAAGAATGTACTTTAAAAAGTAGAAGACAATTGAAATTATCTATGGACTTTTACTGTTCACTGATTTAAACTTTTAACTCAGTACACATGAGCAGTCTTCCCTGTAGTTTGTCATTCACCCATCTTTCTTTCATACTAATAATTCTAAGTCACAGAATTCTAAAACAGGGGTAAGAATTGACCTGGTTGTTGCTTGATGAAATTCAAACCCTTAACTCTATCAGTTCATAGAGTTCCGTTCCCTGAGCAAATGTTTGATCTCTTTCAACCCTGTTTGTTTTTTTGTAAAACAGAGATAACAATACCTTATAGTATTGAAAAGAAAATAATTAGATCCAGCTGGCTCGACATAAAGCCATTAGGTGCTCTTTTAATATAAAGCAAGTTACTCTCCTGAAGTCCAGATTGCTCCTTGTGGTGAAGATTAAATAAGTCCCCTGAAACTCTGTCCAAGGTCATAAGACTGGCTTCAGCAAAGTCCTAGGTCTGCTACACCAGAACTAATCAAGTATGCTCTGATGAACATGTTCTTTATGAGATACTCCATGGAAAAGCATTGCATGGGTAGAAATTCATGAGCATTGCAGCTCAGAAATGCTGTACATTACAGCTCCCCGACCCCTTTGTAGATTCACAGTGCTCACTAATTTATTAAAGATCAAGAATTCCTTCAGCAGAGAAATCTATTTTACCTTACAGAATGCAGCATTTCTCAAACATGTTTGATGTTGGCACCCACTGACATCCCTCAGAAGGTGTGTGCTAGAGAGAGCTGATGGTCTAATTGAGGTTGCGGATGATTATTGTGTATCAGTTTATGACATTTTCTCTAGCAGAGCTTAGACACCCACACAAACACACCTAGAGAGTTCACCTATGAACCTGGTTTAGTAAAGGATTTAGTGACTGTAGGGACAGTCACTGAGACAAAGGACATGAATAGAGAAGCATGACTAAGGAAAAGATAACATTTGGACTTTTGAAGTTTTTGTATCTCTGGGTCAGCTGAGTAAGAATGTATGACTAGAAATTGGGCACATAGGGGTAACTTCCAAAAGATATTTTTTGGAATCCAAATGAAGTTATATGCTGAATAATGATGCTTCAATCAAATGATGAACTGAATAGACAATGGTGGTTCCATATGATTATAGTGGAGCTGAAAAATTCCTATCACCTAGCAGCATTGTAGCTGTCAGAGTCTCATAGCAATGGGCCATACCACGTAGCCTAGGTGTGTAGTACAAGTAGGCTGTCCCCATCTAGGTTTGTGTAAATATACTCTATGATATCCTAACAATGACAAAGTGGCCTAATAATGCCTCTGTCAGAATGTAGCCCCATCCTCAGGCCATGTATGCTAGTTTTCATTAACTGATACATTTAATCAACAAATTTAGATACCAAAGCTTAGAGAGGACAATGGAATCTTGGCAGTTCATGTAATTGTATGGTGGGAGTGTTTTATATTAAAAGGAGAATGGGACCACCTTATACACACAAATGCTCTAGAGTCACTAACATGATTCCAGACAGCATTGGAAAAGACACAGAAAAGACATGCCAATCTATTTATCCTCTGCGTAATGTCTTCATTAGAAAAGTAAAAATGCTGAAGAAACCCAGGTTTGAATTGGGAAAACTCATGGAGCTTCATGGTAAAGATAGTAGTTCTGGAAAAGCTGCTGGGGACAAGACACGTGCTAAAGTTGAACAAGCTGATGGATATGAACCACCAGTCCAAGAATCTGTCTAAAATTCAGGCTTTTAACAATGACAAATAAATAATCCTATTTGTGAAAAAAAAAAAAAAAGAGTAGGCAAAGGAAGAGAAAGTATTAATGGACAAAATTTTAACGGATTGTTCTGATCTTTTCCACGTTATTATTGATTACTCTATGACTACTTTTCATCTTAATGAACAAAAAACACTCAGGAAGTTTTCAATATGTCTAAAGTAGATAATGAAGGGCAGATTTCAACTGCTAAGACAGGCCTCTTGACCTCTTGACTTATGCTGACTTTGTCCATTTCCCAATACCCACTATCAACACTCTCTTTTGAACACAGTACTCTAATTAGGTTTTTATTCTCATATACCTTACAGCCCAGATTTAGATTGATGTAAATATCAGTGCTAAATTCTGGAGTGTGAGTTATAAAACCTACAGGAGTGGGGACAAGGTTCTCAGTGGATATTTTTATTACTGTTAGAGAGCCAATAAAATTAGTAAGGGTCTTATCTGAGCCTATTACTCTGAACTATCATAGGAAATTAGAAGAAGTTAGTATTTTAGTATAGCAAGTAAAGTAAGAACAGTTGATTAATTTTTAAATAGCACAATTTCTCTCAATGAATTAAATTTTAATGTTTTACATAGGAAATTAAGCAAAATGATTGTATCTGACAAAATATATATTTATATAGATATATACCTGTATGTGTTTATAGCACAACAATGGAAATACAATTCAATAGTCAAACTAAGAGCAAACTTTTGCTGGGTTGTATTTCATCACTTACATCCATACTGTCAGTACTTAAATTTTGTTTTTTAACTATTTCCAAAATAGTTATTTTCAATCACAATAAAAAGGAAATATTCACATTTTCTGGGAAAAAAATGTCGAAGATGCTTATGCTGAATGAAATGTGTGTCAACAAAGAAAAACATCAAATCAGAACCAATTGTTCTAATGTTCTGAACTGTCTTAGACAAAAGTACAGGCTGATCTCATTAATAGTGCAAAAAACATTTTTAAAAGGAAAACTAGCTGGGCTGGTTGTTG
>NW_003852435.1:8227308-8230096 GCF_000181295.1 Otolemur garnettii
TTTGATGTCTGAAATCAAAGCATTGGCAGGACCTTGTTCTCTCTGATGGCTTTAAGGAAGAATCTTGCCTTGCCTCTTCTGGCTTCTTATGTTTGCTGGCAATCTTGGCGTTTCTTGGGTTGTGGATGCATCATTCCAGTCCCATGGCCATGCATATTTGCATCATTTACATGTGTGTGTGTTTTGTGTACAAATTTCCCTCCTTTTAAAGTACATAAGTCATGTTAGATTAGGGCCCACCTAATGACATCATTTTAACTTGATTCCCTCTGTAGATAATATTTCCAAACAAGGCCACATTCTAGGACTTGGATATATATTTTTGAGTGGGCACAATTTAATCTGTAACACCATTGTTGGAATTTTGTCTATAGAGATAGAGAAATCCTCTTTGTCTACACCCCAGACCTTTCTCCTATCTGAGGAATGTTTGGCACATCATCTGGTTTTCTCATTTAGCCACTCAACAATCCAAATAGAAGTAAGAGATTACCTTCAACTTTTCCATGTGAGCTGTTGTTGTCTGCTGTTTGTTGGTTATTGTGATGATTAGCCTTGGTTGCATAGAATCCTCTAGGGATTCTCAACCTGTGGGTCGCAACCCACAGGAACTGTATTAAAGGGTTGCAGCATTAGGAAGGTTGAGAACCACTGCTCTAGAGAGATTATGTAATCATTCTGGGGAATGACCTAAGATTGGGGTTTTTGAAAATGTTTCCAAGTGAATCTATTATTTGAATAAAGCTGAGAACCTCTACATTAGGGATAATCTTGAATTTATGATTTACTGATCCTGCATTCTTTCAGAGCATTCTTTGCTCTAAGATTACCATTACCTCTTACTGGTTTTCTCTCTTGCACTCTAGGTCCCTGTTAAATATTATAGCATAACTTCTTCAAAATATTAGATAAGCAGGCTAGATGGATAACA
Organism: Otolemur garnettii; assembly: GCF_000181295.1. Classification (NCBI taxonomy): domain Eukaryota; kingdom Metazoa; phylum Chordata; class Mammalia; order Primates; family Galagidae; genus Otolemur; species Otolemur garnettii. The sequence continues at coordinate 8,228,240 of NW_003852435.1, forward strand.
CAGAGAAGAAAAGGTGCTTGGGCATCCAAGAAGAATTATGTTGGCTGTGGGAGAAATGTTTAAGTTTCAGTCACAAGGGGGCAAAACCAATAAATCTTGCCTGTTGTCTTTGAACTCCATTTCTAGTGTCTTTGTCTATTGGAGACAAAGAGAAAGGTAAACTCATAATAACAGGCCCTGAAGAGTGCTAGAGACCTCAGAGAGCAACCAGCCCAGAGATAATCCCATGAATTTGGTTAGAGAGGGGAGAGGGTGGGAGAAGAAAAGTGTAATGTCCCTTTATAGTAAAATGCAAATACTGAGGATGAGAAGGTTATTCTTTTTAAAAGTATGTTTTAAATTTATCATGGCTTGGAAAATACTATCACTAAAATAATCATTGGGAAATAAATGAGCTTATTATATATGAAGGGTATTAATGGATAATACTCTATGCATGGCTTTCCATATTTGTTTTTAACATTTCTTTCCTCTTTTGAAAGGGAATGTGTGAATGTGCATGTCATGTGTATATGTATTTCAGTATCCTAAGTTATCATTATCACATCCCAACATTTGGTACCACTGAAAAGGAGTTAATATATTGCATCAAATAATATTATTTTGAAGTATTTTTCTAAGGTCATGAGCATTATATTATCTATTTAAGCAATGACTTAGAAGGAAAATGTTGGGAAAAAGTAAGACAAAGCCAACTCAGAACAATAGCTAACGCCTAGTTTTACTTGAGTGATGAGTTTGAGTATTGGCTAAGATTATCTGATTTTTTTTATACCACTAACCCATGGTAGGAAACACACTTGTGTCCATTCCAGTTATAGTCCCCAAGTGTTAGATTAGTTAACAGTAACATTGCAGACACTTAAGTTGGTTGATTTAGAGATGTTACTTGCAAAATAAAGTTTATTTAGTTTGTATCATTTTAAAGATAATTCTATTGCTAAGGGAATGCATTGAAAAGTACTTTAATAAGACTACTGAAAAAAAAAAAAAACATAGCAGGCAAGTTCCCAGAAGAAGTGTATTATTATAATGCTCTGAAGGATTATATTCTCTAGAGAGAAGTGACCATCTATTGGACACAATAGCCTTTAAAGCCATTTTATTTTTAAGTTTAAATAAAGATCTATGAGATATACTGTTTTGAATCCCAGAATTCAAATACAATCTTTTATATTGTCAATCTTTCTTGAAGTATAAAGAGATGAGAATAAAGAGAAAATTATTTCATCTTAAATTTAGCCCCATATACACTTTTTTCTTTTCAACTCACCTTTTATGAATACTGCCTATGAAGTGGGAATTATAGAGAATACAAAATAACTGACATAATTCCCCAAATATAGGAGTCTGTTGTATATATGAAGTGATCATATGTGTATAATTTTGTTTAGAAAAATACTGCAGGAGTAGCAATAATTTAAATAATTAATGAAATTTTGAGTCATTAATTTTAAATCAAGAATTCTAACTCCATGAAAACAGGAGTTATGTTTATCTTGAGTATTTCTAAATCCATCTTAGATAGTATCTTAAACATTGCTGGCATTTAATAAATATTTTTGGAATGAACAAATGAGAGGCAAAGTTGGGATGAGGAGACAGTGGATGTTCTGGTAAGGAGGACTGAAATTTGAACTAGAAAATCTGCTAAAAGTAACCTGGAAAAGCTGAAAATTAAGGTGGACCTTGAAGAATTGATAGGATGTGGACAAAATAAATGCAAGTATAATGTGTATGGTTATAGGCTGATATACATATATGTGTGCTAATATGTGTGAATATACGTGTGTAGAAACAACTGATAAAATCAAAGTGCTAGGTGTGGACATGTTGTGAATAGTGATGATAATAAGC
>NW_003852435.1:8234452-8236230 GCF_000181295.1 Otolemur garnettii
ATTCAAGGAAATCCCTATCAAAATACCAACATCATTTTTCACTTAGTTAAAAAAAATTCTAAAATTTATATGGAACAATAAAGAGCCAAAGCAATCCTAAGCAAAAACAAAAGAAAATAAAACAAAGTAAACAAACCTAATCAAACAAACAAACACAAAAACAACAAAACTGGAGGCATCACATTGCTTGACTTCAAATTATACTACAAGGCTATAGTAACCAAAACAGCATGGTACTGTATAAAATAGACACAGAATACTAGTCCCCAGAATAAAGAATAATGAACAGAATAGTGATCCCAGAGATAAACCTACATGCTTATAGCCAAATGATTTTTGACAAAGTCAATAAGAACATACTGTGGGGAAAGAACATCCTATTCAATAAACGGTACTGGGAAAGTTGGATTGCCATATGCAGAAGAATGAAACTAGATACCTATCTCTCACCATATACAAAAATCAACTCAAGGCTGATTATAGACTTGAATATAAGACTTGAAAATACAAAAATATTGGAAGACAACCCAGGGAAAGTGTTTCTGGACATTGGTCTAGACAAAGAACTAAGACTAAGAACTTAAAAGCATAGGCAACAAAAACAATATAGAGAATGATATATAATTAATCCAAAAAACTCTCTACAGCAAAAGAAATAATTAACAGAATGAACAGACAACCTGAACAACGGGAAAAATATTTTCAGATTATGCATCTGACAGGGGACTAATATCCAAAATTTATAAGGAATACAAGTCAATAAACAAAAACAACCCAACTAATCTGTTTAAAAAGTGGGCCAAGGGAATGACAAAAGAAGATATACAAATGACTAGCATGAATGCAAAAAAATGTTTAACATCACTAATCATCAGAGAAATGCAAATTAAAACCACAATAAGATATCATCTTAACATCAATCAGAATGACTACTATTAAAAAGACAAAAAATAACATGTTGGTGAGGATGCAGGGAACTCTTATATGACATTAGTGGAAATATAAATTAGTGCAACCTCTATGGAAAACAGTATGAAGATTTCTCAAAGAACTACAAGTAGTATTAACATTTGATTCAGCAATCCCATGACTGGATATCTACACAAAGGAAGAGAAATCAATATATTAAAAATATATATCTGTATTCATATGTTTATCACAGCACTATCCATGATAGAAAAGGTATGGAATAAATCTAAGATTAATCAGTTTAATCAATCTGTCCATCAGCAGAGGATTAGATAAAGAAAATGTGGTATGCCCATACTGTAGAACATTATCCAGACATATAAAGAATGAAGTTATGTCTTTTGCAACAACATGGATGAAACTGGAAGTCATTATCTTACACGAAACCACTCAGACACAGAAAGACAAATACTGCATGTTGTCCCTTAGAAGTAGGAGCTAAATAATGTGTACACATGGAGGGGAGTGTGGAACGATGGACAATGGGAGACTCAGAGAGGGGAGAGGGTGGGAGAGGAGTGATGAGAGGTTGCTTGGTGGACACAATGTACATTATTCCAGTGACAGAAGTACTGAAGACTCTGACTTCATCACAAGGCAATTAATTTATGAATGTAGCAAAATTGCAGTTGTAGCCTATGAATATACACAAAAAGTTTCTTAATTATATAAGATTTATAACTTTTACTTTTTCCCAATGATGTAGTTATAGCTAACATTTTGTTATACAGATCATACATTAAGTAGAAACAGAATTTCTTTTTTCTTTCTTAAGACTTCCTACATTGGATACTTTTTTCTTCCATTCT
>NW_003852435.1:8236779-8237413 GCF_000181295.1 Otolemur garnettii
AAAAAAAAGACTTCTTACATTTTAAGACAATTTTCTCAAAACTGTATCAGGCTAATCTTTTTTAATTCTTCCAAAAGACTAAAAATTCTGAATATGAACTTTTTGTTTTTGTCAGCCTGCTTGATTTTTGATGTTAAAGAATTTGTTTAGAGATATTGTTTATTTTATGGGAAATAAGGTTCATTCACCCAAAGGTATTTATTTATTTATTTTTAGAGACAGAGTTTCACTTTATCACCCTTGGTAGAGTGCTGTAGTGTCATAGCTCAAAGCAACATCCAACTTCTGGGCTTAGGTGATTCTCTTGCCTCAGCCTCAAGAGTAGCTGGGACTACAAGTGCCTGCTACAATGCCTGGCAATTTTTTTGTTGCAGTTTGGCTGGGGCTGGATTTGAACCAGCCACCCTTGGTATATGGGGCCAGTGCCCTACCCACTGAGCCACAGGCACTGCCCCAATTTATTAAGTGCCTAGAAGGCATTGTTCTAGGTTCTACAGAAACAGTTATTGATAACACAGACAAACTTTCTGTCCTTCTGGAACTTATATTTTAGTGACAAGACCAGTAAAATAAAAGTAAAATATTTTGTATGTTAGATAGTGATAAATACATTAAAGAGATTAAACTGAGCAAG
>NW_003852435.1:8237752-8240731 GCF_000181295.1 Otolemur garnettii
TTAGTGAGCCTTCCTTGTTGAGAAAGGACAATGCAGGGGTCAGGAAAGAAATACGGACACTTGGTAGGAGACATGTGATCAACTAGGCAAGAAGGGCTGCTGAGACCAGACTGGTAGCAGCAGAGGTGGTGAGATATGGTAAAATTTGAGTTGATATTGAAGGTGGAGCCAATTAGGTTTGAACTCAGTGAAGTACAACAGAAAAAGAGCCAAAGATGAATCCAAGACTTTTGCCCCAAACTGCTGGAAGAAGAGAGCTGCTGTAACGAGATGAGGAGGGAAGGAGAGCAGTTTTGGAGTAAAGATGAAGAGCTGGTTTTTGGACATTTTGAGCTGTTCCTTAGACTAATCCAGAAGGAGTTAATTAAATAGGCATTTGGAAAGTATAGGCTGATGATAACAAAATTGGTAGTTGCCAGCATAGCAGTGATATTTAAAACCATGAGATTAGACCAGATCATCAAAGAAGTGAGAGTCTCAGAAATGAAGAGAGAAGAGGTTTAAGGACTTCCTTTTGAAGTCTTCCAACATCAAGAACTAGAGAAAATGAAAAAAAAAAATGAAGTCAACAAAATAGAATGAGGATTGAGTGGACAGAGGAATGAAGGGCCCTGGAAGCTTCATTGGAGAAACAAGTATGTAAGGATGTCAAGTGCTGCTGCTAGGTCAGTAATATGAGGCCGGAGAAGTGACCATTACAATTAGAGAGGAGACATTGTTGTGGTAAAGTGATGGGGGCCGATGTACAATTAGAGTGGGTTTAAGAGAGAAAGGGATGAGACGAATGGGAGACAGTCTAAATAACTCTTTCAGGGAAATTAATGACAAATTTCTGATTATTATATGTAAATCCTAAGTTAAAAGTGTTAATAAAAATTACTGCTATTAATATTTTAATATACTGCAATATTCATCTTCAAACGAATATTATAGCTTGCAAAATAATCATCTTGAGCAACTTACTCTCTTTCCAAACATTCTTTCAGTGGCCAAATGGTTTAATTTTTTAAACATGATTAGAACATAAGAGATCATCTCTATAAACTGATTTAGTTTCTGATTCCTATTATATAGGAATATAGGCATTCATAATTATTGAGAAAGCAGTCAAGGACTCAGGTACTTTTTAAAAATTAAGGAGGTGGCCCAAGATGGCTGACTAAATGCTGCTAGTGTGCATCTCTACCATGGATGGAAGCCCAACATAGCAATTAGATATTTACACTTTATAGATCTCCTAAAAGAGAATGCTGGAATTCAACAGAGAATCCACAGGAGAAACTAAAAGAAAAAAAGAGGGAAGCCAGGCATTCTATTTGATTGGTATTGGTGGGGAAGCTCTCAGATGTGGGGGAGGCATAAGTGAGACCCCTAAAGTTCTGCACTCCCACCATGAACTTTTACAATTCTAGCTAAGAGAGAGCTCCTTGACCTTTCTAGGGAGATGGCTAGAGATTGTATAAAGGTCTTGCTCTGGAGAAGGAGCTTGTATAGAGTCCCACAGGCTTCCAAACCCTGAGCAGCTACAGCACACTGCTGCTCTGAAACAGCCCCCAGAGGTCTGCATCCTGCCCTGGGGCCCCATCCTCTACACTCTTTGGGAAAGAGAAAGACAGGCGCTTTCAGATGCCCCAAGTACAAATACTGCACTCCTGCTGTAGGACTCAAACATGAGCAAACCTCCCGCCCCACAACTTCCTACCTCCCCTCAGCTGCCTGGCCCTGACGCTCATGCTGAGAGGCCCACTCTTCCCATTAGTAGGTCCACAGTGCAGCCAGCACTGCCCAGCCTAAGCATTCTGCAGTGGCTGGGGGATGAGCCCACCCATCCCCTATCACAGCCAACAGCAAAGTGTACTACTGGGGCCCTGAGAGCAAGTCTGCTGCCTGGTCCTGCCCCACCAGGACTCCAAACCCTTGGGTTGGGATTGCCTAGGCCAGTCCACCACTATTAACACCTGAACAGTCTTTGGGGCCTGAGGTAAGGCTGACCCACCCTGCCCAAACCACCACAGCTGGAACCAATTGCATGCAGCACCTGCAGGCCAGGGGACTAGTCCACTCAACCTGTTGCAGATAAAGCCACCAGCACAGATATTTTGGTATTATATAGATACAAACCGTGTGACATGAAGCAGGTAAGATAAAACAAAAAAGTCTTTATTTAGACTTTTTTATACCCATGTGTAAACAAAATTAGTAATAATTTATTATCATAAGATACTCCAGTTTTAATATGTATAAAATTAATATCTTTGATGGGTCAGTCATACTACATTATAATTATGAGAGAAAGCTTTAAGCTGAAGAACATACTGATGAAATAATATCTGTAATATATATATGTACATCTATAGCTATATATATACCCCATCCTACTGTTTCTCCTCTCATTTCCCTAAGCCATTCTATTTTAGAACAGGAAATATTATTTTGCTTTGATTTCATTATTTATTATATACTGATAGTCTATATTATAATATGCACTTTAAGGCTAAATTTGCATTTGCTAAAAATAGTATATTAATATCTTCTGAAGTTCCAAGACATCTGTCAGATGCCTTGTTATACACAGATTTTATGTCAGATCCATGTATTACATTTTTTGATTGACATGAAAGACTTTAGTACCTAATTTGAGATCATTTTTATCACTGTATTCATGTAAGTTAAAGGTTTGAGATTACATGAATAATTTTACAGCTAGTTTAATATGCTTCATAGTTTTTTCCCCCCTGTATTAACTAAAGACTACTGTTTGCATGCAATTTGGTTTAAAGATGTGATTAATATGCTTTGGAATTTTACTTTGTGTTTTATCTAGGATCTGATATCTAAAGGCAAATTCTAGCTCATGCCTCTTTTCAGGGACTTTGGAAAGCCATGAAAAGAGAAATATTACAGAAATCTTTTGGAATGGGAAATCAAGTTGGATAGGTAGTGGAAGGACAGGATTTCTGTTTTTTTTTTTTTTTTTTT
>NW_003852435.1:8241044-8246098 GCF_000181295.1 Otolemur garnettii
GTTGTCTTTTTGCTTTACTTGTGTCCTTAGCTGTGTAGAAGCTTTTCAGCTTAATTAGGTCCCATTTGTTAATTATTGTTGTTGCTGTGATGGCTACTGAAGTTTTTGTCATAAAATATTCCCCCAATCCAACATCATCAAGAGTTTTTCCCACAGTTTCTTCTAAGAGTATTGTTGTTTCATGCCTTAGATTTAAGTCTCTTATCCATCTGAAGTCAATTTTTGTAAGGAGTGAAAGGTATAGGTTGAGTTTCAGTTTTTTACATGTGGTTTTCCAGTTCTTCCAGCACCATTTGTTCAATAGGGATTCTTTTCCCCACTGTATACTTTTGTTTGGTGTATCAGAGATCAGGTGACAAGTAGAGACTGGTTTCATCTCTTGGTTTTCTATTGTTCCATATGTCTATATCTCTATTTTTGTGCCAATACAATGCTGTTTTGATCACTGTGGACTTGTAATGTAGCCTGAAGTCTGACAGGGTGATGCCTCCAACTTTGTTTTTATTACTAAGAATAGCCTTAGCTATACAGGATTTTTTCTGGTTCCATACAAAATTAAGTACTATTTTTTCCAGTTCTTCAAAATATGATGTTGGTATTTTAATGAGGATTTAATTGAATCTGTAGATTGTTTTGGGTAGAATAGACATTTTGACAATGTTGATTCTTCCTAGCCAAGAGCATGGTGTATTTTTTCATTTGTTAGTGTCTTCTGCAATTTATTTTCCTAGGGGTCCATAATTATCTTTGAAAAGATCTTTCACCATTTTTGTTAGGTATATTCCTCAGTATTTCATTTTCTTTGAAGCTACTGTGAAGGGAATTGTGTCCTTGATTTGCTTCTTAATTTGGCTGTTATGGGCTTATACAAGGGCTACTGATTTGCTGATATTGATTTTATGGTCTGAGACATTACTCTATTTCCTGATGAATTCTCAGAGATTTATGGTTGAGTCTCGGTGTTTTCTATGTATAAGATCATATCATCAGCAAAGAGAGAGAATTTGACCTCTCTGCCCCCATTTGGATGCCCTTTATGTCCTTCTCTTGGCTGATTGCATTGGGTAGAACTTCTAGCACTATGTTGAATAATAGTGGCAATAGTGGACATCTTGTCTGGTTCCACCTCTAAGTGGAAAAGTTTTCAGTTTTATACCATCAGTATGATATTAGTTGTGGGTTTATCATAGATAGCTTCAATTAGCTTAAGAAATGTGCCACCTATGCCTATCTTCTTAAGTGATCTTGGTAGAAAAGGACACTGCATTTTGTCAAATGCTTTTTCTGCATCTATTGAAAGATCATATGGTCTTTGTTTTTGCTTCTCTTAATATGGTGAATTAAATTTTTGGATTTTCATATGTTAAACCAACCTTATATCCCTTGGGTGAAGCCTACTTGATTGTGATGTATAATTTTTTTTGAGTAGCTGCAATCTACTAGCTAAGATTTTGTTGAGTGTTTTTGTATTTATATTCATTAGTGAAATTGGTTTATAGTTCTCCTTTTTAGTTAGGTGCTTTTCTGGTTTTGGAATTGAGGTGATGTTTGCTTCATATAATGTGTTGGGGAAGATTCCTTTCTTCTCAATGTTTTGGAATAGGTTCTGCAGAGTAGGTGCAAGTTCATCTTTGAAGGTGTGATAGAATACTGATGTGAAGCCATCTGGCCTGGGCTTTTTTTTTTTTTGGTGGGAGCTTTTCTATTGTTTCTGCAATCTCAGTGCTTGATATTTGTTTGTTCAAGAGATCTATTTCTTCCTGGTTAAGTCTAGGAAGATGGTGTGATTCTAGATATTGGTCCATGTCCTCTATATTGTTAAATTTCTGGGCATAAAGTTTTTGGTTGTCGTCAGAAATAATCTCCCACCTCTGTGATATCATTTGTTATTTCCCCCTTTCATTTCTGATTGAGGTAATTAGAGATTTTACTTTTCTATTTCTAGTTAATCTATCCAATGGTTTTATTTATCTTTTCAAAGAACCAACTGCTATGGCAGTTCTTAGTATTTTAGGCTGTACTACAAGGCCATAGTGGTCAAGACAGCATGGTACTGGCACAGAAATAGAGACAAAGACATTTGGAGTCAAATAGAAAATCAGGAAATGAAACTAACAACTTACAACCACCTAATCTTCCATAAAAGAAATAAGAACACACACTGGGAGAATGACTCCCTATTCAATAAACGGTGCTGGGAGAAGTGGATATCCACATGGAAAAGACTGAAACTGAACCCACACCTTTTTCCACTCACAAAAATTTTATTTATTATTATTATTATTTTTTTTGAGACAGAGTCTCACTTTATCACCTCAGGCCTAGTGCCATGGCATTATGACCCATAGCAACCTCAAATTCTTGGGCTTTAGGGATTCTCCTGCCTCAGCCTCCCCAGGGTCTACCACAACAATAGGATATTTTTTAGAGATGAGTTCTCTCTCTGGCTCAGGCTGGGCTTGAACCAGTGAACTTAGGCAATCCACCCAGCTCAGCCTCCCAGAGTACTAGGATTACAGGCATGAACCTCCATACCCATTCCTTTTCTCTGTTAAATTTAAAGCCTAGCTTAGCAGAATATAGAATTTGGGCTGAAAATTCTTTTGTTTAAGTAGATTAAATGTAGATGAAGAAAATTCTTTTGTTGTAGATTAAAGATAGCCATTGTCTTCTGGCATAAAAGTTTTATTTGAGAAGTCCCTGATGTATTTTCCCCTATATGTCAAATGGCACTTACTCCTGGCAGCTTGCAGAATCTTGTCTTTTGTTTTAACTTTGGCAGGTTCATGATAATGTGTCATGGAGAAGTTCTATTTGAGTTGAGATGACCTGGGGTCCAATATCCCTCTGAAAGGAGTGTGTCAAAATCTTTGGTGATGTTTGGGAAATTTTCATTGATGATATCCTATAGTAGGGCTTCCATTCCTCTGGGGTTTTCTTCTTTCCCTTCTGGGATATCTTTAACTCATATGTTTGAATGCTTCATGATGCCCCATAATTCTGTCAATGAACATTTTGCTTTCTTTCTCTTTTTTTTTCTGTCTCTCTAATAGCCTAAGTTAGCTCAAGAACTTTATCCTCCATCTCTGAGATTTCTTCTTCTACATGGTTTAATCTGCTATTGACACTTTGTACTGCATCTTTAAAGTTCCCTGATTGCTTCAATTCCTTAAGTCCCACTATATCCTTTCTATATTCTTCATATCATTCATTTCTCATTTGATTCTGTTTTTGGATTTCCTTTGGTTATTTTCTACTTTCTCAGCAATTTCCTTCATTGTTTTTACCATCTATATTTTAAATTCCCCTTCTGTCATTTCTAACATTTCTTTATAGGTGGACTCCTCTGCAGTAGCTACCTCATGATCCCTTGGGGATCTTTTTAGCAGTTCTTATAGCATAAATCTGCTAGCAGTGAATTCTCTTGGTTTTATGAGTAATTCTGTGTGTGTATGTTGGGGGAAGGGATTTTGGGTCAAAATGTTTATATTTCATGTACATTTTTGAAAAATACTTATCTGGTTAAAATTCTAGGTTCAAAGTTTTCTACACTGATATTTTCTTTTCTTTTTTTTAAATTAAATGATAGCTGTGTACATTAATGTAATCATGGGGTACAGTGGGGTGTTTTCGTATACAATTTGAAATATTTTCATCAAACTGGTTAACATAGCCTTTATGTCATTTTCTTAGTTATTGTGTTAAGACATTTATATTCTACTCTTAGAAAGATTCACTTGTACCCTTGTAAGATAAACCAAATAAGTGATCTCTCCAATCACCCTTCCTCCACCCTGAGTTTAATCTACTCATTCCCTTTCAGTGAAATAATTCAGTTTACATTCCTCTTTCCCTAAAAAAATCATTCTTTTCCTAGAAGTTGTTCTTTTCCCACTCTATGAGATTCTACCCTAGACATGCATAGATTCAGTCAAATATTTAAGAGATCTCTGAAGATTTCTAACCTATCTGTGTCCATACAAAGATTTATATGATGATTCCAGCTACACAGAAAATCACAGATTTTGAATATTAACTTGACAGAAATAGTCACTGAAATATCAAGTATAATCATTATGACAAAAGTCAACTTTTTAGTCAAGTTGATGAATAGTTTTCCATTAAAGTCATGGTGGGTCAGTGAGAAGATTGGGATTTGGAGTTGGAGTCTTGGGTTTGAACTTTGACTTCAGTATTTACTATCAGTATGTAGTTGGATGAGTCATTTATTCACACCTCGTTTTTCTTATCAGTGAATAGAAGTAATAATACTAACCTCATATGGCTGTTTTGGAGAATATGTGCATATGCAAATACAGAATCAAAATGTGACTAATAGAAAAATATGATTTGAGCCCATTGCTGTCTATTATCAAAAATTTATTTACACAGATATTTGCTGAATATGTGTTTTTCTGTTGAAGTTTAGGCTTCATAACACCTTTAACTAATTAATTAACAGACTTATTTCTTTATTCCCAGTCTTGTGCTCCCTAAGGAACTAGTCCTACTATACTGATACATTGATGTGGTACATGTCTGTTCTATAAAAATTAGGTCAACTTGGGGTGGCCAATGTAGGGAGGTGGTCAAGTATGGTTCTGCTGTATATGGTTGCAACTGTGTCATATCTATACTAAATACTTCTTTCCCAAGATATTTTTACTATTCTCTGGACAAAGTCCAAAATCTCTACTCTGCATAGCATATTTAGGAGCTCAATTCTACCTTGCTACCTTCCTAGGTCCCTTCCACCACTCCCAACCCTCCACTGATCTGCTTCGTGTCATGTTAAGTGTTTTTCTTTATGTTTATTTTGAAACAATTTAAATACAATCTTTGCTTTTTATACACTTGATAAATTCTAAGTATCTTTTAATAAACCATGAAAAGGACATTATTTTATTGAAGACTAACCTAACCCTGTCCTGACCTAGGTAAAGAATTAAATAAGCTCTCATTTATCCTCATCATAATGCTATGTACATACTTCTAATCACTTATTATTTTGTATCAAAACTGTTCATTTTTTTGTCTCCTTGATGAAGTCTTGG
>NW_003852435.1:8246570-8270037 GCF_000181295.1 Otolemur garnettii
ATTTTTGAAGGTTATATAGTAGGAATCAAGTTATCTAGTAAGAATGCCCCTGTTGCTGGACAATACTAACATGCTCATGTTATTTGTTATAGAGCCTGTGTACAGATATATGTTATAAATATGCTTTAATTTTCTTTGCAAATTTGATTCCAAGAAAATGTCATTGATTAATAGAAATCCAGATATTTTGGTGAAAACAATTAAAGGACTAATTAGACTAATATTTAAAAATGACAATTAAGCACCAAATATTTTTACACAAGAGCTGCATCCAATGGGAAGATGCACAAAGAATTACAATTCAAAATCAGAATGGAGGAGATATGGAAAGAACAAATAAGAAATTTGTAACTATGCTCCATGTTGCCACCCTTCAGGGAATTTAAGAAAATGCTTAAATGATGGCAGGGTAGGAGCTCTTTTCAGTAAAGAGATTTTGAGGTTTTAATCAAATGCATTAGATTAGAATTTGAATTTATTCCAGTGTCAGTCTATGGTACTAGAACCTATTTTATTACTTCTGCACTCTTAAAAATAATGCCTCTTCAGAACATGTAGTCTTAACTCTGTTCTAGCTTTATTGATTTGTACCATTGCCCTTATAAACACATACTTCAGAAAGTACATTATATGATGGATTTTAAGACATGGGCCAAATGGCCATGACCAAGGATTATTTTTTAATTCCAAACCTATATATGTCATTATTTTAGTAATGGTAACATTAGCCTTCGTGAATGAATCATTTTAATAGATTTAATACAGTCTTTTAATGTTAGTACTTTAAAGTCCTTATATCTGTTGGCTTCTCTCCTACCTATGAGTGAAGGTCCTCTTTCAGAAGAGAACTGACTCTTGAACCCACTAAGAGCTTTAGAATGTTATATATTTTGCTTTAATTGAATATCAGAATCCAGGTCTCTGTGTTAGTTCAGATTCTATAAAAAGCAGATGCCAAGATTAGACATTAAGGTTTCTTTGGGCAAGTGATTGTGAGGGAAATGGAGAGTGGGGCAGGGGAGGCTGGGAGAATCAATAGATTGTGATGCTGGTCTGACCCTTGTGAGTGAGAGAAGTGAAGAGGAATCTGACACTGCAGAATTGTTAAATGATAGGTGAGAAATCACAGACATCGTGGACGTGTCCAAACAAGGACAGAAGACAGTATTTTTACTGCTGTATAATTGTTGTATTCAGACCTACCCTCTTTGGATAACACTCCTGTCTCTTACCTCTTGTTTTTCATTAAAACCTTTCTAAGACTGGCATTTGTGAGAATATGAATTGCCTTCTCTTGTTATTAAGGAAATGATCTCTTGCAAATGTGACAATAGTTGATAATGTGCACACTCTGCTTCCTGACAACACCTTTTCATTTTTGTGTCTGAGACTTTTGTACATGAAGAGGCACATCAATATTCATTTGTTCTTTCTTTAATGCTCAATGTATTATTCACAAAAATGTAATAAAACTTTTAGAGCCATTTTTAGCTTTTTAAAATGAGTTACATATGTTGTATTTCATTAGAAAAATTCAGCTATAATTAGGACATCATTATGACTGAGTAATATACCTTAAACAGAAGGGAGAGGACACACAAACACAGTTGTTACTTGACCAGTTGTATTTACACTGAAACCCTGCATTTCATCACTTCTTCATAAGTTCTCTATATGGATGTCTACCAGGTATCATAGGTACAGTTAAACAACTGAGAGCTTTGTAAGGTTTAGTGATAAAAGATACCTTCTCTAATTAGTCAGGTTTAGGGTCCTGGTTTATTAGCTACAAGGTTCCTGGTTGGGACGTGGGTCTGCCTTGCTTCTCTTGAGGTGATTCAAGATTGTGTTGTTGAATGTGTATGCAACGAAGTATTATTCTGCTTAAAAGAACAAAGGTTCATGGAGGAACCTGGAGGACATTATGCTAAGTGAAAAAAAGCCAGACACAGAAAGGCCAATACTGCATGTTCTCATGCATATGTGGAATCTAAAACAAGGCAGAGAGGGGGTGGGGAGAATGTTGACCAAAGGGTGCAAAGATTTTGTTAGACAGGAGGAATAATTTTTTTGAGATGTATTGCATAGCATGGTGACTATAGTTAGTTATAGTATATTATATACTTAACAAGTTACTAAGATAAAAATTTCAAATATTCTGTGCACAAAAATAAGTATTTGAGGTGATGGATATGTTAATTTGCTTGACTTAGTTCTTTCACATTTTATATATGAGGGCTGTCCAGAAATAAGTCAATCATTGTCAATGCTGTATATCACATGACATACCTGAATACTTGCCAGACAACCCTCACATATCATGATGTCACTTTGTATCCCATAAATATATGTAATTATGATCTTTAAGTTTGCAATAAAATAAAAAATAGAATTTAAAGAACAGAACAAAACAAAAACGCAAAATTGAGATTCTGGATAGTAGGACTGAGTCAGTTGACTTAGTCCTTGCTAATAAGGTAGTACATTTATTTTTTAATCACCTTGGAACACAGTTCAAATTCTGCATTGTCACTGGACTGTGCCTAATGTCCCTTTTTACCCCTACCTGTCTGTTACACACATATGTGACCCACAGAAATGATCAGTGTGTTCTGTTCTTGGCAAATTCCTACCCTTTCCAAGACTATCTGATTTATTCACGTTTACTTTTTCTTTCTTGCTTATGCAAAGAGAAACAAGTACAAGTCTAAATTTTAGAAACATATAATTAGTGGGAGAAACATAAATATGTCAAACAAGTGTATACACACATGGCCTTTCTCTGTTTACTAAAATAAATAATTAAATTCACGCTAGCTTACTCATTTGTCTTTATCCTATCACCGCCTATCTGTACAATTTATATCAACATTTCTGAACCTTGCCGTGTATTAAAGACTAATGTCTTTTTGCAGATTCATCTGGCCTCAGAATATATTTTGATGTTTAAGAGCCCACTGCTTTGCAGAAGCAGCATTTCTCTTACAGCCACGACTCTTCCTTACTTACTAGCATCTCTAGGATATTCTAAACCTGCCATGGAGTCATTTATCCTCCATGGAATTCTGATTTCTTTCAGTGAAGAATACTAGTATGCACTGTAAGAGCAAATATGAGAATTAGGGAGAATTAAAAGTAATGTCGATGCTAGTAATGAGCCGCTCACAGTGACAGAACTTGAAGAAAGTATCTTTATTTACGGCTATGGGTTTTATTGATCGTTTCGATTCAACTTGTTACCCTGCCCTACTGTTTTCATAGTATGTTCACTTAAATGCTCTACCATATTGATTCTTGTGCTCTTGGATAAGGTAATTGTATTTTACTGTGGCCTTCTGCCTTTTAACGGAGGAATTCTTAAGTTAGGAATTTCAACATTAGTGCTTTACACGTACCTCATAAGTTAAATATCAAGGTTATTCAGCCATAGATCACTTCAGTGTCACTGGAGTCATACTGTCTAGGAAGGAACAGTAACCTCTTATTCCTCCAGACTGTGCCACGCGGGTAGTTGATCATCCACATAATAATACTTTATGCTTTAAGGCCAGCAAAATAGAGATTTAAAATATGTAAAGAATTCAAAATCCCTGCAGTTTAAATAGGAGACATTCTTCAATTTGTAGTATTGGAAATCATCAATGCTTGCACATTAACCATTCCTGCCTTTCTGATTAGTTTTATTTCCTGGTGAGCAGCACAGGATTGTAATAGACAATAGAATGTGGGGGATGTGGAAATATCTATATCTAGAGCCTATCAAAAGATACTCATGTGATAAAAGAGATGAATCCTCATTGCATATGATACATTTCTAAGGGAACAAATGAATGAAGTGGAGTTGGAAAGAAAAAAAACTAAAGATTAGGTCGAAAAATTCAGAAAAAACCATAAAAGCAGCAATATGGCTGGATGGACTTTCAAAACTGAATCACAAAGTTGTAACAAATAAATAGTTAAAATGACTGGGAATGGTTCACTACCTACTAATCAACAGTGCAGTCTTTAAGATGCATTGTTATCTTTGTCTAAATAGCAGTGGTTGCACAATGGCTGACTTTAGATTGGAAACGGGACAAACAAAATTGGTAATGCTAGTTATCATAAGAGGTGGCCTCGTATATGTGTTATAATTGAAAGAAGGCAGGAAGTCATCGGCCATGTTGAGAATACAAATTTTAGCTTTACTAAAAGCTCGTTGGAGTTAAATTTAAGAAGAAGAGAATGATGTGAAACCATGAACAAAATGCAGAAACATATTGTCAAATACTGTGACTGAAATAAATATTTCATTAAGGATTTCACAATTAATCTTTTAGCTATTTGGGGCTGCAATCTTTCTTTTTGCATGGAGACTCATGTTTAGACATTCATGCAACTTTTCAGAGATACTTTAAATACATTGTTTCTGAAAGCATGCAATTGCCCATTTCTAAAAAAGAGTTTCTAAGAAAATAAACTTATTAGCACAAGTGCTACATATGGAAGACGCTCAGTTAATATTTGTTGGAAAAATAAGTGAATGTGGTCACAGCCTAATGTCTCCTATTAAATGCTGCAAATTTAAAAATCAAATAACCAGCTGAATTGGGACCCTAGTGTTTTGCCATCTATCCCAGAGACGCTATGTTTGGTGTCTGACAGCGATGATAGTTTTAATTTGACTCATCAAGTTGCAGGGCCTCAGTCCCCCTGTTAACTTCTATTTGTCAAGACAGCTCCAGTCTAGGCTGTGCCTTTTCCTATATTAACTATCATCATGTGTTCAGTCTGCATCGGAAAAAATACAAACAGTGACATAAACAATCAGATATCTCTCCCTGTCAGGTAAACATGCTGCTAAACGGGTCTCGAAACTGGTCGCTGTGAATTGGGAGGCTGCATTCCTTGAAAATATACATCTTCTGTTAGTTAACACGACTTGAAGCAAATAAACAGAAGTGATAAGAACTGATTTTAGAAAGATAAGGTTCTCCAGAAATCCTTTTTGGAGGACTATGAGGAAAACACCATTCTTATCATTTTTCTTTTTCTTACTGTGTTCGAAATCTTTACATATTTGGATTAGTCACCCTCAGAGAGATGAAATCTGAACCTGATTATTTATTGGCACCAGTGTCGGAAATATAAGATTTTGCTAAATTTTTAGATTTGAACAGTGGCAACAAAATCAAGCAATGCTTGTTACAAACACATTCATGGAGGGGTGCTAATTTAATGGAATTGCATCTGTGTTTGTATCCAGGAACAGTTTACATGCCCCATCCCTTTCCTATTTTCCTTTTTTCCCCATGAAAAGGTTTGATTTCATATGTGCCAAGATATTAACAAGTCCATCTATCGTGCAACCTTTTAAAGTCTGTTTGTTCAAAAGCCGAATAGTTTAAAGCTTTCTCTAGCTGATGAGAACTAGAGGAGAGAGAAATTATTTAGCATGCTTGGAAAAACTTAGTAATATTTGACTCAGTGTGGTGATTCAAACTATCTGCTACAAAGCATGACTCACTATCTGAACATGTTATAGAGACAGTTTCATGAACTTTAAACAAATTGTGTCATTGACCTGTTTGCCTAATCAGTTTATAGAATTTAAAGACTGAATTGTTCAATCATCCCATTTTACAGATGCCAAATTCAGAACAACAACAACAACAAAAAGAATTGACTCAGATAGATTGACTTATTCAAGGACACAGCAGTCTTATGACCAACCTCAGCTTAATTGACTCTCAGTTTGATCTATTATAACACATCATATCCCAGAACACAGTGTTACAACAGAGGATAGGGGGTCAACAGAAGATGAACATTTTCCATTTTCCATTTTAGATTCACTAGGACTATCTCCTCAAGGGAGAACAGCCATGAAGTTCATGGGCTTTGGAGCTGGACAGGCCTTGCTGTGCCCTGTGGGAACTAGACTTTCATAGTCTCTGAATAAGGTAATCCAATTTGCCACCTGGTGAAATAATTTTTCCTGAAATGTTTGTAGAGCTTTGTTTGAAAAATGTTATGTTTATTCAGCAAATCTACATTGAGCACCTACTATTTGCAAAGAATTGCATCGATTATTGCAAGTAGAATATTCAAACTTTCATTGAGACATAATTTCTCTGTAGAGTTACTAGACCTTTCCCCCTTTTTTGTTTTTCACTTTTAAATCTATGTTTAACTCATTGATTGTAAAGACATGAGTGTGACTTGGGGCCAGCACATGTGTTTGAGATAGAGAAAGATAAATTAAAAGGGAATGTGGAAATCAATAGTGAACATTTTAAATGATATGAAACAGGGACTGAACAGATTAAAACTATACTGAATGCTTTTATATTTATGCATGCAAGTTTGACATGTCTAAACTACACTTATCGGCAACCCAGATTATGTTTATTCGGTTGACTCTAAGTAGGTAAGTGAAGGGATTCATTTGAAAATTAACTCATTTAATGCCTGAGGTGGCGTTTTTATGAAAAGCAGTGTTATTGCCATGTGCAGTATAAGATTTCCATAGAAGTTGAGTTTGCAATGAATCTTCTTAGGTGTAGATTCAACACACCATACTATTACAAGTGAAAATTACTTACTTATTTTAGAACTTCTTGCCTCATTAAAACGTGTCATTATTAAAGTCCCTTGGTACATATTCAGATATTAAAAGGAAAAAATAATCTGCAGCACACCTGGTTGTATATAATTGTCCTTGATTCTAATAGCAAAATCATCCAAATTGCTTTTTAGTTAAAGATGTTCACATTAAAGTCACTGATCTTTTTGCTATTAATAGTTGTAAGCAGTTATATATTGCTTAATGGGTGACCTGCTTAAAAAATATATGAATAAATTGAATATTTTTTATATGTGAAATAGGGGAGAATTGGAGAACTTAACATTCAGCTCATCCCACCCAAAGTCTTAGCATTATTATAGACCATACAAGGCCCCCTTTCCCTACCATAATATAGGGAAACCCTAGGGGCTATGCATTTTTGTTTGGGTCAAAATAAATGCTTAAAGATATGTTCGGAATAACACAGTTATGATTCTCAAATGTTTTTACTTCTTTCTGGGAAAAAGATTTCATTCTGGTTAACTGGGATTTCCACACACCTCCCGGTGACTGGCAGTTTTCTCATCTGTCTTACCCCCGAGTTCAAAGATAGTAACGTGAAGTGGAACTGGGCAGGAGGAGGCTGGGTCATGGGTCCAGCCCAGCTCCTATATGCCAAGTGGGGATGAAGAGTAGGGAGCATCTGGCATCACTTTTTCACTGGTCGAGAGGACCCTGACAATGGTTATGTTCTTATACCACCCGGTTTTACTTGCTTTGAAAAGCTAGTAATTTCTCAGTTTTTATTTTTTGTTCTTTGAAAGTCATACCCTTTAACTTGAATCGTTACTATCAAGCTATTTTATGTACAGTTTGGATTAAAATTTTTTGGGCAGTTGACTAGTGAGCAAAGAACTCCATGAATTATCCAGAAGAACCAGAGGGTTTTTTGGTTATCTCTGTTAACTAAATTATTGTCATTTGAGAGTTCAGTTTAACCAGCCACAGTTGAGTTTTAATCATCCATTTGGACATTAGTGAATTTTATTGCTGTGAGAAAGTCATTCAGCTTCTCTTGGTTTTGGTTTCTGTTTCTGTCAAGTGATAATTTTGTATTTTAGTTCACGATTTCTTTAAAATGTCTCAAAATCTTTCACTTTATGGATACTTTTTCCTCTTCGCAAGTTTCCCAGGGTCATCTCCCATTAGCCCGCCTATTAGAGGCTGTTGCAGAGTTAGTGGGATCTTCATGAGATTCTTTTTAAAATACAGAATTCTGGGGATAATTAATCAGTGGGTCTAAAGTGGGGCGTAAAAGTCAACTTATTAAAATAGTTCTGCTGGGAGTGGTAGCTCTGCCTGTAATCCTAGCACAGTGGGAGGCTGAAGCAGGTGGATTGTTTGAGCTCAGGAGTTCAAGAACAGCCTGAGCAAAAGCAAGACCCCGTCTTTTAAAAATAAAATACTTCTCCAGGTAAGTGTGAGACATAGCCATATCGGAGAAGCAAGTGAATTGCTGCAGACTGTGTGCCTCATATTTGCAGAACTGAATGATTCAGAACAGCTCCTCTTCACTGGTGGGGCTGCACAGAATGCTTTGGAGAGTTACCTAAAATCAGTTTAACTTATCCTAGGACCTCAAGTATGCAACTATTAATAGTAAATTCACTATATGTCAATTTAAAAAAGGAAATTATATTTCCCACATGCTTGGACTAGTTTAAATATCAATTCAGCCTGAAAAAGGAATCAGTTATATGACCCCAGCTTTAAGGATGGAGAAAGAGCAGTTGCTGGTAATTCAAATGTGGGAAGACTGAATGGTTTAGAGCTGATTTAAAATCAGTGAAGGCAGGAGGGACAGATGGATTCAGCCTTAAATTTTATGTGTTTTTAAAGGGGAAAAAATGTTCTATATCTTCAAAAGACATTTTTATTCTCTTTTCAAAATGCAGAGCTACTTACGATAGTGACACATCTTCCAGAACAGCAGAGTCATGTTAATCCCCTAGAAATAAAATTAGTTGTTTATCTATGAGACAAATACAGGTCCAGCAGCCACCAAATGTTCTCCAAGGCTTTGTTAATACCCTTCAAAACAAACTCAAAATAAGGGAAGGCCATTTCATTTTTGTGACAATTTAAATCAAACTTTGCTTTAAGAACCATCAGCAGGAACTATGAGGGATGAGGAAACACATCCTCTCTTTCTCTCTCTCTCATTTGTCTAAGAGTATTTTTTTCAAGCCTTACTCAGAAATGTGCAAATCTCCTCTCAAGGGGTCACTACCCCAAAGACCATGAACTGGAAAGGCCCAAGCTGCTGTAGAAGTTACTGGCTCTTGTAGAGTTTTGCCAAATGCTAACTCTCACTTCCTCATCTGCAATTGGAGTTCTATTTTATTATGTCACCTTATTTCCAAAGACTGAATCCTTATGTTTTTGAGCAGTGTCAAAAATGAGGGCTTTTTTATCATAGAGTTTGTGTTAAGAGAATTCATTTGGCAATATTCAACTCTTAAATCAAATTAGTGCAATTTATTTCAATGCACCAATTTCATGGTTCGTGAATTCGCTGTTATTATGGCTAACTTTCACTCTGTTTTTGCTTTGAAAATGAACAGTAAGTAATATCTAACAAAAACTGTCTAGTCACTAAAAGCTCAGTAGGATGGGAAAAGAAATGTATATACTTAGACGGAATAGACAATTGGGTTTCTAAAACAAAGAAGGTTTTTAATTAGAACAAAATGAAACACTTTTGTAAATGAAAAGGTAATTCAAATTAATTAGCAGCACAAAGCCAGTTGCTGATGGTAGAAAATTGGCTAATCTTTTGAAGGGAAGTTCAGCATAGAGACTAGGAAGGGAATTGCCAATCTGTTTCAAGTCTATTTGTAATATTAACTTATCTTTAAAAGTGGCTTTATTTGTACTTAAACAGTTTGTGATACACCAGTAGCAGCTATTTTGAACTAACATGCTCGTGTAAATCTCAATAGGCTTAATTATGACTATATATATTCCTGTAATTGATATTTTGAAGTTATATTCTCATGTAATTTTTTTTATGGTTGGCATTAGTTATTTTGTATCCACTTTTCTGTGAGTTTTATAAGTTTGTTTTTTAAAGGTATTTTATGTTATGATAAATTGACAAAGGAGAAAAAAAGGAATGAAAAGGAAAACTTTTATATAAAATAGAATTTTATAAAATAAATTTCATTATGCAAATAATATGAAAAATATTATCAGTTATTTAAGAAACCATATATTCAATTTTTTACTAATACAATTATTTTTAAAATGTGTCATTTGGTATTTCAGTGGTACTCTTAAAAAGAAAACTTGCATATTGAATGCTCCTATCTGGCCCTTATTTTCCTCTTTTTAAGTACAAATATCTTCCTCTATTCCTTGTTGCCATTTACTCTACTTTTAACTCTCTCCTCTCCCTTGCTGAGCTCTCAGCATTACCATGATTGAAAAATCACATGGAGCTCAGTGCCTGTGGCTCAAGCGGTTAAGGGTTAAGGCACCAGCCACATACACCTGAGCTGGCGGGTTCCAATCCAGCCCCAGCCCACAAACAACAAGGATGGCTGCAACCAAAAAATAGCCAGACATTGTGGCGGGCCCCGTAGTCCCAGCTATTTGGGAGGCAGAGACAGGAGAATTGCTTGAGCTCAGAAGTTGGAGGTTGCTGTAAGCTGTGATGCCATAGCACTCTACCCAGGGTGACAGCTTGAGGCTCTGTCTCAAAAAAAAGAAAAGTCACAGGGATGCTTTGGGCTCTCATATTTTGTGACCTGTCTCAGCATCTGATGATGTCCATCAACCTTTTTTTTTCATAAAATTTTCTCTTCCCTTCATTTCTACTATATTTCTTTAGTAACTCACTCAATTTCTTTTATTTCTTTTTTTCTCTCCACTCATTAGTGCTGACCCCTCCTAAGTCCTCACTTCCAGAATCCTACACTCTTCCTTGGCAATCCAATCTCATTGCTCAGGTAATTTGAAATATAGCCTGTCAGGAAAAAAAATTCCAAATTAGTATTATGGATTCCAGAGCAGCCTTTTATGATTGTAGACTAGAGAATTTCCCATGGAAATGCTACTTGCTTTTCTGCCAACTGTAAAACTTAAGGGTCTAGAATTTAGAATCAATTGAGACACGAGATACAGGAGGTAATCACATGAAGGTCAAAATAGCTTTCATGATTAAAAATGTAGTCTTAGAAAAATCTAGTCTCAGGATGGAGTAAATATTGGTGTCTCTAACATTTCCCCCAAGCTTATATTATGGCACAAACACTTAAATTTACCTCTCTTTCTCATTATATATCTTTGATCTGTTTCTCATATCTTCTCCCGATGGTCAATGGTGGGAAGAGAAAGAGAGAAAATCTTAGGTATGTTTATTTATATATAGCTTTTGATAATATTATCTCAATTCCTTTTCCACAAAGGCAGCAACTACTGTTTCTTATTCAGCCTGATATTTCTAACATCTTAATGCAGGTATATATTTATACTTGATAAATACATGTTCAGTGAATTTAAAAAAGAATGTATAAAATCATTCCTGGACATGATTATTTCCTTGACATTCTTATTGTATTTCTTTTGTTTCTATTAACGTATTTTTTTCTTACTGTATAAATCATAGTTTCCTTTTTATATTTCTATCTCCTGAACTAACTTGTAACCTATGTAAGGGAAGACTTTGTGCCATTCATCTTGCCATGCTGGAAACCCATCTTGGGTTCTGACATCCATTTATTCTTTCATTTGTCTTTGCTTCATCCAAAAAAAGAAATTAAGTAAGTGTCTATTATATTATTGGCACTGTTTTAGGCACTGGAATACAAAAATAGTTAAGGAATTGTCTCTGCTTTTGGCAATTAGCTTGTAAACTGAATAATTTGTAAAGAACAAAAATGTATTTCTCACAGTTCTGGAGGCTACGGTACCTCAGGTATAATCAAGGTACCAGGATTGGTGCATGGTAAAAGTTCAAGGTGGCACCTTGAACATTATACCCTTGAGGGAAGAGGAACACTGTGTCTTCACATGGCGGAATCTTGCTGTCATCCAGGCCAGAGTGCTATGGCCTCAGCCTAGCTCACAGCAACCTCAAACTCCTGAGCTCAAGCAATCATCTTGCCTCAGCCTCTAGAATTGCTGGGACTACAGGTACCCACCCAAATTCCTGGCTAATTTTTCTAATTTTGGTAAAGACAGGGTCTTGCTTTGCTCAGACTTGTCTTGAATTAATTACTGACTTCAAGTGTTCCTCTTGCCTCAGCCTCCCAGAGTATTAGGATTACAGGCATGAGTCAGCACATCTGGCCTGTCAAGCTCTTATTGGTGGAATTAATCCATTCATAAGAATGGAGCCCTCATGACCTAAACATCTCCCAACATTGTAGCATTGGGGGTTAAGTTTATTACAGATGAACTTTAGGGGACATATCATATCATCAAATTATGCTTCTGACCTCAAATTTATGCCTTCATAGGCAAAATATATTCATTTCACATCAATAGCTCCCAAAGTCTTAACTTATTCCAACATCAACTCAAAAGTCTAAGTTCAAATTCTCATCTAAACATCGTGCTGGTGAGACTCTAGGTATAATTCATCCTGAAACAATTGATCCTCAGTGTGCCTGGGAAATCAAACACATTTTGTACGTATTAAATACAGTGGCAAAATGGGCATAGGATAGACATTCCCATTCCAAAAGGAGCAGCAGAAAAGAAAAAAGGAGTAACAGATCCCATGTTTAAGTCCTAAACCCAACAGGGTAAACAACGTTAAATTTTAAGACTGGAGAATAACCTTCTTGATTCCAGGTCCTGCCTCTGGAATTGGTTTGGGCCTCCAAGGCCCAAGGTAGCCCTGTTCCCATGTGGCCCATGTATGAGCTCCCACACATTGAAGTCACATGCCTTCAGCTTTCTCAGGCTGACACTGCATGCTAGTGACTCTAGAGTTATGGGGTGTTTGGGGCAGCTTTGCCTCTGTGGCCCTAAGGCACTAAGCATTGCCTTTCTGCAGTGGCTCTCCCTCTGTGGTGGGTTTCTACCTGGACCCTGGAACATTCTACAACATCCTTAAAATTCAGGTGGAGGAAGGCACACCTCTACATCTCTTGCACTCAGTGCACTTACAGAATTAGCAGGCGTATGCCACTGGGGCTCATAGCTTGTGCCTTCTGGAACACTAGCCTGAGCTGCACCTGCTTTTTGAGCTTAGGTATCTGAGAAGTGTGGAGCTGGAAAGCGGAAGCCAACACTTAAAGTAGCCCTGAGCAGTGAACCCTCAGGTCTCCTAGGCAACCAGGATCCTTCCTATGAGACTATTCTACCCCTAAGCACCCAGAACACTAGGGCTGTGATAGGTATAGGAGCCTCGAAGATCTCTGAAATGCCATTGGGGTCAATCTCCCGTGATAAACACACTGGGCTTACTTCTGTCTATACTAATCTCTTTATCATGATCACTTACTCATACCCTTGGTTTTCTTGCTAATCAGGCTTTCTAATTCTTCACAGGGCCAGTCTGAGAATTTTCTAAATATTTACATTCTGATTCCCTTGTAATTATAAATTCCATCTTTGAATAGCTTCCCTCTTCTCTCCTTTTACTATAAGCAGTTAAGAGAAGCCATATAGCACCCTGAAATTTCTCTTGACCAAGACCCTAGTTTGTTGTTCTTAAGTTCTGCCTTCTACAATGTCCTACAACAAAGATATAATTAAGCCGGGTGGTGCCTGTGGCTCAAAGGAGTACGGCGCTGGCTCCATATGCCAGAGGTGGTGGGTTCAAACCCAACCCTGGCCAAAAAAACCACTTAAAAAAAAAAGATATAATTAAGCCAAGTTATTTGAAGAAAGGATAGCCTTTCATTTTCCAATAAGATATTTTTCATTTCCACCTAAGACCAAATTAAAATGGACTTTACTATCCATACTAGTATGCATATTCATACACAGACTTTGAGCCTACCTTGATAATAGTAGGAATTAGTGCACAGAATTTTTCCAAGATTTTTGATTTTTCTGCTTTTTATAGTTATTTTTCCTTCCTGGTACTGGCTTCTTTCAGGTTGAATTAAAGGCCATCTATTCAACTTGATCCCATCAAGAAGTATATATGTTGTGTTTTTCCCTTATGATCTCTCAGCTGTAAAAAGAAGCATGTGGACCATTTGTCAGTAAATGTTGCTGACAGTGCACTGCAAATGCTCTCCGAGTGAGGCTATGGTCACCTCCTTTGGGTCACCTCTGAAGAAGGTTAACAGCATTCATGATAAACTGGATTCATAGAAGTGTTATTTTCACTGGTGATTGCACTGACATTTTTGAACCAGCTTTTGGACAAGAGCGGATGAGAAACAGGATCAGAAGCCTATCTGACATTATAGGGAATAAGACTAAAACCCTATTGGGCATTGCTGTTGCTGGGAATAATATTTCCTAATCACCAGAAGCCAATGGAACACTGTGATATTGTCATTCATCACCCACCTAAAGAGCCTGGCATTTTTTCTTTTTTTAACTCTTATATCCATACTGGGTAATTCTAGAGTTGTTTCCTCTCCATTCTGTGTGAAACAGAGCTAAAAAATGCTGCATATTCAGGAGTTTTATTGAATTAACTAAGTTAGAATGAGGGTTAGTTATGAACCATTGGGACCATCAGTCATCTTCCTTTTTTACCAGGTCTAACCAGTATTTTATATTCCCTTCCAGTAGCTGGCCTTATAAATCTTAATTAAAAGCTTTCTCAGACACTGAATTTAAGCTGTCACCCATTATAGCTTTATTGAAATGTCCATGTCTATTAAAACCTTATCAAAATGCAGCATCTATTACCTTTGAGCTCATGTTGTATTCATCTCTAGAAGCATCGTTAATGCAGGGAAGGTGGATATACGCTGGCAGCATTGAGTTCTCTGACAGGTGGTGTTAAGCAGCAACTGCTGGCTTTACTCTCTCCACAGACCTTCCTGGTACCTTATAATATCCTGGAACTGTGCTTTGCCAGATACAAGGTATGTAGAATAATAGGCCAAACAAAACCCAAACTTTGATTCTCGTTCCAAGTCATGAAGGGAATAAAATACTCATGATTTTTTTTCTCAGTCCGTTTATAAATTAGAAAGCCGCCTAAAATAATAAGTTCAACTTGCTGGCATGAAATATTTGCAAGTCAAAGAAAAAAATGAATCTCTAAATTCATAGAAAGAAAGAACGTGTGTTGATTCTAAACTGTGCTTCCAGTATTTCCTCGTAGAAGTAGATGTAACCTAAAATCGATATGTCTACCTTGGCTTTATGGAGTGGTACTTTAAACAGTTGCTTCCTATAACTGGATTGACTGGGAAATAAACTTGAAAGAGTGAAAATTTTTGATGAATAAGTATAACTAAGTGAGAGATTTAAAATAGAGAGCTGAAAATTATGTAAAATAAACCTTTGGAATGTTATAGCATCAACTATTATCACTAC
Source organism: Otolemur garnettii (assembly GCF_000181295.1). Lineage (NCBI taxonomy): Eukaryota > Metazoa > Chordata > Mammalia > Primates > Galagidae > Otolemur > Otolemur garnettii. The sequence goes on from NW_003852435.1 coordinate 8,261,638, forward strand.
AGTGACACCAATCAAAAATACTGTCAAGTTCTTTAGTCATGGGGAATAAAGAATGAAATAAGGTACTCAGATGTAAATTAGTAGCATGCTGCTGTACTAAACAATTTAGATACTATTTAGGCTTCACAGTTGCTACACGACAGGTCACAGTAAGGGTTAAAATACTTACCACTTGTGACAACTCTGTCTTGATAACCTTATTAATCCTTCAAAGGCACTAGAGGAAATAGCTCACAGCTGAGAACAAGTTATAACTAATACGGATGTGTTTCATCCAGTTGTAATCCCTTCTCAATTATTCAAGGAGCTTTTCCAACTAAAACCTCTCAGATCCTCTTGTGTATCATTCACCTCTAAGTATGTTGGCAGTATTTCTGCTTATTCCAAAGCAGCAAGGATCAATCTTTCTCTTTTTTCAGTTATAACCAAAGCCCTTTCAGGGAAGAACTTGTTCCCTTGTTTCACCTATATCCCTCGTATCTGGCATGGGATTCTGCAGAGTAGAATTTGAAAATGCATTAATGATTCTGGTGAGAATATTTCTGAGGATACGTTTTGTGAGTGAGGCAATGAGTAAGAAGACTGTTCTCCCTACTCTTTGGAAAGACTATGATGATCCTAAGGCTAAAATATGCATCACCTATTCTAATGCCTATATTTCTTAGCAATGCTTTTAACAGATTGAAAACCACCCTATTTTTCTCAACCATGTTGTTTTGGTATGCAAAGACATAGACCTAGATCATACTGTTTCCTTTAAATTTTAGAGAAGTTATGACATTTTAATTTTTTTTTTTTTTTTAGTGCTTTCAAGACATTTTTAGAGGGTTCTTTACCTAATGTTAGGTGAGAAATGTATACAGGAGTAGTAAACACGTACAGTATATTATACGATCTTTATGTAGTATAGCCATGTGAAGTTTATTTAAAAATGAAGGCCACCATCGATTCACTCATTCATTCATTTATTGATCAAACATTCATTCTAAGCTCTGGGATGGAGCAGTGACTGAAAGTGCTTCTGCAAAATAAATAATATATAACTATACAGTATAAATTTTGGTAATTTCTGGGGGAAAATACAAGGCAGGTAAGGGTTTTACAGGAGCTTTAGGTAGAGAGGTTTTAATTTTTAGTAGGGTGGTCAAAGAAGACGTTATTGAGAAGGTGACATTTCAGTGAAGACCTAAAGATGCCGAGGAGGGGCTGAGCGTCCCATTCATGGAACAGCAAGTGCTCAGAGGTGGAAGTTGTTCAATAATCAACCAAGACACCAGTGCAGCTGCAGCTGAGCAGGAAGGGAGAGAAGAGACCAAGGGCAGTCGAAGAGGAAAGATGGGCCTGGCGTCAGGCCTTGCCAGCCATTTCAAGAACGTTTACTAAATTTGAATGAGGTGGGAGGATTTTGAACATGGTTTATACAGGCTGGATGACTTTAGGATGTCTAAACACAGTAGCTTATATCAGAATTTAGGGTAACTAAAAACATTCTGGCTGATTAAATAAATCAGGAAAAGATGTTTTGTTTAGACTCCTATTCTGAGTTCTTTGAAATGTTGCTTTATTATAAATTCCCCTGCCATTACTATCAGAAGTAGATCATATCAAATCTCGTATCATATGTAAAATTTGGGTGCAATAAATTATTAAAGGATGACCTTATTCAACTCATCTTATAATATTGGTGTCACTTTCTTTTAAAAGGCGTGATTATAGATCAAAACATAGAGGTCCTAAATGGTGTGAGGCAGGTAACCCTTGCAGTCTCAGGCACATTTTCATTCCTGGGTGGCTGCATAAACTTCAGGACCAATATCTGCCTTTAGAAAGGATCAATAAGGGTCTGATAAACACACTAGAAAAGTGTCATCAATCTTTAAATGAGCTTTTCTTTTTGGAGGATAAATCTTTGGAGTCATAGGAATCTGTATTCTTCTTACTAGATCTGTGAAAATGAGTGAATTCCTTAGATTCTTTGAATAACAGTCTCCTTCTCTCTCCAATAGAAATAAATATTTTATAACATTATGTCATGAAGAGTCAATAAAATAGTGTACATGAAAGCTTGCTACACAGTGCTGACACTATTAAACACAATGGATTTCGGTTGATTTCTTCTTATTGTCCTGGCTGCCTCAATTCTTTCCCATTCCTGTCCTGTTTGGGCATCATGGTCTTTGTGTCTGGAAAGAATCCTAAGTGTCTGCTTTCACAATCCATCCGAGGCTCAACTATCAAGTAAGTACAGTAAGTACAAATTTATAGCTTTGTCCATTTTGAATAGTACCAGTGATGAAGAACTTAACTATTTTCATGATGTCCCCCATCTTTTGGAAAATTGAGATAGTACTTGGGCAGTGCCTGTGACTCAAAGGAGTAGGGTGCTGGCCCCATATACCGGAGGTGGTGGGTTCAAATGCCACAGCCAAAAACTGAAAAAAAAAAAAAAAAAAATTGAGATAGTACATCATGACATTAATTTTCATTCATTAGATTGAAGTCTATTCTGGGACCAGTAAGCAAAATATAATAACATTTTTAGACCTGACAACCTTATAAATTTTGAAGGCATCTGAGGTGTTTGCTAACTTTTCATTTCTGGCAAACATCTGCTTGTTCAGTTAATCTTTGTAAGATGGCTCTGATTCTCCTCTCCTACCTGGGGACTCTCCTTTGAATGCACTCCAGTTTACCTCTCTTCTTGAAGTGTGTGCCTTAGATGAGGTTTGATATAGAGACATAAAAGAATAGAATTATTATTTCCCTTGATCTGGACAAAATATTCTATTAATGTAGCCAAGAATTGCATTAGTTCTGTTGGCAAGCACTTTTCCATGCTGATTTATACCAAGCTCCTGTCAGTTAATCCTCCCGGGACTTTTTTATTTATGTGCTTGCTAAACCATGCCTTTGACATCCATATAAGGTTCATTGCTATTTGGAAACCATGAAATGGTCTTTCTTTTTCTCCAACTTAATTACGTCTTGCAAGCCCATTGTTCCACCTGTTGGAATCTTTTGGAATGCTGTCTCTATCATCTTTCAGGAATTAATAGCTTTGGGTCTAAGATCAAACAGTTTAGTAAGTTTAAGGACTATGCTTTTAAAGACTGCTTCTGAAAATATCAAGGAATTTTAAGACATAGTTTGTAATAGAGGTCAAAATACCAGCTCTGGGAAGCAGCCTGGACATGATTTCTAGCCCGAGCTCTGCTGCTTTCTAGGTGAATTTATTCATTTAGTTAATGGACTGAGTTCCTAATACATGATATATTATTTTAGGTACTTCAGACACATCAGTGAATGAAATAGATGAAAATACTTGCCCTTGAGGAACTTACACTTTAGCAGGAGAAGAAATGTTAGAAAAGTAATAGATGCTTTCCCATCTTTCAACTGGAAAATGGGAATAAATGTACTACTCTCTATGTGGCATATTCATCAGGATTCTCCCAGAAACAGAACAAAAAGAATGTGAATCTTATAATAAACAACTGTTTAAGGAATAAGCTCAAGCTCTTTTGAAGACTGACAAGTCTCAGAATCTGCAGGAGTAAGTCGGCAAGTTGGAAACCCAGGAGAGCCAATGTGGTATAGTTCCAGCCTAAAGAGCAGATAGAAGCCTCAAGACCCAATGCTTCAATTTGAGTTCAAAGTCAGGACAAAACCGATACCCAAATTTGAAGGCAATCAGGCAGAAGAGATTCTCTCACTCTGGTATAGGGTCAATCTTTTCGTTCTCTTTAGGTTTTTAGCTGATGGACCTCACCCGCTTTAGGGAGGGCCATCTACTTTGTGAAGTCTACCCATTCAGATGTTACTCTTATTCAAAAACACTCTCAGAGAAACACCCAATATCATGTTTGAATAAATTCCCAGAAAATATCTGGGTACTCTATGACCTCGGCAAATCAACACATAAAATTAGCCATCACTGGTGGAGATGAGAATTATGGGCATTGTTGTACATAAAGGGTTTAGCACAGTGAGCTCTCCAGAAATGATACTCATCATTTGCATAAAGTAGTTTTCAAACTCCTGTGCAGTATTAGGACCAGAGTCATAGCTCTCCAGTACTGACAGAGACTTTGGGACGTTCCCTTTGGTCTTGATGTTTGATCTTGAGAAGCAATCACGTTCATGGGTGTGATTGGCTAACAGTTATTTCTCTGCTCACGCCACTTTCTAAGCTCTGTCAAAATCTGCTCTCAGCCTCCCGTGGGTGAGGGAAGGGGGTCATCCACTACACACATGGGCTACCATCTGGGCAAGTCTATAGTGATGAAATACTTATGAGGGTTCTGTTAATATTTTTTGGCAGTGTTTTCTTTTTAAAGAAAATATTACAGGATTTGGAAAGACTTGAGAAAATTGAAAGGTAGTTTTTTTTTTTTTAACCTCCTTTGAACCCACTACAGGAGTAGTTCGCTTTATGTACAGTGTACTCAATAATTAACTACAACTTCGAGATATGAGCGACTTATAACACTGTCAACTAACTCACATGTGAAAATGGCAGTTGTCTCATTTACTTGTTACACTAACTCTTGTCAACCTCGGCAACAGCTTTCAGCCCTGTTAAATATTGTTTAAATGTGAGGGATCTAAAATGAAATTGAAGCACTCTGCATTTGATTATAAATCAAATCTGAGTTTAATGCTGTGCTCAATGGCAGCATATTTAGTAAGGCTTGGAAGTAAAAATGACAGATTTTATGCTTTGACTGTGGTAAGGGTTTTATTGGGATTCTGATTATCTTTTAAAGGTTGAGATCTAATGAGTTTTAAGAATTAAATTTGAGAAAAATATTTGGAGGTAAATTATATTGAACTGCATTAATGAATGATGAAAATATTTTTAAAGGAAAATTACACTCTAAAGGTAAGACAAGTATTATCAAATCATGAACTTCATAATTTGTTTTACTTCTTATTATAAAATATTGCAACTTCACAAAGAGTAGAAAGAATATTGTACTCATATTTTTATCACTTATATTAAAACGTGTTAATATTTTATTTGCCTTTTCTGCATTTTTGAATTTTAACTTTAAATTTGTCTCCTGTCTATATTTTTAAGGCATCATTTTAATTGGGTAGAAAAGAAATCTTAACTTTTCTGACTATAATGCTTTAAGTGTAGAACATTTAAAAGGCAGAAAATATTTTATGTTTTTTTCTAGAAAGAGGTTAAAGCTCACCAAAGTTGAATAATATGGGGAAATTGGTAGCCTCCTTCTCCACGTTTTAATGATCAGTAAAGAGCTAACTTACTTCTGTGATTTTCTTTGAATGCTTTCCTTAATCACCTACCCATAAACTTACCTTCTTCACAAATAGGTGAATATGATCAGATTCTCACTAAGGACAAGTAAAGTATGGTGCTAGTCTAGGAAAGTATTTAACAACAATAGGCCAGGAGGACACCTCTGTGTACAAAAGAGAAGCAAGAACTGGCTGGCTGTATAGTTGGGGGAATATGTGGTCTCTGGTGGAAGAGGACATGGCAATATTAGGGCCACATGAATGAGGTATGACTTCTAGTACTTATTTTTAGTGATCATGTGAAGTTCTGTGAGACTGAGGAACTTGCCCAAGGGCACACAGTAAGTAAGTGGGCAGGAAGATTTTTTTTTTTTTTGCCACCTAGATGTCCTTTCAAATACAATTAATACCCTTCCTTGAATACTATTTCAAAAAATAATAACACTTGGATGCCATCACTGAGTTCTTATATCTAATATTTACCTGTGTAGCTAATCTTCACAATAGTTCTACAACATAGATGTTATTACCTTCATATTACAGATGTGGACACCTCTGAGGCTTAGAGAAACTAATTGGTTTTCAAATACTATTCAAGGAACCTCAGTGTCCCAGGCCAGTTAATTTTATGTTAGTTTATCCTAAACTAAAGGATGCTCAGGTGCTAGTAAATACTTTATCCTATGGCATTTATATCATGCCTGGGATATCCTATACTAAAAATAATTTAAAATTCCTAGTCTTTATTTAACCAAAGACGTATAATGATATTCTTGACTGTGACTTTGAGAGTATTTCTGGAAGAGATTAGCATTTCATTCAGTGGACTAAGTAAGGAATATCGCCCTCATTAGTGTGGTGGAACATTATCCAATTTGCCTGAATGGGACAAAAGGGCAGAGGAAGGGCAAATTTTCTCTCTCCTTGAGGTGAGATAGCCATAGTTCCCTGCCTTTGGACATAATCATGTGAGCCAATTCCCATAATCAATTTCATAGCCATATATACTTATTGGTTCTGTTTGTTTGCAGAATTTTGACTCATACAGACTTCTATAGCATTGTTTTTCAGGTTTCATAATAATGTCATCATGCACAGCACAGTCTTTATCATCGAATATCTGTTCCTAGGAATGTTCTATGTATTGGTTTCAAGCTCACAAGATACTTTTGCAGTTTAATAATATGGGCCTCCATCTTCTTAATGTGTTTGCCAGTATTTGAGAAAAGATGTAAAGGTCGGACGTATCAAACTCAAAAATAACTAAATTGAGGATCAGAAGTTCTCAGGAGGCTAGGTTAAAACTAACACAAAATTTATATAGGAAAAATTGATCAATATAGCGGTTTTAGCTGACTCAAATTTCTATATGAGCCAACACTATGAATGGCTATTAAAATTGTTTTATTCCATTTTACACTAATTAATGCACAGGTGGAGTATAGATTAATAAATATAAAGATTGTACTGTAGTCAGGTTGGTCAGAACATATCTGGAATTTTGTCTTTTTTACCTGAATTCCACATTTTACCAAGGGCATTTAAAAGCTGAGTAGTTTCTGAAGCCAGGCAGGGTTTCTCAAACTATCAACATTTTGGATCAGAAATTCTTTGCTGGGGGTGGGGTGGCAATGGTTCCCTGCACTGCAGATGTTTAGAAGCCTCCTTGGCCTCTATCCACTGGGTGACAATCGACCTTCCATCTCCTGTCCCAAAGTGACAACAAAAATGTCAGCATTGTCAGACATTCCCTGGAAGGCAAAATTGCCCCTGATTGAAAACCACGGTGTTGGAGAATCTTGAAAGTAAGGCCATAAGGAAAGTGAAGGATTGAGAAGTATTATCACACAGAATGGTAAGGTAGGTGCCCCTCTTTCCTGGGACTGAGCCGATTCCAAAATTGTATTTGTCTTGTATTTCTCTGTATTTTAAAATTTGTCTTTCCCATTCAATTGATCTTACTGTAGGCAGGGATTATATCTCATCCTTTTGTTTTCAACATGGAGAATAACACCTGGGGTACTGTAAGTTCTGAGTGTTTTATAAGATAAACTCAACTAAACGAATGAAGAAACACCTCGATGTAGGCAGTTACTTTAGAAATATTTTTAGATACTTGAAGAGTGGCCAGAAGGAAGATCATATTGAAATACTTAATGAAAAGAAAGATAGAATGCTTCTTCAAAGAGCAGAACTAATAGCAGTGGATAAATGTCATGCAGGTATAGATTATATCTTTTGACCTATATTCTAAGGTCAACTATTATACAATACTATACTTACTTAACATCAAGAATTTTTGAAATCACCTTCCTTGCTAGCATTGAAATGAGAGTATTTTGTAATAAAAATTTAACTATAATTTTAATTCTCTATATTTGAAGTAGTCTACATTTAGACTAAAAACTAATAATTAAAAATAAGATATGCAGAGGTATAATAAAGAAATAAAAGAATATCTCCTATATATGCATATACCTATATAGTAATTTTTATAAATGAGTAGAGAAAATTTTATATGTATATAAAATTTGAGTAGTGAAAATGATAATGAGAGGAAACTTTAATTGAATGCTTATTTTTTTGCACTCAAGGTATTCTTATTTATTCCCTATAAGACCTCACTAAAATAGTTTTACTTTTACCATTTGCATGTAAGGAAAAATATTTGCAATTATAATGAGACAAGCCTCTAAAAATATAGAACTTATAAATACATACATATTGTTTTCAAATTATGACTTTGGGAAATATAGATCAAATGTTATATTTCTTTTAATATTTCAATAACATTGTCCTTAACACTTTTTTAATTGCCTTCTGTTTCACTTTTCAGTTAAATGTTTACTCTGTGCAACTAAATACATATTTAACAAAATTATTAGGCATGTGACTCATCCATAGAAAATTTCATCCTTCCCTTACTCTAAGCTCACAGAACCACACTCTTCCTCTCATTTATCTGACAGGGCCTTCTAGTTCCTGGTCAGTATAAGAACAAATTCAAAATATACTTGCAGTTTCCCAGAAGATCCTCGAAAATAGAATAGGAGCTCATATTTATGAGATTATTCCCAATATTTATTGCATTCAATATTGATTTCAAGTCTGCCTTTGCATTCTTTTTTTTTTTTT
>NW_003852435.1:8270340-8278315 GCF_000181295.1 Otolemur garnettii
GTAAGGAAGGGACTGTCTGTGTGTGTTGGGACTGGGGGTGTCAACTCTGTAAAGGCATTGGGAGATGTTCCCTGGAGCAAACACTGATGCAATGGAGGTTTTCTAACTTGGAGAAGAGTAGCCTGAGAAAGATTTAGTAGTGTTCAACTCTGGAAAGCCATATGTTGATGAGTGATATTTCCCATTCAATTAAGGAAAGAACAGGAAGGTTCTCAAAACTCAAGCAGGAGGGTTTGGGCTGCAAATTATGAAGGGCATCTTGACTGTAAAGGCTGGAGCACATTACCAAGGAATTTGTGTGTGGCAATGTTAGGTTTTTCTTAATATAACAATTGATTGACATTTATTTCAAATTTTCATAGTCTCTTTGCTACTGAAGTTATCTTTGAATGAAAAGTATTTATTCATGAATCCATAGCTTTTATTTAATCAGAGAGGAATGAAACTTAATTCTAAGGCACTTATTAATATAAGGACCATAATCATAATTATCTAGGGAAGTGAGAGAAGGCTAGAGGAGATCCATATGAGTATTTATAGATTTATTTAATAAATAAATAAAGGTATATGCCTTTTTTCTCATGTTTTAAGTAGGATCACCAGAAATAGTCAATAAAAATACAGATGCCCTGTTAAATATGAGTGTTTTATAAATAATGAGTACTTTTTAGTATAAGTATGTCCCAAAGACTGTATACTTATAATAAAAAGCTATTTGTTATTTATATAAGTTCCAATTTAACTGAGCATTGTGTATTTTTTCTGGCAATCCTAGTTATAAGGGGAGCATTTAGGTGAATTAATTCTGAAGCCAATAAAGCTTTTCAGGGCTCCTAACTGGCAGGCTTTGTTAAAAAAGAAATCTAATGTTGTATTTGTAATTTTCCAATCTTTTCTGTAAAGAGCCTTCTCCCCAGTTATATAAACCTGAGGCTCCAGAAAACCCCCGCAGGGGAAGTAATCTAAGAAGATAGAGTTGACAAGGTGAAGGAAGAAATAAATTTAGTAGGTGCGAGGAGATTGTTGATGTCCTTGTCACATTCGGAAATTATTTTCCAGGAGATAATTAAATAATCACTGGGCCTTGAGGCTTCTTTGTAGTTGAAACTTTACTGTCATTATATAGGCGAGAGGCATACGAGTAGGCTTTCCACTGTGCTGATACAGCCTAAGAGGGAAAATTCAGTAAAGTTTCTTTTTCGTGGATGCAATCAGCGAACGGAGATTCAACAATTTTGTTCCCACTTACCAAACTAATTCAGCTCTTCAGATATGGTAGACATTTATGTCTAATGGAAGTTATAAAATAAAAATGAGAACTAGAAAAAACGAGCCCCTGGAGAAGTAGATCCAGCTTGATTTTAAGGCTCATCCACAAAGGCAGGCAGGGCGTGTCTCTCTCCTTGATGTAATTCCCTGCTTTGTGCAACAAACCACAGAAGGAATTGAATGGAGACCACGAGGGTGCTATCCTCTTTTAATCTCTCCAGGCACTACCTGATTCTTAAAGTGCACAATTTTGAAACACTAAAGTGCCATTGGCAGGGTTTTTGATGGGGATCTTTTGTGGCTTCTAGAAGCACATCAACTGTATAAGTCCCACTTAGGGGCCTGATGTGCATCAAGGGACCATATATGAGATTCTGAATTTCTCTTTCGTCCAGAAATTAATTCAGCAAGTATTTGTTGTGTATTGTCTGAGTGCCAGACTCTTTAGGAGAAATGGGATTACTTTGGATTTCAGGTATTCTACTGTGAATTAATTGAGGAAGTAAATGCTTTTAAAGCACTTACTTAGCTACTTAGCTTCTATAAATGAGCCATACATATTTGGCATAATAGAGCTTGCTCTATGCTATACATAATATGTAATAATATGTAATATATAATATTTTTCTCAATTTCTTACTGTCTTGCCTTATGCCATTGGCACGCCTTTCACCAGTGTACATGAAATATGCAACTGTCCCATTGACTTCAGGGCGGCCGTCTGACTTGCCGTGGCCTGGAATGACAGTGTGCATGATGTAGTGGTGGCTTCAAATGTGTGTGTGCTTGTCTTCTGGTGCTTTACTGTGATCACCATGACAATAACAAGCACCTGATAGCCACTGGTCATAGGATAATATTACATACAGAAAAAGGAGAAAAATCAGTGATAGTGGTTGTCATCCACTCACATTTGGGGTTGTTTTTCATGTAGCATTACAATGGCAATAGCTAGTTAACTTAGACAATAAGACAAATATACAAGTTAATATACCATAAGGTAGATGGAGATATAGAGTGCAAGACAATTTTTAGAGGTGAGAAAGCATACATTTGATGTGGGGAAATATTTGGGAAAAGCCGAGTTTGTGTTAGCCCTTGAACAATTTCAACAGGCAAAAATGTCATAGGAATTAACATCTAGTCCATGTTACAAGAATCTTTGTGGGTGGTGCAGAATCAGCTCATCTTTCAAAAGCCTTTCTATCTTAGGAAACTATAGTGTTGACTTCCTAGGGATGCTTCTCTGAAGCCGTCCCAGAGTCTCTCCAAAGCCTTCTTCCAATTCATGGGTCAGGACTGATGGGAGTCACTCACTAGTACAGCACTATTTGCTGAGACTCTCTAGCATTCTGCTGTCCAGCAACAGAGCGGCCAAAAGTCTTCCAGGGCCCATTCTTTGCTCCTTCTGGAGAAACAGATGTGTGTCTTTCAGATTTAACATTTTTATAATTTCATACTTCTTACATATAACTTCTTCTCCACATATTTTCTCTCTTATTCTGAACAGAAAGCTTTCTGAAAGAGAGTGTTGTCATCCCATTTTCCCGATGATGGGAGTGAGGATCAGAAAGGTTAAATGATGTTCTAGGTCATATAACTTCTGAATGACTAGGCTGGTATTTTGACTTGTTTGTTTATACTAGGCTGTTAGTTACCTGGTCTTCAATAGGAACCTGGGCTTATTCAAATTCTTTTTTTAAAAATTGTTTCACTTAATTTTTTTTAGACAGAGTCTCACTATGTGGCCCTCAGTAGAGTGCCGTGGCATCAAAGCTCACAGCACCCTCAAACTCTTAGGCTTAAGCAATTCTCTTGCCTCAGCCTCCCAAGTAGCTGGACTGCAGGCCCCATCACAACACTCAACTATTTTTTTGCTGTTACTATTGTTGTAGTTGCCATTGTTGTTTTAGCAGGCCTGGGCCAGGTTCAAACCTGCCAGCCGGGTGTATGTGGCTGACGTCCTAACCACTGAGCTACAGGTGCTTGAGCTCAGCAAAGCAAATTCTTATAGAACTTTCGTAGAAGAAACTCCAAAAGCATACAGGGCATTTTTGAGTACCTATATAAAAAATAATAATTATGCAATTTAAATTTTTTAAGTAAGCCTAAATTTTCTAGGGAAAGGTCTACAACAGTGTGGGGTAAGATTATTTAGAACTGGTCTGTGTTCATTGGTTTTACTTCTAGATATTATAGCCCACGTAAGATTCAATTCACCTATGAAATTATTGGAGCTTGGTTTTAAATTTTATTAACTTTCAAAGCATTTTTCTCATTAGAGGGTAAAGAATACTATTCAACAGACAACTGGGATCTTTAGTCTCCTCCCTTTATTTGCTTCCAGAATTTTTATTCATTTTGTGTATAATATCCCATAAGTTTCCATTCTTCTTTGTTTCACAAATAATATCTTTCTCTATGCAGACTGGTAAAACATATCTGATAAGGACCTAAAATTGGAATTCAGTGCTTCCAAGCAGGGCCTCCTTTATAGATAGCATAGAACTTTGAAATCAGTTTTTCCTGATGATTCAACAGGTCTTAAATGTTGTGACCTTGATTTAATATTTATTGAGCTCCCACAAAGCTCTAAGCCTTCAAGATGCAGGACAAATTTCATTTTTCCAATTAAGTTTATACCTGATTTAATTTGTCTTGTTTATATTTATTAAAGTACCAGCAATATCCTTGCAGATGTATTCACAGATCCATTTCACATGCACACTGACAAGTAATGAGGGGGAAAAAAAAACTAACAGACACTCATGCACACAAACTCTGAAAGTTTCATATAAATAATAATTCATCCACTGATTTCATGCAGCCTGTGGCTCACCTTTTTCCTTGCACTGGTGAAACTATAGAAATCGACAATGGTTTCATTTCCAATTTTATTCTAGAAGGTTAATAATGATAGCTGAGACTACACAGCCTTCCTATTATTATGCTAATTAACAAACCACTCCAGGTTCATTTTGAAAATGAACCTTCTTCTGCATTACAAAAAAAGAAATGATATCCTCAATTTTCCCACTCCAAATTTATCATCTTAATATTGAATCATAACAATGTCTAATTTGAGGACATATTATAAAGAGATTTATTAATAGCAGTTATTGTCTTCTTAAAGGTCTTCCTCTTTATAGATAAGTTATAGCCATTTGCCATCAGGTTCTCTTCTATGGAAAGTGTCTTGAGGGTCCCAGCCCTGCATTTAATGTTAGAGGAACAACAGGTAATATTCAAAGTCAATAGAACTGAACATCTCCTGTTCAACAATGTGGAACTGAAGGTCATTAACAGATCGAAACCCTGCAAAACAAAGTTTCTAAAATATTTGGAACACTGGGCATTCTGCATCCATAATAGGGCCAGTGGTCAGTGTTCCATAGAATATCTGTTTTGAAACTAACTGGTGGTATTTTATTTTTAGAATGTGATTCTATGTTCAGTGTGGTTTGGGACAGGCCAGATGTTAGTACAATTTCTGGTTCTTTCTCATTAATGCTATAGGTACAGCAAAGAGAACACCTTAGCCTGAAAAAAAATAAAACTCATTAAGATGGTACTACATAACTTATAAAACACAAGGAAAATTGGAACAGTAACAAGAAAGATAAAAGTTAAAGTAATAATATTCTTCTCAAGCATTAGGATTCTTCTAATGTCCTGGTTCATCATCGTGAAAACTCCGGAGATAAGTGCACTCCATTTTAGGGATTTCCACTACTAGCTATTAGCTCAACTTTGTGGTGTTTGAGATGATCTGGAGACATCTCAGAATTCGCACTGATATCACTAGATAGCTAAGCTCAGGGCTGTACATATTCTTCTTGTTTCTAGAAGATAACTCTTTCGAATCATTTAGAATCTTTCAATATTGAGCTAAAGACTTGAAAATAACTTAGACCTTAAAAAGATGCTAAAGGCAAATATGACTTTAGTCTATCTTTACTTCCCCATCCTCCTAAATGCACTATTTATTTATTTTTGAGAAAACATCTCACTTTGTCATGCTTGGTAGAGTGCCGTGGCATCATAGCTTACAGCAATTTGAACTTTCGGGCTCAAGCATTCTCTTGCCGCAGCCTCTCAAGTAGCTGGGACTTGAGGTGCCCACCACAATGCCCAGCTGTTTTTAGAGATGAGGTCACTCTGGGTCAGGCTGGTCTTGAACTCATGAGCTCAGGCAATCCACTGGCCTCGGCCTATCAAGTGCTAGGATTATAGGCATGAGCTACCACACCTGGCCACGATTCTTTTTTTTAACATGAAAAGTCAGCCATGGGTGTGGGAAGCCAAGGGTGCAATAACTCTGATAGTGGGAATTTACAGAAAAATAATTATTTTCAGGTCTGACTGGGTTGTCCATCTTACTGGAGGAGATACCTGAGAAAGGCCAGTTATTAAGTAAAGGAAGACATTCATCGGGCAACATCAAGTTTTTCTTTTTCTTTTTTTTTTTTTTTTTTTGAGACAGAGCCTCAAGCTGTCCCCCTGGGTAGAGTGCCGTGGCATAGCTCACAACAACCTCCAACTCCTGGGCTCAAGGGAGTCTCCTACCTCTGCCTCCCAAGTAGCTGGGACCACAGGCGCCCGCCACAACGCCTGGCTATTTTTTTTCGGTTGCAGCCGTCATTGTTGTTTGGCGGGCCCGGGCTGGATTTGAACCCGCCACCTTAGGTATATGTGGCTGGCGCCTTGGCCACTTGAGCCATAGGCGCTGAGCCAAGTTTTTCTTATACTTGCCCTGAGCTCTGCAGTTGTGCATCATGGCACATGAAGCAAATGATTTTCATGAAATGAGAAGAGAAATGTTTCCCTATTGATAAGAGAAATGTTTCTAAGAGAAATGTTTCCCTATCGATATGCCTTTAGTTATAAGTAAGGTTAACAGGCAAGTGAGCAAGATGCTGTCTGCAGAGCATCTTCCCAGAATAATATCCCTCTGAACATGCATTGCGAAATGCCTGGTCCATGGGGATCGTGTTTCTAAGACAGGCCTCCTGAGGATGAAGCTCTAAAACAGTGATTTTCAACCACTGTGCTGGGGCGCACTGGTGTGCCATGAGACCATCTTAGATGTGTTGCCAAAATAGTTCATGATCATTCATTAAATTAGTTTCGAAAGAAATTCAAAGTACAGTAAGTATTTCTTTTTAATCTTTTTTCTGATCAACATAATTTAAGTGTGCCATGCGATAAAAAAGGTTGAAAAATACTGTTGTAACAGCACCGTTCCCAGCTTTGGCATTTATGTTTCCTGCAGCAGTTAGAAGATATATTAAAAACCAACAAAATTACTGAGCTGAGATCAGACCCTTAAAGCCCTCAGATCTTATTTATTCTTTAAGTATTTACTTAGCGCCCACTTTGTGTTTTTCTCTGTTTGCAAAATGCAAAGACCAAGGAAGCGTGGTATCTCTTCTGTGAAACATTGAAAAATAATAGGAGAAAGTAAGAGAGAGGGGTCTTCTATCCACTATTATACAGAGCAAAGTGAGGACTCAGTGCCTTCAATTTGGAAAGGGAGACAGCCTTGGGAAAAGCAAGTTGTAGGACATAGGACGCGTGACACAGAATAGCATTTTTACCATGAGCATCTGCACTAGAAATAATCTCAAATCTGCCCTCTCCATTGTTGGCTTCTCAGAGCATAGATAACAGCTCGGGAGATGAGAGAAAACAGCACTAGGAAGACTGCTTATGAGATACGATGTCTTCCAGGGCCCTAAGGAAAAGGTGGCTCAGTGTAAGATTTGAATAGAAGTGGAATAAGCTAATGAAGTCTGGGTTGTTTAAGTGGCTATTGTGCAAGGAAAAGCAATTGTTTTTCCTTTGCTCTTACCCCACTACAATCAGCGCAGAAAACTTCTGTGACCAAATGTGTCTGGATTTTCCCATTGCACATTGAGGAAGCCATCAATTCTTCAGTGGACCTCAGCTGAGTGTTCTCCCATTCAGTTCCAACACTACCTGGAGATGTCATCAGATCCTGCAGGTTGAGGGCTCTAGCCCCAAGACTTCCCTCTAAATCTGGATGCTAATCATGCCAATCACAAGACCCGAGTTGCTCACCTGTGCCTCTGCCTCACCAACTATAAATCAAGGTTTCCACCATGCCCTCCTCCTGTTTCATTAAATTGCTAGATTTTCTCACAGAACTCAGGGAAATGCTTTCTTAGGTTTATTGATTTTGCTTTTTTATTTTTTTGAATATTCCACATTTTATTTATCTATTTATCTGTTGATGGAAATTGGGATATAGAGTTTTTTCTTATTAAATCATAGCTGTGTACATTAATGCAATCATGGGGTATAATGTGCTGGGTTTATATACAATTTAAAATGCTTTCATCAAACTGGTCAACATAGCTTTCACAATATTTTCTTAGTTATTGTGTTAAGATATTTATATTCTACCTCTAGTAAATTTCACATCTTCCTTTGTAAGACGTACCATAGGTGTGGTCCCACCAATTACTCTCCCTCCACCCATCCTCCCACCTCCCCTACCATCCCTCTCCCCTTTCCGCTTCTTCTTGGGCTATACAAATTATACATCATGACCAAGTGGTTTTTATCCCAGGGTCTCAAGGCTGGTCTAATACACATAAATCTATAAATATAATTCATCACATAAACAAATTAAAAAACAAAGACCATATGATTCTCTCAATTGATGCAGAAAAAGCTTTTGATA
>NW_003852435.1:8279798-8286063 GCF_000181295.1 Otolemur garnettii
TGACTATTGAGTATAGTGCTAAAATAAACATGGGAGCACAGAAATATCTTTGATATTCTGAGTTCCTTTCTTTTGGATATATTCCCAGCAGTGGGATTGGTGGATTATATGGTAAATTCTGTTTAGTTTCTCAAAAAAACTCTATACTATTTCCTGTCATCACTACTACTGCCTGTTTTTTGTGTGTGTTTTTGATAATAACAATTCTAACTGAGCTGAGATGATATTGCACTATGGTTTTGATTTATACTAATATTTCCTAATGATTAGTGATCAATTGTAAGTACAAGAATTAAACAGATGCTACAAGAGGGTATATTAAAATTTATTAAAACAACCAAGCACATTATGGTGAAAACAGCAACGAGAACAGAAGTAGCAGGTACTGAGACAATGGAAATGGTTATAGAGCTCTAAATTAGTGAAGACAGAATTAGTGAGCTATAAATTAGTGAGGGCATTATTTTCAAAATTAAGAAAGGTAGTGGAGCCCAACCTGAGCCAGGAGCCATTTAAGGGAGAGGTGAAACTCTCTGGAGAGGGGACAAACAATGGAAAACTCATTTTTAATTTTCTTAAAATTATTTGGTTCTTGGTTCTATTACAGTAGCAAATCTGAAGGTTTTATCCCTGCTTTCCTGTTGATTAAATCAAATTATTTAATATTCCTTGATCATAGGACAAGGCACTTTATGAATTTATGTACTAATAAGTAAGAGCAATACAGCTTAGGCAATGATATGTTTTATATTTTTAAGTTAGAATTTTGTTAATGGAAGGAGCTCTTTGAGACTTATTTAGTCAAAGAGTTTTTTTTTTAAAGAAAAATAAATAAATGAATAAATAAAGAGTTTTTAAAAATAAGTTTTGTGTGTATCTAAAACCAGCAAATATATGTGAAAAAAAAATGGTTACGTATTTTTAAACCTTCTTTCTGAAATCCAAATCTTTCATATTACTTTCCAACTCACCAATGTCATCCATAGTTTTTCATATGATATTATAACCTAAGCCATTAAGAGAATTGTAACATTTTAAAAAAGCATTTTGAAATTTTTTTCCAAGTTACTAAGTTAATACACAGGTGTCCCATAAGTTGCCTCGAAGTTGCTCTACATAGGGAAAATGGGACATTGTACTTAAATGGACCTTTATTTAAAAAATATTCATTACAAAATCTTATAAAATGTTTACAAAATATTTTATGCAGGTTGGCCATCACTTTGTAAAATTTTATAATGAATATATTATATATAAAAGTACATTTAGCTATAATTTCCCATTTTCCCTATGTATGGTGACTTTAGAGGCAACTTTTGGGGACACCCTGTATTTTCAGGCTGATGTTTTTCTATTTGACTAATTTATAGTTTTATCTATTCTTACTGAATCATTCATTCCTACATGGTCAAAATTAGCATTAAGTTATACTTTGATGTTTTTTGTCTTCATAATGTGTGTTTTGATTTCTTTTATTGACTTTAAGAACTTTTTCCCTTTCTCATCTTCCGTTGCCTGGCTTGGCATGCAGTACCAATAGTACAGAATTCATTTGAATGCATGACAATATATGCTACTCTGACCATATTTGCATATACATGTACAGACAATGGAAATTTGTAGTGACTTAAACCTGGCCCTTTACAGGTAGAAACTACATTGGTTTCAGAAATGTTAAAATGTGAAAAAAGATGTACATTTTAAAATAAATATAACCTGTATTTACTGTTGATATTCTGGCTCCTTTTGCATGATAAAAGTTAAATAAGAAACAAAATATTTATTGCTCTATAATTGTATTATTGCCTTATTTATCTATGATGTATTACCTAATTTATGTTACAGAAGCACATATAGCAAATCTGAATGCACTAAATTTCCCGGCTTTCCTCATATGTAAGTTGATATAGGTTGATTTCTGCAGGGATTTTGTGGGAAAGGTTTTGCATTCCAAAGAAATGCATGAAACTGGTAAAACCACTTACATTATTTGTCAGGATTCAAACATAGACATGTTGTCTGGAGCTCAATGCCATCTTGCAACCCGTTAGGCAACATGTATGTGAATGACAGCCAATGTAAGACAGCAGAACAGAATGAAAGCACACTGGTATAAGAGCAGTTTCAGTGAACAGATAAAGTAATTCTAGCAACTGCCTATCTCTAGACTTTTTTTTTTTTTTGAGACAGAGTCTCACTTTATTGCCCTCGGTAGAGTGCAATGGCATCATAGCTCACAGTAGCCTCAAACTCTTGGGCTCAAGTGATTCTTTTGCCTCAGCCTCCCAAGTAGCTGGGGCTACAGGTGCCCACCACAATGCCTGGCTATTTTTAGAGATGGGATCTCACTCTTGTTCAGGGTGGTCTCAAACCTGTGAGCTCAGGTAATCCAACCACCTTGGCCTCCCAGAGTGCTAGGATTACAGGTGTGAGCCACCACACCCAGCCTATCTCTAGACCTTTATATGAAAAAAGGAAACTTATTTGTTTCTATTTATTGGAGTATGTCTTATCTGCAACCAAGTATTTTCTAATATGAGTTGTCATACTAGTTTATTTAAAGGGCCTGGTTTCTGCATTTGGTTCCCATTTTTAAATGTGTGCATAACCATGTACTGTGTCTATTTCCTCCTTTCTGGTATCTATTCTTCCTGAATTCTTCTTATTGAAATCCTCTTCTTTGTAAAGTTTCCCAGACAACTTGCTATTCTTAGATTCTCAAGGTTTTGATCACCCAGTTACCTAATTCCTAAGAATCTACCCTCAGCTCAATTTTCTGCCACACTGATCCATACATCTTATCAGAAGCAGTGGGACTCACAAGTTCCAGTGTTATTTTATACTTCTTAAGTTCACTGTACATTGTTTGCTTACTTGCAAAGAATAATATTCCATCAAGTTAACTCAGTCATTTTATGCAAGAATCTGACTACATTTTTGCTTTCTCAGGAATACTTAGTGATATGCTTTGAATGTTTTCTCCAAATTCATTTGTTGATTGGAGATGGGGACTTTGGGAGGCAAATAAAACCAGATATAACACCCTCACCAAATGGCAGTGCCATGCTCTTGGATTGCTCAGCCTCTAGAACTGTTGAGCTAAATAAGCCTCTATTCTTTGTGAATTAACCAATCTATGATGTAAAGTTGTAGACCGCCTTTCAAACACACCCTTTGCCCCCTGGAGAGACACTTTGACCTTTCGAGCATATCACCTGTGACAGTATTAACTTTCCCCAAGAGAGTGACTAAAGGAGGATGATATGGAGAAGTAAATACAGAGATTACCCTACCCAACTTGACAGTCAGAAGTCACTGACATTTTATTGAAAAGGAATTGAATTTTAACAAATAAATGCTCCATTTTCTAAGGGTTTATATCCTTTCCTTATTTAGTTTTCTAGCAAAGCAATTTTGATAAAGGCAAAGATAGAATAGCTTCATTAACATCTTAATATCAGAGGATTAACTTCTGTTCTACCTGAAGTGCATAATGAAAATTTATTTCTGTTAAGACTTAGTGAGAATCTTGGCAACATAAACTGTATCAATCAATCAATCTATCATCTCTCTGTCACTCTTTCTTTCTCACACACATACATGCATGTGCATACACACACACACACAGAAGTTAATTGGGCCCTCAAACCTATGGCACAAATTTCATAGCATTTAGCCATTTTTGTTTTAGTATCCAAAATAATAACAACTAACAATAATTTAGGAGATTTGAGTAATCATGATACACAGTACACTTTTTTTACAAAGTTTATTCATAGTAAACTGTGGGCTTGAAGCATTATCTCCATATGTATTATTTCTTTGGAACTCTACTTGAACCAAAGGAAAAATATATAGTATTGGAATTTATCATCACAACCTTGCAAAGTTAAATAGATAGATTAAGCCTATGGAAATTTCACTTTAATAGCCAACTAGAAGACCATAAGATAAATACTCTAGACCAGGTATAAAGATTCCATTCTACTTTCCAATTTAATTCGCCACTCAGTATAAATTTGCCAGAATTTGGTTATGCATATAATTGAAATAATGTAATTATATGAACATAAAGGTTAAAATTAGAGCAAGTATCTCTTCAATTCTTTAAATGACTTCATGATATGTACCTTATATTGTATTCCAATTATCAAATTTTCTGGAAAATGCAAAGTATTAACAGACTGTAGTCTGGCTTTACCTCTTCTCTACTTAAGGAGCTCAGGGGTTAGATATCTTTTCTCTTATTTCTTTATTTCCGTAAAGATAATTGGAAAAGTAAAGTAGTGTGAAATTATTCATACACCCCTTCTCCCTCTTCTTTTTTTTTTTAAAGCAAGAATTCTAATGAACTCATCAGGAGGTTGTAGAATAGGTGATCATAATCAATGATGAATAAAGGTGTGGAGACATTGTCCCTCCTGTACTGTTTTTACAGGAGATATCAAGTTAATTTATATTGATGACTGTCAAGTTGCTTCCTCATCTTTGCAAGTCTTTAAAATTTTTCCTGTTTTGTAGATGTTAAAGTTTTTCTTATCTAGTTTTTGTAACTCTGTAACACTGCTTTTTAAAAACTCTTGAAAAATCATGCAAGATTAAAAATGCTGTGAAATTTTCTTAATATTGACTTGATAATGGTGGTACCCATAGCTTAGTGGGTAGCACACCGGCCACATACACTGAGGCTGATATCTAGAAGATACTGAGAAAATTACTCTAAATTTTTTTTCTTTTTTTTTTTAAACACCTTCCTCACCTCACCAACCTCTTGAATTCTTAAAGAAAAAAAGAATGACCCAAGAATTTTATATCATCCAAATATAAAAACAATGACTATTCTTATTATTTATGTTCTAGGAAAATATGTGCAATTCATATTACAAAGTGCCAACTTTTATATATTTATAAAGAATATTATATAAAAAATGTGATTCTTTTGCATATAGAATCTTATATATTAAGAAAACTATAGACAAACAAATAACCCAAAAGACAAATGGACAAAGACTATGAACAATTCACATAAAACAAAATATAAATGGCTCTAAAATATACATGAAAAAGACTGGAAACAACCTAAATGTCCATCGGTGTGGAGCTGGTCAAATTATGATGCATCCCTTAGATAGAATACCATGCTACTGAAGAAAGAGAGTAAATTTTCTATTAATAGGGAATGAGTTTTAAGATATAGTTTAGTGAAAAAAAAACAAGCTTCAAAGTATATAGACCATTATCATTTCTGTAAAAGGAAGGGAAATGTGTATATTTTCTTTATCTATGAATTGAACAATATACAAGATATTGGTACTGTAATCTCCCCATTATCTGGCACCCAGGGGATTGGTAGATTCTGGATAAATGTAGTTTCCAGTTGCTTGAGAGTTACTTTAAAAATAGGCCTAACTAATTCTATATCCTGTACTATATCAGACCATAAACTCTATATTAATTTGATATTAATATTGAAATATACTAATTAAAAGTAAATTAAGACAAAGATAAATTTCACTTACTGTAATTTTTACTGTTTTATAAGACAGCTTTGTCAATGCAGTGTACAGTTTTAGTTAAATGGTAGTCAACACTTTTCAACTTCACCACCATATTTTTTTAACTTCAAGTAACACATTAACATTTAAACTGTTAGAGGGAACGCATGAGAGCAGCAGGAGGGATGTGTGATGCATGAAGCATTGGCTTCCTGACAGCTCTGGGCACCAAGTTTAAGCTCTGATTTTTTTGGCTGGGTCACGCATGCACATTGCTAAGTTTTAGATAACTGGATAATGGGGAGTTTCCTGTATTAATTCATCTGAAGAGGAAAGTTAGGTGGCTGGATAGGGGTTGAAGACAACTTATTACTTTACATTCTTGTAATTTTGGAATTTCAAAACTTGTGAATATACCAAGTATTGATTAACCAATTGATAAGCAAGTGAATAAAAAGTCATGATTAAAGAAGTGGGTTTTTACTCAATATTAAAATTTCTAACTTTTATTAGTCTAAAAACAACCAATTAGGAACACTTGTGCATCTAAGGGAAAGTCCTTATAGGTTCATTCTTATTTAGGCCTCAATAGTTTACATATTCATAATTGATTAAAGTCAACACTTAAGAAATTTTCTTTTATATTTTTTCCTTCCCTAAATATTCTATGTTCCTTTATGTTAGATTACTTTTGTTCTTTCATAGATCCTAGGAAATAATAGTCCTGTAGAAGTAGCAGTTCCTCTGTAAACTCCTCATATAAGTTTGAA
>NW_003852435.1:8286093-8292512 GCF_000181295.1 Otolemur garnettii
AAATTATTAATAATCCTCCTACAAGTGGGTGTATATAGAGATTATATTTTTGGGGGGGCTTAACATAGCTACACACAAACCATTTTCTTCCTCCTCTCCTTCTAAGACAAAGACATAAAAAGGATCTGACTAGCCCACCCCCTAGAAGTTCATGCTGAAAGACCCTAACCTTACAGGCAATCTATGGAACCTGCCCACCCCACTCCCTGCCCCATATAAAACAGGCCTCTCACTGCCCTCCCCCCAATCCCTCCAACACAGATGCCTTCTTTTCACTGCCCAGGCTAGTCACCCTCCTGTTTCAATAAACCTGACCTGAACATCTCCTCTGAAGCCTTATCTCTGGGCACTACTGTTTATACCTTTCATATTTGGATTGTGATTGCATTTGCATTCAGTAGAAGAATTGGCCTTTAATAAATAAGTGGAGAAAATGATGATTTCAATAGCAAACACTGACATCATCTTGGAATGTTCCAGATTTCATTTTCATTTTTAATACTATACCTCCTGAAGTCTACTATTTAGGCTTTGGATAAATTGTTAGAGAGCTTTAAATAGGAAATGCTGCTGAGTGGAAAGCCATTAGTGTTTTAGAGTGAATGTGTTATGGGACTGCTTTCATGTATAGATAATTGAAAGAATGTAAGATTTTGATAGGGGTTGAGAGATAATTTTGATGTATGTCAAACTTTCCAAGTGGAACAGATGAAGTAGAATGAGACCAAGAGTGGAGCTAGGGACATTCACGAAAATCAGATATATAGTTTAGGGTTGACTGCCAGGCACAGAATGAGGTTGGGGCAAATCATCAGGAGAAGCAAATGGGGTATGAAAGGCTGGAACTGAAGAAAACTTTACCCCATCCCTGTACCTTTCACATTTGCCCTCTTGCCTTTATCATCTGTTTGAACCTTTGCTTCAGTGGAGCCACTCAGTTTCTGATTGCTGTGTGCAAGGCTATTGTCCTGAGCTATGTTTGTGAGGTGTCTACTGCTATGACAAAACTATTCAAGTGGTGACTAACTGGGTCTTGAAATCATTCCTTTACCAGTTGTCCTACTGTGGTTACTTGTATACCTTTTTTCAACCATATGCTCATGGTGTGTGTTCTTTCTACCTAAAGAAAATGTGTTACCAAGGCTGTTAGACTGATTATATTTTAGGACCTCAGTCATCCAAAAATTTTAAGAGAGATATTAGTAGGACTAACCAGCAGAGTAAGAATAGATAGATTAGTAACTGTCCAAGCTAATGAGCCCTTTAAGGACAATCAGAAGTGGATTTTTATTTGATTTTTATAGATTCTTATATGACACTATTTTTACTTAGTGTAATAAAATTTGGGGAAAGTCATTGTTTGCAATTAGAAGACAGCTTGCAATCTGGGACTATTACTTAATAAATGGGATCCTTTAGTGACTCTGATTTTTGTAACCACTTTACCTCATTCAGTGCCTGGTGCTCACTAATTGTCTACCAAGGAGAAACATAAAAGAATTAGTCCAAGAGTTGAGCAGCTTTTAGCTTTAGTCAGTGTGAAGAAAACTAATTATTACATTAAAGATATTATGCTGAATTTCAAAAAGCACACCAAGGAAAATAAATTAAGAAGTACAGAATGAAATGTTGGTGATTTAGCGGCAGAAAAGGATAAAACTTTTGTTTGAAATGAATAAAGCTTTGTGATAACTGCAAAAATAACTTCTTTTTACTTATGTACATTAAAATTATTTTATTTTCATTTTTTGGTGAATTTGGAAGGAAACAGATTTAATATGTCATTAGACTTTTTCTTGGGGAATTACAATTTTTGCTTAATGGTAAAATAATAAAAATATTTGTGGGAGGTTGGCCAAAGCACCACATCCAGTTATTAGGATTTTAGTATTTTAAAAAATAAGAATATATACCATTTTTTTATTTGTAATACTTGTTAATAAATCAAGGAAATTAGTTATCCCCTTTGATTATATAACTTATTGATTTTTTTCATAAATTACTTACATCTAATAAAAGCAATATTTATATTTGCCTTGTTGATCAATATAATCTTAATAAAGAAGATATTCACAATATGATATTTCCTGTGTACTGCTTTGGTCTGAGTTTTTGTTTTCTAAAATTTATAGGTTGAAATCTACTTAGCAATTTGATATTAGGGGATGGAGTATTTCAAAGATATTTAATTCATGAGGATGGAACCCTCACAAATGGATTAGTGCCCTTATAAAAGAGGCCCCAGAAAGTTTCCTTATCCTTTTTACCTTAGCAAGACACAGCTAGAAAGCATCATTTATGAACCAGGAATTGGAAATCCACAAGATGATGTTATCTTCTAGCATCTTAATCGTGGACTTCCCAGCTTCCCAAACTGTAAGAAATACATTTCTATTGTTTGTAAGATACCTAGTTCAAGATATTTAGTTATAGAAGACCAAACAGACTACAACAATGATGTTACGATTTCATTTTGGTTATTTTTATGACCAAATTGTTAAGTTTGTATTTCTGACTTATTTAAATACTGCAACTTTGAGATCCAGTATACGAATAGTCTACAGAGAACAAAATCCCCTTTACTTCTATTCCTATCCTATTTATGTAGAGACAGAATGATAGCATTAAAACTAAAAAAGTAATAATCTTTCAGGTGTTTATTCAATAAATAAACATTTGTTGAAAGGTCTTGAATAGCTAGAGAAATCCTAAAAAAAATCAAATCTGGAAGTTTCATGGTACCAGACTTTAAACTATACTCCAAGATTTAATAATCAAAACAGCATGGTATTGGTTTAAAAAAAAAACAGAGACACAGATCAATGAATGGAACAGAATAGAGAACCCAGATATAAGACCACTTACCTATAACCAACTGATTTTTGATAAAGCAGACAACAATGTACACTGGGGGAAAAAGCCCTATTCAGTAAATGATGCTAGGAAAGTGGAGAGCCATGTGTAGAAGAATGAAGCAGGACCCCTATCTTACCACTTAATTCAAGATGGAGAAAATAATGTAAGGTCTAAGACCATAAAAATTCTAGAAGAAAATGCAGGAAAAATTTATCAACATATTGGTGTAAGCAAAGAACTATGACTAAGAACCCAATGGCAATTCTAGCAACAACAAAAATAGACACATAGGACTTGATTAAATTAAAAGCTTCTGTATAGCTAATGACGTAATCAATAGAGCCAACAGACAACCTTCAGAATGGAGGAAATATTCACAAACTATACAATGATATGAACAGGAGTTTTTCAAAACAAGATAGAAAAATGGCCAGTAAAGACATGAAAAGATGCTCAATATCACTAATCATCAGAGAAAATGCAAATTAAAACCAGAATAAAATATCACTTTCTTCTTGTTAGAATGACTTTTATTAAAAAATACAAAAACATGAGGCAGCCTGTGGCTCAAAGGAGTAGGGTGCCGGCCCCATATGCTGGAGGTGGTGGATTCAAATCCAGCCCCAACCAAAAACTGCAACCCCCCCCCAAACAAAAATATAAACAACAACAACAACAACAAAAAAGTACAAAAACAACAGATGGTAGTATGGATGTAAAAAGAAAAGAATGCTTATACACTATTGACGGGACTGCAAATTAGCACAACTCCTGCAGCAAACAGCATGGATGCTTCCTGATGAACTAAAAATGCACCTACTATTCGATCCAGCAATCCCATTATTGGGTATCTGCTTATAGAAAAATAAGTGAATTTATCAAAAAGACACTACACTAAAATATTTGTTGCAGCAGAATTCACAATTGCAAAGACATGAAATCAACCCAAGTGCCCATCAATTCATGAGTGGATTAACAAAAATATATATCCCATAGAGTACTACTCAGTCATTAAAAAGGATAAATTAATGCATTTTGCAGCAATAGCCTAAGCTACTACACCTATGAAGCATATTGAAAGGGTACAACGCAGACACTATTGGTCTAACAGGCCTTCAAGGGTGAGAGTCTGTGTAGTGGAGTCATTGAAAAATAGGAAATGAGTTGGTCTTCCTTTATGTTTGGACACCTACAAATTGCATTTAAATCTTCCAACAGTCTTTATGCAAGTATCTCTGTAAATATGTTTCACTTTGCATTTATTTAATTTTTAAGGTATACTAGATTTGTGAGTTGATAAAAGCCAACATATATTCCTGTTGAAAAGTTCTGAGATAACTAGAAGTAGAAGAGAGTTTCTAAAGTGAAGAAGGTCATTAAAGGGAGACTTACAGCTAATATCATATGTAATAATCTTATAATCCCATAAAATCAGGAAAGAAATAAGGATATCCAGTTATATAACTTGTCTTCTACATTGAATTGGGGTTTCTAGAAAGTGAATATCCAAGAAGAAGTAAACATTCACATTGGAAAAGCAGAGATTATAGGGTCTTTTCTTATTGATGCCATGGTCTTCTATATAGAAAATCTAATGGAATTCACAAAAAAAAAAAGCTGTTAGGACCAATAATTAATTATAGCAAGATTTCAGGTTAGATTATTGGCATATGAAAGTTAATTTATAATTCTGTATAGTACTAATGAAAACTTGAAATTGCAATTAAACCAATACTCTTCATAGTAACATCACAGTTGTGAAATACTTTGAGATAAATATGACAAAACATTTACAAGATATGTGAACTGAAAACTACAAAACATTACTGTGATAAAATAAAATAAATCTAAATTAATGCAGCAACATCTATTGTAGTTGACTGGAGAAGGAAAGTATTGAAAAGGAGAGGCATGAGCTATCTTCTGGGGGTGACAGACATGTTCATTATTTGTGATGATGGTTTATCTATATGTTGAAACATCAAATTGCATATTTAATTGTGTGTAGGTTGTTATATGCTGGTTATACTTTAATGTCTTGTTTATTTCATTATCTTTTTAAAATTCCAAACCAATCTCATTATTGAAAGAATCCCTTTAAGAGCTAGAACCCAGACTTCAAACCTTTATTAGTATCCACTATTCACCACCCACCAACTTCTGAGATACTACTGAGATTCTTTCAAAGCAGTATTTTATTTTGGTGCTATAAGTAATAAAGTCAGCTGGGTATGACCAGCATCTTATTCTGGTTGTCATTTTGAGAAGTAATCTTTTGTTATGTTAATTATAAAAATTTTCTCTGAGACCAGGAGTTGGCAAATATTTAAAGGTTTGCGAGCCATGTTAACTCTGTCAAAATTCTCAAGTCCACCCTTGGAGTATGAAAGCAGCCATAGACAATATAATTGTATATGACTGTGCTCTAATAAAACTTTATTTATAAAAATTAGCAGCCAGTCAGTCCATGGACCACTGTTTTTGAACCTACTCTAGAGTATTGCCTGTCTTTTAATTTTACATATGCTTCATTTTATTACAATTATTATTTAAATAATTTTGGTTCAGTCCATTTTTTTGGTTATTCCTGTTTTGTATTATTCCTTCTTGTAAGATTATATAAATATGTTTCTATAGCATTTTCAGTATTTTATATGATTTTACACTAAAAATTTTGATCCAGCTATGATTATGTGAGTTTATGATGTGCAGTAGTATTATAATTTACTTTTTCTGTATAGATTTCCATGTAATCTAACACTGTTTATTAAAAACCCATTTTTCCATATTCCCACATTGTTTTGAAATTTTACCTTTTATATGCTATGTTCTATTGGATATATAGTTCTGGGATCTCTGTTCCATTTCATTGATCAATATATTCACATTTAGCTAAGCAAATCCTGTTATATTTACTTACATTTTTTAGTGTATTTTGCGTCTAATAAAAAGAGCTCTACCTGTCTTCCTGTTGTCCCTCTCTTGGCAGCATTACTTTTCATTATTTGTGGATTTTTCTTGCTATTGTGAATGTTTTTCTTTTCTCATTACATATTCTTTTATTAGTTTTTCTGTGTATATAGGGAACTATTAAATTTTTTTATCAATGTTGTGTCTTGCTAATATGCTAATTTATGTTACTACTTGCAATAGTTTTTCAGATAATCTTCTTGTATTTTGTAGCTACGCAATCATAGTGAATGAAAATAGTGAGATATTTGACTACTTTTTCAATGTTTATTCCTCACTTTTTCCTCGTCTGCCGCATGGGCTAGGAGGGACAATAGAAAGTTGACAATTGGAGCATTAGCAGGTTGCCTCATTCATACTTAAAATTGGTTTCAGTAATTTGAAATAGAGGCTAAACATTAATTTTATGTTTCAAAAATATTTTGTTTACTATTCTCTGTGAGTGTATATATATATATATAATTCATATGTACATAAACTTAATTTTTTTTAAAATGAAGTACTTCTTAAATTCCCTGTATTTTGATGAGAATTGCAACCCTTAAAAATTCTATGCTTCTATTCAGGAATATGTTTCTCTTTACTTTTCTTTT
>NW_003852435.1:8292811-8293158 GCF_000181295.1 Otolemur garnettii
GAGCCTCTTTTTTATGTTCTTAAGTAAATTTTTGTGTTTTATACTTTTTAAGGTTATTTCATACTTCTTGCTAATGTTACTGCAAATACTTTTATACATTAAATAATTATGATATTATTGTTATTTTGTGATTGACTTTTTATATGGTAATGAGTTATTTAGGGTTTATGAAAGTGGGATTAACTAATTTATATACATTTTTGCTACATTTTAACCATAGTAAACATTCATATGTTTCACTAATTATTCAATCATTTCATAGGGCTTCTTAGTTGAGAATAGTATCTGCCATAAATATTGAGAGTTTTGCCTTCTTTTTCAGATTGTTATAGTTTCTATTACACCTC
>NW_003852435.1:8293772-8305786 GCF_000181295.1 Otolemur garnettii
TGTGGTGCATTATGTATATTTTTTAATGAAATTGCTCCAGTTTTCTTCATTGAGCTATATTTTACAAGTTTCAATATGAAGCTATATTATCCTTATAACATAATTTGGGACATTTTCTATCTTTTATTATTGCACAAAATAACTTTAGTGTATTATTTTGCTTCTCGGTAACATGTATACATCAAAAACAGCCTGTTGCCCCCTCCCCTGAGGAAAAAGATAAATTATTTAGACACTGAAATTTCAAATCTATTTGAGTAGGAGAATTCCCAAATGATTAACATTTTGCCTAGAATTTTGTTTTCCATTTTTTTTCTAGTATGATTTTTGGCCTTGAGAAATAACTTTCATGCCTCTTGATAATTTTAGTAACTAAAAGACTGAAGAAATGTTGAATATTTATGGAAATATCTTTTACTAGTCTACAGGAATCTGTAGCTGGAATGCTTACACAGATATTGGTTAAGGTTGACTCTATCATTTTACCTGACAACCTTGAAATATTGCTATTTAGTCTCAATTCAAAGAGACGATCTTGTGTTCTATTTGAAATTGACATTACCTATTCTGTTGGAAGGTCTGAATATAACCATATATGTTATAAATGTGTTGATCCTTTGACCTATATGATTAAGTGCTATTTTGAGATTTGCAGAAAAAAAAAGAATGAACAAACTTACATTTCTTTCCTATTTTTTTTTTTTTTTTTTGAGACAGAGTCTCAATTTTGTTGACCTCAGTAACAAAATGTGGTGCTGTGGCATCACAGCTCACAGCAACCTCCAGCTCTTGGGCTTAGGCGATTCTCTTGTCTCAGCTTCCCAAATAGCTGGGACTATGGGTGCCTGCCACAATGCCCAGCTTTTTTGTTGTTGTTGCAGTTTGGCCAGGGCTGGATTCAAACCTGCCACCCTCGGTATATGGGGCTAGCACCCTACTCACTGAGCCACAGGTGCTACCCCAAAACTTACACTGCAGACCTTAGGATATCTCATAAGAAAAAAAAATCAAGTTGTTAACTGTAAGATAAGATTGGTGTGTGATCTGAGAAATAAATGAATAAAATTAAAATTTTAATACATGTGTACAAAAATAGAAATATCACAGGAAAATAATAGAAATGAACTTTTTTCTACTATAAATTCTATATACCTATATAAGGAATAAGATCTTCCTTATCAAAGGGAAAATTTTGAATTTCCTCACACTTCTAAAATAATCTTTATTCATGATTTTTAGGGTTCACATATCAGTATTTGCAAAATAAAGAAAATGTTGCTTGAAATACCAAATGGTTTGAAATATAAATATGTTGGTATAATTCAATGGCTTCTTTTACTTTATTGTGATTTCTGAATCGAAACCAGCAGGAGTTTCTTAGATTTTAGGTCTTAGATTTTTAGATATGAACTTTGTCACAGAGTTGCTGGTCACCAATATGTATTGTTGGGCTCATGTTGTTCAGTGAAAATTTTCAGAATAAAATAGATTTTTGCCCTAAAGGAGCTGTCAGTTCTGTTTCAGTGCCAATTTCTAGTCCTTATCTCCAATGTCAAGGTGTAAATAGCTCCAAAATATTAGCATCAGTTGCTAAATACTTTGCTACACAATAAGTCTATCATCACTTTACAATAACACCTGACAAATGTTCTATTACTGTCAGAGGAAAGGTTTGTAAATCACGTAAATGCATTTATTAAGGATTTTGAAGGTAATCAGTGGAGATATGTATTTTTCTAGTGTATTTGTTCTTAATCTGCAGTCTTTAGGGATGTGCCAATTATAATTTATCTACTACCTGTTGTGAAGCCTGGATAACAAGATAATATAAGTAATTAACAAGGTTTGCACACTACGGAAAGATATTATGCTTCGTGACATGTTTAAGCTAACAGAATTAAGTTGTATTAATAGCATTCTATTCCTGTTTTATCCCTGAGGACAGTAAGTGTTTTTTTCCCCAATGCTGTTTAGATCAAGATAAGTTTATGCATTTAGATGCATAAATGCTCCAAGTAAAATGGAGCTAGGTTTGGGCAGTTCTCCAAAGATCAAGAGTTTAGGTTTTCCCATAGCAAAAAATTCTGGGAAGAGAATATCTCCATCTGTCCACCAAATCATTTTTTCAATTTTTTCTGTCCTCCCTTTTCTATCTCAAAATATTTTTTTAACTTCCTGCTCATCAATCCATCCAGAATATAATTAATAACATGTTATTTTATACTATCCAAGATTTCAGACTAAGTAACATTGAATTTGTACCTTATAGGCCCTATAGGAGCATGAATGAATGAATTTTCCTGTTTTTTTTCCCCTTTCATGAATGTGAATCTAGAATAAATTTTCATATATCTTAAGTGGAGTAGCTGGTTTTTAAGGACTAACAAGTGTTAACCCACATACATGACTAAGACAAAAATCTCAACCAATGGAGGTTTATTAAGTAAAGATTTTTAGTACACACCTGGGAAAAAAACAAACTACAAACAAGCTGTGGCTGTTTTTTTAAATGGAAGGATGGAATCTTCAGCATTCTAAAGGCATGCAAAGAGAAGGAAAAAAATGTGGGGGTGCTTATAAGGTAGTGACTATATTCTTGTGAGGTCCAAGAAATCTATATTTTGCATAAATAAAGGAGTGAAGGAAGCATCAATTATTTAGATATCCCTAAGTAGGTAGAAGACTATCTAATTCTGTCTTGTCTACAGGTCTTTTTAACTTGTAAGATAAACATGCAATTCATTATTGATGTGAAATCAAATAGGTTATAGTTTTAGGTGTTACAGATAAGTACAAATTGCATATTCTTACTTATGGGAGGTTAGCAAGACATTTTATTATAATATAATTATCAGTGGGCCACTCCTTCACAGGTGCTTGAGGTATTGATTTTCTTTTTACACAAGCAATATCCATTTTTTTGGACTAAATAATACTTAAGCTCAATCAGAAATAAAAAAGGAGATATTAAAACTCATGCCACAGAAATACAAAGTATCATTTGTGAATACTACACAAATCTATATGTACACAAACTAGAATACATAGAAGAAATGAACAAGTTCCTAGACACACAAAACCTCCAAGACTCAGTCAGAAAGAAAGAAAGCTCCTAAAAGGACCAATAATGAGCAGAAAAATAAAACTAGTGATAAAAATTCCCCCAATAAAACAACAAAAAAGGTCCCAGACCAGATGGATTCACAGCCAGATTCAACCAGGTCAACAAAGAGCAGGCACGAATATTGCAGAAATTATTCCATAACATTGAGAAGGAGGAATCCTCCTCAATAAATTCTACAAAGCTTGTATCACTTTGAAGTCAAAGCAGGAAAGGACAACACCACAACAAAATAAAACTACAGACCAATGACCATTATGAATATAGACACAAAAATTCTCAAAATAATACTAGTAAACTGGATTCAACAGCCCATCAAAATAAATAAATAAATGAATAAGCCTCCATGACCAAGTAGGCTTCATTCAAGGCATGCAAGGGTGATTCAACATACATAAATCAATAAATGTGATTCAGCACATAAACAGAAGAAAAAACAAGACCATATGATCATCTTAATAGATGCAGAGAAAGCACACAGCAAAATTCAGCATCCTTTCATGATAAAAAACCCTCAACACCCTAGGCACAGAAGGAACATATCCCAAAATTATAAAAGCCATATATGACAAGCCCACAGCCAACATCACAGAATGGAGACAATTTGAAAGCATTCTCCCTAAGAATGGGAACAAGACCAGGATGCCCAACATCACTACTTCCATTCAATGTAGTGCTGGAGGTCATTGCTAAAGCAATAAGACAAGAGAAAGGTATCCAAATTGGGAAAGAGGAGGTCAAACTACCACTTTTTGCTGGTAATATGGTCTTGCATCCAGAAAAATCCCCAAAACTCCACCAATACATTCTTGAAATTAATAAGTTCACCAAACCTCATCATCATATACAAACACATCAATATATAAAAATCAATAGCATTTTTTATACCAATAACAGTCAAGCTGAGAGTCAAATCACAGACTCAATACTATTCACAATAGCTACAAAGAAAATAAAATTCTTAGGAATATTCCTAACCAATGAGGTGAAAAATATCTGCAGGAATTGAAAAACATGGAGGAGGCTCGGCACCTGTGGCTCAAGTGGCTAAGGCGCCAGCCACATACACCTGAGGTGGTGGGTTTGAATCCCCAGCCCGGGCCTGCCAAACAACAATGATGGCTGCAACCAAAGAATGGCCAGGCATTGTGGTGGGCGCCTGTAGTCCCAGCTACTTGGGAGGCTGAGGCAGGAGACTCGCTTGAGCCCAGGAGTTGGAGGTTGCTGTGAGCGTGATGCCATGGCACTCTACCCAGGGGGATAGCTTGAGGCTCTGTCCCCCCCCCCCAAAAAAAAAAGAAAACATGGAGGAAAGAAATCACACAGGACACAAACAAATGGAAAAACATATCATGCTCATGGTCAGTAGAATCAACATTCTTACAACATCCACACTGCCCAAAGGGATTTACAGATCCAGTGCAATCCCTACCAAATACCAATGCTATTTTTTATAGATACATAAAAAGTAATTCTGTGCTTCATTTGTAACCAGAAAAGAGCACAACTAGACAAAACAATCTTAAGCATCTTAAGCAAAAAGAATATATTTGAGGCATCACACTCCAGACTTCAAACAATACTAAGAGGCTATTGTAACTGAAGTAGCATGATATTCCTACAAATATTGAGACCTAGACCAATGGAACAGAAGAGAAAATCAAGCTATAAAACCACCTATGCACAATAAACTGATCTTTGACAAAGTAGACAACAATGTACACTGTGGGAAAGAACAAATGGTGTTGAGAGAATAAGATAGCCAAATACAGACAGATGAAACAGAACCCCTATCTCTCACTACTTAATAATATATTAATTCAAAATGGATAGAAGACTTAAGTGTAGGCATAAAACTATACAAATTCTAGAAGAAAATATAGGAAAAAATTTCAGATTTGAGCCTCAGGAAAGGATTATGATCAAGACCTCAAAGGCAATTACAGCAACAATAAAAATAAATAAATAAAACTTGAATAAATTAAAAAGTTTCCGTTGGCTAAGGAAATAACCAACAGAGAAACAGACAACCTATAGAATGGGAGAAAACATCCATAATCTATACATCTGATAAGGGGCTAATATCCAGAATCTACAAAAATCTCAAACAAATCTGCAAGAAAATAATAAACAACCCTGTCAAAAAGTGCACAAAAAGTATCACAAAAGCTTTGCAAAAGAAGATAGATAAATAGCCAATAACATAAGAGAAAATGCTTACCATTACTAATCACTGGGCAAATGCCAATTAAAACTACAATGGGGTATCACTTTACCATTGTTATAACAGTTTTTATCAAAAAGTACAAAAACAATAGATGCTAGTGTGAATATAGAGGGAAAGGAATGCCTGTACACTATTAATGGAACTGCAAATTAGTACAACCTCTATAAAAATCAGTATGGAATATTTTCAAAGATTGGAAAGTAGACCTACAATTTGGTCAGGCAATCCCACTACTGGATATCTACCCAAGGAAGTCAATTTATCAAAAAGTTACCTGCACTTTAATGTTTATTGCAGCACGCAGCACAATTCTCAATTACAAAGATGTGGAATCAAACCAAGTGCCCATCAACTCATGAGTAGATTAACTAAATGCAGTATACATGTGTGTATATATACACACCATGGATGACTATTCAGCCATAACAGGAAACAAATTAATGTCTTTTGTAGCCATTTGGAAGGAATTGGGGACCATTATCTTAAATGACCATTATCCATTCTTGGGAATGGGAAATAAACACCACATGCACTCCATAAAAATTCACAACGAGGGGCAGCGCCTGTGGCTCAAAAGGGTAGGGTCTATATGCTGGAGGTGGTGGGTTCAAACCCAGCCCTGGCCAAAAATAAAAAAAAAAACTTCACAATGAATTGATGGGCACACACTGGCATAGAAAGAAAGAAAAATTTTTGGAAATCAATAAAGGAGGGAGATAAGGGTAAAAACTTACCTGTCAGGCACAATGAACACTATCCAGGTGATGGACACACTTAAAAGCTACCCATGTAACAGAATATTTGTGCACCCTAATATTTTGAAATTAAAAAAAAATCTTAAATAGCAGTCAAAACAGTATTTATGTCTCTTTCACATTTCAGTGTAACTGGAGTAAGGAACAACGTTCAGAATAAGTTGTGATGATGAGGGAGCTTGAGTGCTTTGTAGTCATGCAGGATGGTGGGGAGTCAATGTTCTCTCTTCTGGTAGATGATTTAATGTCCTTTCCGTACCCAGCCTGATGCAGCATCAGCTGTGGATTTATTTTTTCTTCTCTTTCTCAAGATTAGCATTTAAAAAAGCAAAGCTATGAAGGACAATCTGGTAATGAGTTTTTCATCTTCTCAGGTTCTCTAAGAATATTTTGACTCTTGCAGACAAGTGATGGCCAAGAATACACTTCTCTTCTTAGTAGTATGTCCTCAAATAATAAAAGAAAAATTTTTTAATTAGAAGTCAGCTAACATTTTGAATTATTATATATTCCATTTCAGCATTTTCTTCACTAAGCTTTCTTCCTTTTAAATTTTTACAGATGTTTCAATTCTATTTTACTATTTTTTGTTGTTGTTGTTGCAATTTTTGGCTGGGGCCAGGTTTGAACCCCCACCTAAGTATATTGGGCCAGTGCCCCATTCCTTGAGCCATAGGCATGCCCTTACTATTTTTTTTTCTATTAAAGAATACAGGGTTCTCTTCACTCATTGATTTCACAAGTGTTTATGAGGTCAATATTTTAACCTTAACAATTTTGTATCTTATTGATTATTTTAAAGTCAACATGGCAACCTTTTTTATTTTCAGGGCAAAGAGAATTAGCAATATTTATATTTTCTTGTAATATATCACTCAAGCAAACAGTGCCTTCATAGAAAAGGGTCATCCTACAAAAAGTCTTTTTTCTATAAGTAGAATAATGCTGACTTGTAGCTTTCTAAAAGTTTCATACTAAAATCTGACTCAGTTCTCGATTGTTTGCTTATGAGTTCTATGCAATGGTTTCTTTATAATTTGGCAAAAATCTACAGAGATTTAGTTGAGTTTTACAAATGCTTGCTGCATGAATTTCTGTTCTATTTATTGCTAGCTCATTTGACAGAACTGATACGTGTGAGCAAAAATCCTATTTTTCTTATTTTAAACATAAAAAGGAAACAGTTTTTCAAGTGAATATGAGGCATTGATTTATCTGTTCAGTAAGATGAAACCTACATTAAAAAAATTTAACATGGGATAAGTAATCTTTCCTTGCATGATATAATTAATGTTAATGACATGTCAATAGGATAAAATATAAAAAAATCAGTACTTGTAATTTCATCACCTGCTATGCAAGAGAAAACCAATACCATAAGACAGCAGGTGATGCAACAGAGAAAGATTTAATATTACAAGCACCATATAAGGAGATAGCAGGAATTTCTCAAATCCATCTTTCTGAGAAGTTGGGAGAAAGGGTTTTTAAAGACAGTTTGGCTGGCAAAAGGCTAGTCAATTGGGTCTGCAAATTGACTGAGTTTGGGGAAGAACCCCAAGGAATAGAAATTTTCTTCTTTGCTAAATCAATTCTTAGGAGTGAGTCACAAGGCCAGGTGAGTCAGTTTCTCAGTTCTGGACCATTGGTCTGGCTAGGCCAGCCATTCTATCAGAATTCAGGGCTTGGAGGATACCTCAAAAAGTAGTCTTAGATTTCGTAAGGGTGATGTTATCTATGAGAGCAATATAGTATGCTAAAAAGTCTTTATGGCCATTAGTCATAAACATCTGACCCCTGAGTAGTAAGAAATTACAGGAAAGCAAGCTAGGGAAAAGTTTCTGGTTAAATATATTTTTTCTCTATCATAGTTTTTGCCTCCTGGCCCTTTATTAATTATATAAGGGGCAGTTTCACTAAGTTACAGTTGACCAAAGCCTATGACAAGATAAACAGTAGGTTAACATACATTTTTTTTTGGTTATGTATATTAAATACTATCTTAAAATAAAATGATCTAGAGAGAAGAAAATGTTTTTAAGAAAATAGCGAGGAAGAAAAAAATAGATTGACAGTCCAGTACTGTGTTTTGTTTTGTCTTTTTCCTTTGTACCGTAAGTTTATAGTGTTCATCTGAGATGGTGGACAGCTACAGCTATGAACCTCAATCTGAAGGACCTATCAAGCAATTTGTCTTTTCTTGTAATGTCATCTCTTTTCTCTGTTTCTTGGGAACACTTCCAGCATCACTGGTGGCAATTCACATGGGTCCCATTGTGTGTTCAAAGTTTGTGGTATTGCACTAAACATGATAAAAAATATACAAAAAGCATGAGAGACCACTTTTTACTGTGATAGGCAATTTACTTCGGAGATGCACTGTTCACGCAGAGATGATTAGTGTCACACGGCATTTTAAGCAGATACTCTCAACACTTGAGCTCGCAGCAGTTACAACAGGAGGTAGCTATGAATTTATTATCGTGGTATAGTATTACTACAGTTAATTTTACGCAGTTATGATTTAATGCTGCATTTTTACATTTGTTTACATTTTTCTTGGCTGCAAAGTATGCTGTGTATGATCTATAATGTGTGTATAAGTTTTGATAAATTTTAACATTTTATAATAGATTTGTGAATATTTTAGTTAAGAAAATGACCATGCCTTTTGAAAAAGTTGTGAAACTTTCCAAAATACACTGCTAAGTAGGAGACTAGTCAAGATTGAAACATAGATTGATGGCTGATTCTTTAACCTTTTTACTAAGTCATTTCATGAAACTAAAAATAATACACTTTAGATTTGGAAACTGAGACCAGAAAGTTATAAGAAAATGGCTAAAGTTACATAAATATGTATACCTAATATCTTGAACACAAGATACTACTATTTCATAGTATAACATGTAAAAATATAACAATATTATAAAAGAATACAAAACTATACAAAATGAGAGTATCACAATAGTAAGGCTAGATTCTTACACTCAATATTATTGAGTATAAGGCCTGCAATTTCACATCATTAAAGAATTTTGGGGGGAAGAAACTCCAGTCAACAAATTAATTTTTTGACAATTGAGAAAAACACAAGTGTAATTGCTAATCAGAGAATACTCCAGGGAACGAATCAGCCACTTGTAACATAATTAGGGACAATCAGCATGAAATCAAAGGGATCATAGCCAACATTTGAAGGAAGCACATTTAAGAGGTAAGGAAATAGTGATGAACTGACTTCTAGGTTTTCGAAGCTCTGTGGAGACTGCTGGCTGAACGGTTCTCTCTTGATACTGATGAAGTCTCTTCTAGTTAAAACTCTTGTTTCTTTCTTTGAAAATTTAGAGGTTAGAAGTGCTTAAATCAAAACTTTCAATTACAGGAAGAAAATTATAATGGTAGCCTTTCTGATTGCTCTGGCTAGGAATATGAGGCTAGAGGGTAAAATTAAATACACCGCTGAAAAATATCAGAAAGAAGAAACCTTTTGCATCTCTACTTTGGATATTAAAGCCCAAAGGAAAGAATGTGCTGTTTATTAATAGTGTTTAGG
Source organism: Otolemur garnettii (assembly GCF_000181295.1). Classification (NCBI taxonomy): domain Eukaryota; kingdom Metazoa; phylum Chordata; class Mammalia; order Primates; family Galagidae; genus Otolemur; species Otolemur garnettii. The sequence continues at coordinate 8,303,432 of NW_003852435.1, forward strand.
ACAAGATGGCTAAATCTACCACATATAGCCCCAAAGTAGTCTTGAAACATTCATGGCTAAGAACATTTCAGATCTTGAAAATATATACTAGTTGGCAAAATACAGATTATTGACAGGAAAAGAAGGATATAGTTACTGAAGATCACATTTTGGGGAAAATGAATAAGTGTTTAAGAGAAAGCAAACTCAACACACTGTAATATTCTGGAGCCATTGTAGTATTCTGCCTGATTCTTATTAGATCATAGAATATGAAAATAACAGTACATAAAAAAATACACAGTAAGTTGATCTCTGTCTCCCATTTGTCTTTCTTGCTTTCCCACTTGATTCTCACCCTCTCCAAGTGTCTAAGAGTGAAGAGAATTTCAAGTAATTTTTCCTAAACCAGAATAAAGACATTTGGTGTGTTTCCTGTGTTAATGGGAAAAAACCCAAACTCTAAAATTTACAGAGGTTTATTCTGAGCTGAGTGCATGTGATTGAAGGCCTGAAACACACATTCTCAAGAGGTCTTGAGTGTAGGAGACTGAACACCAGGCTTGTCCTAGCCGTCACCGGATCTTGAGGGAGGCGCTGGGAGTGGGATCATCTCCTGGCCAGCTTGGAGATGTTTTGCAGCCCAGAGACAAGCCCTCAAGCAACTGAGTGCTTTAATGAGATAAGATCAGTAGCTTGTTAGTAAGCAGGTGTTGGACCTTGAACAATCGTGGGACGCCAGGGTAGGAGTGGAGCCGTGGGGAAAGGGCACGCAGCAACCATTAAGCACGTGATCCTAGTATGTGGACCCCCTACACCTGTTGTATAATGCTTCCATAAAAGGCCACTGGCAGCGGTTACCGCGGCTTCCCTGCACCTCTGGGGTAGCAAGCATGGTATTTCTAATCTGTGTACCTGGCTGTTTCCTTTGCGTGGTTATGGGGTGCCACAGCAGCTCTGACAAAGGTAAACGGGTGTCCTAGAGGCACTGACACTGGAGAAACTTGGTCTCAGTAGCTGGGTTAAGTTTGGTTTTATCCATTCATGGAGACACTGAATTCAATATAAGACCATAAGCCAATCTGTGGAAGATGTACCTATGTCACTGTCTTAAAGGTGGGGTGGAGCGGTCACAGTTTATGAGAATGTTTGAAAATGTTTTGATTTAAAAAAAAGAAAAGAAAAGAAATGTTTTGATTTGTAATTGGTTAAAGAAAGGAAGCTTTGTCTAAAGGCTTCAGGTGTTTTAAGCTAAGGATGTCTGTTAGTTATAGACAAGCCACCCCAAATTTATCAAAATTCAAGTGATCTGTTAAGTTAATTGATGACCTGTAGGTGTGGTTTCAGCTTTGTCTTACACGATCTTAGGTCCCATTAATGTCACTGTTCCAAAGAGTAATTCCAAAGGCCAGGGGTAATAATGAGGCGTGTCTGGCATTTGTACTCATGGCTAGCATCTCAGCCTTAAGTTTTTTCTGGGGTCCCCTAGACCAAGGGGGTGTCCATTCAATTAACTTGGGGAAGGGGAGGGAGTTAAGATTTTATTTTAGTTCACGATTGTCAAGGATAGATGAGGGAATTTTTAGAGAATGATTGGACCCAGGGGGAGTAAGATTGTGTGTTCATCTGCGATGGTGCTAAAGGAGGCTTCTGGGTTTTTGGACAATCACCTGCTAAAAGACACTTCAAATAAAGCTTAAATAAAGAATATACTTGCTGAACAAACACAACTTCATGATACCTCCAGCCAGTAGAGATGTTATGAAACATTTCACTGAGGGGTGTGTGTGTGTTTGCTCTCATGCTAGTAGAAAAGTGTTTATAAACATAATGTATGCTCTTCTGATATGTTATTGCTGCTATTCTTTGCTTTGAAAACGGGTGAGATCTTGTTTTTAGGTAATTCTTTACTAGCCTCATTTTCTATCCTTTTGACCTCTGCTGGTCGTCCTGTTGTTTATTTCCTATTTTTCTCCTCCTCCTCCTCCTTTTTTATTTTTTTCTTTAGACAGAGATTTACTTTTGTCACTCTCAGTAGAGTGCTGTGATGTCATAGCTCACAGCAACCTCAAACTCTTGGGCTCAAGTCTTTCTTTGGGCTCAGCCTCTTGAGTAGTTAGGATTACAGGTGGCTATCATAATGCCCATCTACTTTTAGAGACAGGGTCTTGCTCTTGTTCAGGCTGGTCTTGAACTCCTGAGCTCATGCAATCCACCTGCCTCAGGCTCCCAGAGTGCTAGGGTTATAGATGTGAGCCACTGAGCCACCGCACCTGCTCTTAATTCTTCTTCCTCTTTTTTTTTTTTTTTTTTTAACAGTTTTTTTTTGGCCAGAGCTAGATTTGAACCCATCACTTCCGGCATATGGGGCTGATG
>NW_003852435.1:8306165-8307043 GCF_000181295.1 Otolemur garnettii
TCCTGCCAGTAGATCATAGAACATTCAATGCTATTCTCACAACATTTTTTCCATTAATAATCTTTAAAAATGTTTGATATTACATGAGAGAATTTGGGAAAAAATGTGGTTTTAAAAACAAAAAATACATTAGTATATACTTCCTGCTCCTGGTGAAGTAACAGTATCTCAGAGAAAATAGAGACAACGTCAAGTATAAGAAACAGGATTACATGCACTTAAGATTTAGAAAGGAAAGATATTTATGTATTCAAGTCATAATGTATTTATACAAAGATGTGCAGTCTACATTGTCAAAGGCAACAATAGTAGTGTACGGTGTTACAAAGGATGTAGCTACATTGCTTTAAATTATGATAATTGGATATTTCTTACTTAAAACCTGATGTATATGCATGTAAATTTTCAACTGGAAATTGATATCAGTCTATAACAAGTCTCATTAAGTAAAATACAATTGAAATTATACAAAAATATGATCTCTAATTATAATGGGATAAAAGTAAAAATCAATAACAAAAAAATTTGGCTAATTCAGAAATATGTAAAATATAGCAATGTAATTCTACATAAGCATTTATGGTCAAAGAAGAAATGACCTGGAAAATTTAAAAATACTTTGATATATAACACACACACACATATACACAGTGCCCATAAAGTTAAAGTGTTTTAAGTTGCACACAAACTTTATGGCCACCCTGTGTTTGTGTATCTATATATAGATACACATGTATACATTTTTATGGAAAAATAAAATCAAAAATCAATAAAATCAAAAGTTATTCTATGAAAAAATCTATAGTATTGGCAAATCTTTAATACTGGTCAATTTATACCAAGAAAATAAGAGGACAAGCTCAAATAAGCAAAATCAG
>NW_003852435.1:8307290-8323299 GCF_000181295.1 Otolemur garnettii
AGGTGAATGGATAAACAAATTGTGCAAATCTTTCAAAGGATATTATTCATCAATTAAAGGAATAAATTACTTGTCAATAATATGAAATGGATAAACCTCAGAAACATTTAATATGCAAAATAATCACATAATATGATTCCACTGGTGAAAGTAAATAGTGCTACCTAGAGTTGGGGCAGGTAGGCATAGACTGACTATAGTGGGCACATGGTTTGCTTACAGGTGATTAATCCCTGTCCTTAATTTGGATTGTTGTGGGGGTTTCACAATTCTGTTAATATCCTGAAACCATGGAATGGTACACTTTAAATAGGTAAATTTTATAGTATATAAATTTTATATCAATAAATATATTAAAATGTCCCTACATTATACATACTTAATATTTAAATTTTTCTTCCTCTTAACCTCAAAGAAATTCTATTCTTTAAAACAATCCACTTGATTCTACAATGAAAAAACATTAAAAGGAGTATTCTTGCAAACTCATCTGGAAAAGTATAACTACTTTAGGTTATATATTTTTCTCAAAGTGTCTTTATGTTGGATGAATTTTTTCACTTTTTGCTAGTTCAGTAGGAGAAATTTGGCAATGTAAATATATCATGGGTGAGAGTTAGGGAAATGACTATTTTGAAATGTAGCAAAAAGCATACTTTTGCAGGATGCTCTTCAGTCCCAAATTCATTTTCATGCATAAATATCTTCCTGATAGCTTCCATACATAGCTGCTTTTTATTCAAACATGGATCTCTGAACCAAAGGATCTGTCTACATTTTTAAATTATAGGATAGCTTTTTCTAAACACAGGATTTTTGACATGTAATGAAAGTTCTATTTAAGAGCCATAATTAATATAGTCACATCAGTCTTATAGTTCTATTAAAACATGGTAATAAAGTATTTTTTCCTTTTCCTAACTGGTAATCACTTAAGCAACTGAGATTAATAAAAAGCGGAGACAAAAAAGATATTTGGGAGGTTTTATAAGAAAAGTTTGAATTAATATCTTAATTCCTTGTTCACCAAAATGACTACAAGTGAAGATGTAACTGAAAATTTTTGCATCTTGAGAAAACGCTTTAAATTACATAGCTAATCATAAGAGAAAATTGACAGTTGAAAGAATGTGTGGCATGGAAAGCATCAGTAACAGTATTGAAGATTGAAGTAGAAATAGAACTCGAAGGTTCAATTGTGCAGAGGAAGGATGGTAGGGTTTAAGGATGGATTTCATTCAATTTTTAAAAATGTTATCAATGAAATTAACATTAGAACTTTGCTCATGTGATCTCCTAGCAGAACAACCAAGTCTTTTATGACTTGATCCCTGCTCCTCTCTTCAACTACATCTCCTCTTTCCCCTGTTCTCATAGCACCTATAACCACAACAACTGATGGTAATTTCAGGGTATTTTTCATGTGCCCCAAACGGTGCAAGACTGTATAAAAGCACACATTTTATTCAATCCTTACCAAAAATCCTGAGATGAATACTGTTGTTATACTTGTTTTTCAAGTGAATGAAATCAAAGTGTCGAACGATTAAGTGATTTGACCAAAATTACACAAGTAGAAAACTTGTCAGAGCTAAGTTCAAATCCAGCTTGTCTAACACCAAAGTCTGTGGCTTCTACGATAATTTCCAGGTACATGGATCTAATGACAGTTTCTTGAACAAGTCTCCTTTCATACCTTGCACAAGTTTTCATCCCTGCCTATAAAATTCTGCCTTATTGTTCTCCTGACAGATTCTAAGACTTTCATCCTGCAAGACGAAATCTCTTGTGGGTTCTCCTCTGTTCAGCTTTCCTTCACTCAGCCAAACAGAATTGATGACACTCTCCTTTGTACTCCAGTTGGTCTAAGTCCAAATTGCTAATCTTCCCTTAACACAGTGTAGTGCAGGTGTTTATACTCACATCGGAACATAATGAGCATATAGCATATGTTGTTAAATGAATGAAGGGATGAATGAATGAGTGCCCTCCAAGCATGGAACATTATGCTATTGTGACTGGAAACATGAAACAAGCAAAGCCCTCAACCATAATTTGCTAATTTTAATTTAACTGTAACGTTTTAGGGCATATCATGACTACTTTGCAGAAGTCATTACAAAAAGGGGTCATGGAGAGGATTTATTCACATTAGTGGAACTTATTAGCATAATTTTTCATGTTTTCTTACAAGTATTCTTTCTGTCACCTTGCCTGACTTCTTCCCTCCTCTCCACTTACTGTTAATTGTTGACTGGGAACATAGGTTAACAACAAGAACATTTAAAAATGTAAGAAACCAAAGAATATTTGTTCATGCATAGTTAAAGAAGTTCTCAGTCTGACCTTTGCCTTTTTAGGATTAATACATTTGTGAGCTAGTCTAGAAAAATGAATAGGGTGGCCAAAAAGAAGACTTAAAAAAAAATCACCCAAAGTGAAGAAAAGGTCAGACTTTGACCCGTAACAGTGGCTCTAATTATAAAGTTGAGTATTTAGAGAAGGGCCACCACAATAATAAGGCTAGCATTTATTGATCCTAATAAACCCCTCTGTTGTCGTACCTGTGACTCCTACAAAGAGTGAGGATGGTCGACCCAAGTGAAGTATTCTAATTGGTGTTTGAAGCATATGGCAGACATTGTTTTAGAGCCAAGCAATGCAATAACATACTGGTATAGGCAAGAGCGGGAGAATGAGTTTCTTTCTTCTTTGGTAGAAAGCACGATAGACTTCTGGGGGTTTTTTTGGTGGGGGTTGTAGGTTAGTTTTATATTAACATTTTAAGGGCTCCTAATGCAATCATAGTGTTGGAGCAGCTAAAATGTTACTGTATGGATACAACATACCTTTAATGGAGAAGGTGACAGCAGGCTCACTGAATTTTATTGGACTTAATGAACCTCAAGGCTTTCATGGGCATCAAAATTTCATTATTTGTGAAAGTTAAAGCCAGTAGCCATGCATGAAATTCTGGGCTTTATGTGGAAGGAATGATGAAAATTCTAGATCTTTGAAGAGGGTGGGCATCAATAGAGTTCAAACAGAATAGGGAGAAAGTGATGTGTTTTTATTATCGTCTTTTTGAGAGTATTTCTTAAGAAAAAGCCTAAAGAAAATAGGATGCTTCATAGAAGCAGAATGGATTTGCTCCTGTGAACAAATGTAACTGTGTGGAGGATGGTGGGGAGATGAGAACCACCATCTGAATAATTTAGTGGTTCTTACCAGATGCAGATAATCATGGGTAATACCATTAATCATAACAGGAGAGTGGGCCGAGGACTCACCATTTACACTTTGTATTTTTACTTATCCCGCATGTGTTATTATTTAATTTCAGAAACAGGTTATATATGTTACATGTTTTAGTGCTATCAGTAAAATGAAAGGGCACCACAAATATATTTACTGATATAATAATAATGATAAAGCTTTGCCATTATTATTTTTTTTTTTAGCTTTGCCATTATTAACAGCCAATTTACTATTAATTGTATTGCTGGCTTTCTTTTTTAAGGAATTTTATCTAAGTTCCCTCCCACTGTTTCCTCCTCCAATGGATTACTTTTTTGCAATGAAATGAAGAGTTGAGATAGTTTGAGGAGGTGGCCAACAACTTTACCCCTTTATTCTAGTATCTGAGTTCTTTTTTGATGGCATATTAAGTTACAGTGAAAACATCTCTTTAGACATCAGGGTCCTAACTCTGCTCTCTCTATTCTTTATTTGAGGGTAATAACAGAAGTCAGGCAATAAATATAAATGAGAGGAGCGAAGCATCTTAACTTGTTTCCGTTTGAGCACTTTAGGTAATCAGATATTTAATAATACAACATGGGTAAAAAAATGGAACATCACCTTCTTACAAGGTTATATTAAAGATCAAGGGCTTTTATGTTAGTAAAGCTTGATTCATTCAGTGGTTTGCTCTGACTTGAAAGCATCTTAAATTTGTGAGTACTTTATTCACATCTTGTATTATCTGCTCCTTTAGGAGATGCCAACCTATATTCTTTGATCTTTTTTTTTTTTTGAAAAGCACTCTCAGAACGGAATAGTAGTGTTAAGTAAGTAGGAATTTCTGTAAATTATAATACAGTAGAACCTCCGTAGCTGACCCCTTCCTACATTAACCACCTCTTTAAGTTGACCTAATTTTCACAGACGTGACATGTACCACATGTATTTATGTTGACTACTTTTATGTGTTGATTAGTTTCTTACAGTCCCTTGGGTGGTCAAATTACAGAGGTTCTACTGTATTTGTTTTTCACAGTAAGAGCCAGGTTTAACTATTAAATGAAAAGAGTGATAGAAACTCTTTGAGACCACAAGAACCCCAATGAAGTGCATTATTTTTCATGGCCTTTAGACTGGGGGTGTGTACCTTGACGGCCCTTACACTTCACCATCTTCCTACATCCAATTTTGCATGTTAAAAATTTGCTCAAAGGGTTCTGTTTATTAAAAGGCAGGATTGAAAAGTATAAAAGCACAAATATTCCTTTATTCATGTAGATCATGTTCTATTGTGTTTTCTGGTTTCCATTTCAAACAAACAGAAACCTACCTTGCACAACCAAGTTGATATAAATTTCAGGCACTTTGGTATTCTTCAAAAGACACAATCTCAAACTACAGAAAAGTTGAATGTATTGTATAGTTAACATTATTTTTTCTGAGCCATTTGAAAGTTGCTGACACGATTCTCTGTCATCCTGAATATGCTGGAAATAGGGATATTCTCACACACAATCCCAATATTACCAACACTTTCTCAAAATAAGGACATACTCCTGTATAATCCCAATCTGGAAATAACAATTTTTTTGCCATCCGATACTCAGACACGATTATAGCAAGTTCATATTCACAAGCTGCATTTAGTTGTCACTGTTTTTATTCTCCTCTAATGTGTACCAGTTTCTTTCTTTCCTCAGATTTCATATCGATAATTCTGAAGATTTAGACCAGTTATTTTGTGGAACAGCCTTCAGTGTGAGATTATTTGATGTTTCCTCATGATTTAATTTGGCTTATGCATTGCCAGAAATAGCACGAAAGTAATATCACAGTCTGCTCTTTGCACCTAAGACATAGTAAATGATTTCTTTCTTTACTGGAGAAGTTAACATTGTCCATTTGCTAAAGGTGACATCTACCCATAAAATAAACATTTAAAGGTGAGATTCTCAAACTTTGTAAATAGTCCATTGTTCATTCAACATTCGATTTATTTATTTCTATCAATATGTATTGGCCAATTCCTGTTTTATTCAGTGAGTTACAATCCATTGCCACATTTACTTATTCTGATGCTCTGAATTTCTCAGACTTGCCCAGGTCAGGGCCCGTCGAGATGTCTTCTTTATCCTTCTGACGTTCTCCATCATTCTATGACCATTTACTTATATTCTGGCACAATGATATATTCCAGGTTCATCTGATATACTTTTTGCCCTAACCCTAAAATGACTCACCCTTTCCTCATTTGGCATTAGAAATGGTATAGAACTCCCTGCCAGGAGTGTATGCATCCTTCCTTCTACCTGGCCCTGAAACCCCACTCTCTGCCTATGATGAAGCCCTTCTCACTCTTTTCATGCTGCAATGTCCTGCAGAAGCCCCCTCCACTCCAGGTGTACACGTGTCTTTTTTATCCCTTTTGTGGTCTGGTACTTCTTGCCAAGCTGCCCCCATGTGACTATCCTCTTACTATTTAAATATTGCTTGATATTTGCTAAGAAATTGTGTGTGTGTGTGTGATATGTCTTAGGGCCCTGCCTGGCTAGGGGTTATTTTAGTTTGCATTTTGTGTGGGTGTTTGTCATTTTGCTTTAGAGAGCCTTGCATATCTGACAGGATATTTCAGTTTCTTTGATCAGTTTTGTTCATTCTCCTTAATTCCTGAAGGCAAGGAATATAATCTCAACTCAGCATGAGAAGCTCTGTGTGTAAACGAGCCTTTAGAACCAGAGAGAATCAAAGTATTTGGCCTTGAGATAAAAGCAACTATGTCTCAATGTGTTTCTTTGGCTTTGTTTTCATGATATAAGGAAAATATATATTGATACTTTTGGCTATAAAATACTACAGGGAAATATAATTGATATGCTATCCTTTTAGACATAAACTATTTCGGCCAATGTAACCTGGTGTTTTATAAAGAAAATGTCAAATTCTGTTTGAAATTTCTGCTAGCACTTACATGAAAATAAGTATCTTAAGATTTGTATCATTTTAATCATTTTTCATATTTTAATAATTTTGATGATTATTTAAAATAGCACTTGCTTCACAAATGTGTTAAATGCCTAATACATAGAAGGCATAGTTATATTTCCTATGATATATAAACAATGAGATGTAATATTTGATCTCCAAGATCTCACAATCTCTGGAATTTTATAAACATTGGTAGTTCAAATTCTAGTTAAGCTGCTTACTAGTCCTATAAAAATTTTTAATTGTTCTGAGTCTTAGTTTCAAGAATTTAATGAGATAATTCATGTTAAGCACTTCCAAACTGCTAGGAATACACCACATATGTAGTAGGTACTCAATAATCATCAGCCTCCCTATTGCTATCATTTTCAGAATTATTATATTTGCCAGCTATAGATTTGAAAGTTTCTGAAGAAAGATCTATTTCATAGGTATCTTTCTTATTTCTTCCCGCTCATTTATAGAGTGTGTCAAAGAGTGAATTCAGGGAAGATTAGAATCAATGATAGCAAAGTTGGTGTGGCTTCAGGCATTCTAGAAAGGCCAGGCACTAAAGTGTTTTTCATTGTATATTGAACCATGGTTTAGCTATACATATTTCTGGGAGAAATAATAACGGGCAAAAATTGCATTGAATCATAAAATGATTGATATTCTTTGTTTTTAGAGTTAATGTGGAAGAGAATAGAGGGTTCAAGAAAGTTGAGGGTACTGAAAGGAGAGAGTAAGAAGTGAGGGGGTTTTAAGGGGGTGAAAGACTGGAGAAAAATGTCTGGTCACTGCAGGCAATCTCTGTATACTTCACCATGTTCTTTAGAACTCATGCTGATCATCAATGACTGGTTCTAGATCTCTTGACTCTGATTCAATCTATACATTAGTTGACTTAATTGGGATTATTTGGTTGCTGTAGAAAGTGACTTTTAATGTTTGTTTTTAATATTATAATTTTTAAAAATTTCAGATTAATATAAGGTTGCAAACAATTAGGTTACATTGTTTACACTTGTTAGGTAAAGTCCAAGTTGTAGTTGAGCCCTTCACCTAGGAGGTGTGCCACCTACCCCTACATTGTGCCCATTAGGTAGAGAGCACACTAATCTCCCCCTCCTCCTGCCCTCTCTCCTCTCTTCCTCCCTTCCTTCCTCCCCCTTTCCCCCTTGGATATAGTTGTGCTTTTCTCTCATGTGGACACGTAGTTGTTCATCTACTAGTTTCATTTTGGTATTGAGTACATTGGATACTTGCTTTTCCATTCTTGTAATACTTTATGCAAGATTATACATCCTAATGTATATTCAGGTAAATAAAAAGTTATAAAATCGCCACCTTTTTATGGCTGCATGGTATTCCTTTTATTACTTAAGTCACAATTGCCTAGATGTGGAAATATTCTAATTGTTAAATTAATTGCACACTGATTAGAAATGGAGACATTCGCTCCTATTTTCTGTTTAATTAAAAACACATTTTCATGCAAAATGCACTTGATTTTTTGAAAGCGTTGACATGAAAGAAAGGCATGCCTCTTGATACAAATTAAAAATTATAGCTGTTTTTATAAGAAATTGATTAGGTGAACTAATTTAAGTTCTATTATTTATAAATGCATGGTCATGATGCTTTATAAGCCTCTCTTCTCTTAAGCTACACTGTCATCCACAGGAATAAAAGTTTATTTATTTGATAGGCTGTTATGGAACATTGACAAATTCTAGGCACTATGCTAGGTTTTCAGGATACAGAGATATATTTTCTATAGTCCTAGTCCTGACGAACCATGCATTGCTATGTTATCATTATTTTGTTCTTCCATAGTCTTTGTTAGCATGACTATATCTTTTCCTGAAATTTCTTGCTCAAGTAAAAGGCTTGATAATTCATTACTGGAACTTTATGAAACACCTATCAACTTTAAAGGAAAGCAAAAATTGAGAATTTGGCCCATAGGTATTTTTTGTTAAATTGTATTTTTTAAAGCATTCAGCATGATGTGGCTTTGAAAAGAGAATACTCTTTTTGGAAAGAAATTTGAAGAATACTTAAGGAACTAAAAGTAGACCCACCTTTTGACCCTACCATTCCTCTACTAGGTATATACACAGATGATCAAAAATCATTTTACAACAAAGATATTTGCACCAGACTATTTATTACAGCCAAATACCTTTGTTTTGAATGGTGAGAGCATTTCACATCTACTCCCATCAAATTTCCAATATACAGTACTATGTATATATTATACAATAGTTATTATGTTGCCCATTAGATCTCTAGATTTGTTTATATAAAATAATTACAGATTGTCCATTTTAACCTATACCTCCCTATTTTTCCCCTTGATATTTTTCCCACCATTCTAACCTCTGCTTCTTCAAGTTTGACTGTTTTGGGTACCGCATGTAAGGGTAGTAATAGATCACTTTGTTCTTCTGTGACTGGCTATTTTATGTAAGTACGATATCCTCCAGGTTCACCAATGTTGTTGCAGACGGCAAGATTTCCTTCTTTTATTATGGCTGAGATATTCCATTGTATGCGTATACTACATTTTTCATATCATTCATGTATTGATAGACACTTAGGTTGTTTCTGTATCCTGGCAATTGTATATAATACTGCAATGGATGTGGGAGTGCAGATGCCTTTCAACATACTGATTTCATTTCTGTGGGTAGTCATATAAGGGATTGCCAGATCATATAGCAGTTGTAGTTTTTAGTCTTTTGAGGAATTTCCATATTGTTTTTCATAATAGCTGTACCAATATGCACTCCTAACAGAGTACAAAAGTTCATGTCTCCCTATCCTCGTAAGCACTTGTTATCTCTTTGTCTTGTTGATAATCACCATCCTAACAGATGTGAGGTGATATTTCATTGTAGTGTGGATTTGCATTTTCTGATGACATATGAGCATATAACTATTGGCCATTTCTACCTTTTCTTTAAAATACTATCTCTCTGGTTTTTGCCCATTAAAAAATCAGGTTATTTATTTATTGCTATTAAGTTGTAGGAGTTCCTCATATATTTTAGATATTGAACTCTGATTAGATATGTGTTTGTCAACTATCTTTTCCCAGTCTGTGGGTTGACTTTTCATTTCATTAATCATTTCCTTTGCTATGCAGAAGGTTTTTAGTCTGACACGGCCCTCCCTTTTTTTTTTTTTTTTTTGGTCTGAGCTCTTGGTGTTATATTAAAACACTAACTGCTAAAGGTAAAATAAAGGAGTTTTTCCTTTTTTTTTTCTAGGCGTTTTATTGGTTTTAGGTCTTAAATTTGAATCTTTAATTCATTGAGTTGATTTTTGTAAATGGTATATGATAAGGGTCTAATTTCATTTTTTGTATGGTGTTATCTAGTTTCTTCAACACTATTGAAGAAACACTTTTTCCCAGCATTTATCCTTGGGATCTTTATGAAAATTAGTTAACTATATGTGCTTTGGTTTCTGAACTCTCCATTCTGGTCTACTGGTTTCCATGTCTGTTTCTATGGTAGTACTATATGGTTTTAAATACTACTTTGTACTCAAAATACTTTGAAATTAGGACCTTTGTTCTTCTTTCTCAAGATTGCCTTGGCTATTTGGGTTTTTATGATCCCATACTAATTTTAGAATTGTATTTTCTATTTTTGTAAAAAATGTCATTGGAATTTTAACAAACAACAATTTATCAGGGATTATTTTAAATCTGTAAATCATTCTGTGTAGTATGGACATTTTGATAATCATTCTTCTAGTCTATAAACATGAGATATTGTTTCATTTTTTTGTGTTTTCCTAAGTTCTTTTCATTAATGTTTTATAGTTTTCATTGTACAAATTTTTTATCTCCTTTGTTAAATGTATTCCTATATGTTTTATTCTTTTTAATGGTATCCTAAATGTGTTTTCTTGATTTTCTTTTTAGATATATCATTTGTCTAAAGAAACACTACTGACTTTTGCATGTTTATTTTATTTTTTTATTAAATTATAACTGTGTACATCTATACGTTTATGTGGGAACAATGTACTGATTTGATATACAATGTGGAATGCTTACATCAAACTGATTAAGATAACCATCTCCTCACTTATTTGTTGTGATGAAACATTTAATAGTTTTGAAATATACCATTTCATTATGCACAATAGGTAAGGTCCAACCAAATACCCTCCCTCCTCCTGCCCTTCCCTCTCCTCTCCCCTCTCCATCCTCTTTCCTTCTTTCTGGACTATAGTTGTTTTACCATTTGTATGAATTTATAGGTGATGATATATTAGTTTCATAATAGTATTGAGTACATTGGATACTTTTTCTTCCATTCTTGAGATACTTTACTAAAAAAACTTGTTTCAGTTCCATCCATGTAAACATAAAAGATGTCAAATTTCCATCTTTTTACAGCTGCATAGTATTCCATGGTATACATATACCACAATTTGTTAATCCATTCATGAGTTAATGGGCACTAGGCCAGCTTCCATGACATGGCAGTTATGAATTGAGCTACAATAAGCATTCTGGTGCAAATGTCTTTGTGGCATAATGATTTTTGATCATCTTGGTATATACCTAGTAGTAGAATTGCAGGATTGAACAGTAGGTCTACTTTTAGTTCCTTGAGTATTCTCCAAACTTCTATAGAAGTATTCCCTTCTTCCCACATCCATGCCAACATCTGTAGTTTTGAGATTTTGTGATGTGGGCTAATCTTCCCACAGTTAGATGATATCTAAAGATGGTTTTGATTTGCATTTCTCTGATTAAAGAGAAAGTTTTCTTTATTTTCATTTTTTCATGTGTTTGCAGGCCATTTCCTGCAACATAGCTAATTTGTTTATTAGTTTTAGCCAGTTTTGTTTTTCTGGTAGACTCTTTAGAGTTTTCTATATATAAGATCATGTTATCTGATAACAGATTATTTTACTTCTTTCCAGTTTGGATGCATTTTATTTCTCTCTCTTTTCTGATTACTTTTTAAAGAACTTTCTGTATTACATTTAGTAGAAGTAGTGAGAGTATGTGTCATTTTCTGTTGCTGATCTTGGAGAAGCTTTTAACTTCTCTCCATTGAGTATGTTACCTGTGGAATTTTCATAAATGTTTTTTGTTGGGTTGAAGAAATTTTCTTTTATACATATTTTGTTGAGAGTTGTTGCCATGAATGAATGTTGAATCTTGTCAATTTTAGGGGGCGCTCAATTTATAAAGTAAACAGAAGCAGGAAATGGAATAGGGAACTCAGAATTTTTGGTCCCAAAGTCACCTCAAAAATACCCTGGCTAGAGGCTCAGCAAGTCACTCATTTGAGGATAGGGCTCTTGCTTGGACTTTTGGTAACTCCTAGCCTGGGGAAAGGCTCCCAGACTGGAGAAATCCACTGAAGACAGACAGACTGGGAGAACCATCTTTGAGCAAATATAGGAGTGGGTCCTGTGCCAGACAGGAATGAAGACAGATAGATACAGGGCCTTTAAAGTCCATTAGAGGCATTAGCGGCATGGCTCCTCTGGGCCACCCCCTGGAGCTCACAGGTATCTTCAGAGGGCCCCAGCAAGGCCAGCACTTCCTGATTGACTTGGATGCTTTCACCTCAGGCCTCTTCTACTGTAACTGCAGGCTTAGCTCCAGAATAAATGTGACCCAGCCCTGACTCCGAGTCTGTTCTCCAAGGGGAAGGGGAAGAAAAAGGAGGCATCTGGCAAAGAACAGCCTCCAGACTATAAGGCAGGCACCAATATGCTTTTATAGAGATAAAGAAACTGGGGATCAGGGACGTAAGATCTCAAATGTTGTGACAAAGAAAACTATAATAATAGAATTCAGATAAGTCTGGCCTCAAGGCTGGGACTTTAGCTGTTGCCCTTGAAACTCTCTCCTCCCTGAGCAGGGGCCTCAACCTTGGAGGGCAAGACTGAAGGCTATTGATTGAATTTCTCCAAGCATGGAATCCTATGATAGAGCTCTGGTCTCCTAACCCTCAACCCTAACAGATTCTTGGGCAGGGTGATCCCCTCAGATGTTCAGGGGCAGGCAATGCCTCCTTAGTCTGGATCCAGAACAGACCTGTTTAAAGACCCACCCATGAATGTCCTTATACTCTCCTGTCCTATGGTCAAAAGGCTGGAGATGGTAGATGATAGGGGATACAGACCAGAAAGCTGGCATGGCACTGAGTGGCATGTGTCCAAAGGCACTTTCTTCTTGCTCAGCACTGCCTCTGGCCATCCCCTCCCCACCATGAGAAATTACCCTGGAGAAACCATATACTCTTCATAGGAGATGTGGGCAACTTCAGGGTGGTCCCAGGCCAGTACATAGGAGGACCCTAAGATTTTTTTTCTTCAGTTTTTAAATTTATTTCATTCATTCAACAAGTTGTCCACTATTTGTTAGGCACTATCCTATAGATATGAGGATACCATGTTGAGCAAAACAGATCAGTTCCTATTATCATAAAGCTTATACTCTACTGAAATATTTCATATCATGCTAACTACTGTCAACAGTATAAAATTGGATGCTATCATGTAAAGTGGGGTGTGGTGAGACCCTAATATTTTTTTAATCACTGAACTCAAAATGTTATTCTTGCTATTTCTACCATCTTTTTACTTTTAAGGGTGAAAAATACAAGCAAAAGGGCATTTACATTTTGTTTATCAATGTTTGAAAAATAAGAAAGGAATAGAAACAGAATCTATCATAAGGCTTTTTTTCATTCTAGCTTCTCAGTGAATGCTTAATGAGGTAAAGTGAGTTCTAGAAATAAGCAACAGTCAGTAGCAATGGGGCAAATGGACTAAAACCATTTATTGCATCTTTCAGAAAAATGATGAGTGAAAACTCTTTGCCTTCCCCAAAGAGTTATGTTGATAGAAATACCTGACTCTATCTGACCCCAGTGGTTGAGGGCCAGTCCCATCTTTGGTTGAACACCATGTCTACTGGGTTAGCTCTACAGATCTGCTTAGGATATAAGATAGACAGGCAGTAGAGAAAGGGAAAGAGCCTGCTCTAAGGCCACAGAAAGCAAGGTATATTCTTGGTATTCCAAATTAAAATCACTGAATCTGTTTTCCTATTTTAATGTTGTTCCATCTGGTGATTTTGTTCTTTAACATTGAGATTGGTAATACACTCTATATACTATGCGTTTAGAAAGCTTTGGGTGAGCTGTCTTGGAAAACTATTTCCACAGGGCAAGTATTTACAATTTTAAACATTGACCTTACAATTGTACTTGAGAACTTAATTCTTTTACTAATTAGGGACTTGCTGGATTCTGATTTTTAATTGCTAGCTGTTTTTAATCAATTATTTTCTCTTGTTCCCTCTTCTGTTATGAAAATTATTTTGCAGTTTTTCAATACTTAAAAATAATTTGCTATAAAATCTTTAAAGACTCTATTATTTTCTCCTTTCCAGAAAATGCAAGTACATGCATTTTATATTTCAATCACAGTAATTTTGTAAAGGGAGAAATAATTCTCTTTCATTACCTGTTTATACTTTTGTTCAAGGAAAGGTAGAACTTCTATCCAAGCACAGTCTTTACAGTGGGGATAATATTACTGATTTAGTATCCTTTGACTATATGGACATAATGCTGGATCACATGGTAGTTCTATTTTAAGTCAAATACATATAGATATTTTGAGGAATCTTCATACCATTTTTCATAATGGCTGTGCTAATGTTCTTTCCTACCAACAGTGTACAAGGGTTCCCTTTTCTCTACAACCTCATCAATACTTGTTATCTTTTGCTTTTTTGATAATAGTTATGCCATTGTATTTTGTTTTAAATTTCAGATTAATATGAGAGTACCAATTGTTATGTTACATGGCATTTCTAATGTGAAGTTCCATTTCTCTGATTATTAGCAATGTTGAGCATTTTTTCATATACCCTTTGGACATTTGTGTCTTTTGAGACCTGTTTTTTGGATCTTTTGCCCATTTTTTAATCTGTTTTTAAAAGTTGAACCATTTGAGATCCCTGTATGTTTTGGATAATACCTCCTTGTCAGATTTATGGTTTGCATATGTGTTCTCTCATTCTGTAGGTCACATCTCTTTACTATGTTGACTATCTCCTTGGCTGTACAGAAGATGTTCAGTTTAATGTAATCTCATTTGCATATTTTTACTTTTGTTTTCTACTGTTGTGGTCATATCCAAAGAATTATTGCCAGGCCAATGAACTTCTGTCATTGGATACATCTATGGGGAGAAGGCAGACTCTTGGACAAGATAGCTCTCCTTGGTAGGCAGCCATCTCCAGAGTGAGACTCAGCTGTGAACCATCTGCTATAGACATTACTGACAGTGAGAAGAATGAACGTCTCCATTCTGAAAGGGGAATCCTGGCAACACATCCCCTCATCCGCGACACTGACTCTGCTAAAGCCTAACTAGTGATTCTTCTCTCTCAGCTTGACTAGACAAGTAAATCAAACATGCCATTTTTCTCAGGTATTTGGGTGAACAGATGGATTCTGATCCTAGTCCATTCACAGTGTGCAGACAAACCTAAGCATGAGCATGTCAAGATTGAGTTAGGGTAGAATCTATGATATCTAACTTTAATCTTAAATGTTAAGTCATTTTTTTCAGTCCACCTTATGGATGAAAGAAAGTTTTGTAGGAAGGATTACTGGGTACGTGGCAGAAAAAATTGTAGTTAATAATCTATTGCACATTTAGATAGTGATACTCATGCAGAGTCTTTTAAAAAGCATTGAATATTTTAATATAATTCTACTATAGTAATATGAAATTATATAGCAATATTTTCTGCAATATTCTAATACTTTTAGGAAAGGATGGTGTTTAAAAATCATGGTTTGTGGAACCAGTATCTGAAATTTCATCTTTGTATCTCCACTTCATAGCAATATGAAGGGTAAAATAAGATTACTCATGTAAAATGGTTCATAACCCATAGTTCCTGGTACATTGTTGCTCAACAAATATTGCTGTTACCTTTACTAGTTTCTGCATTTGTTTGCTATTGCTATACTATAATTGAAAACAACAAAAAAATCTCAGTGCCATGGAACCCTGTGTATTTAGCTCACGTAGCTCTCAGCTGGCTAGAGGTCATCTGGTTGAGGCTGGGCTGAGCTTAGTGGCTCTGTTGCTCATGGATTAGTGTCATAAAAAATTTGTGTATTGATTCTGTTCTGTGTTTTTTTTTTTTTTCTTTTTCCAGAAACCAGAGAGTTTCCTGTACCCTAGCATTCTCATGGAGGTGGCACAAATGTAAGAGCAAGCCCAACTGCTCAAGTGATTCTCAACCTTTTGGTTCACTATACCTACCATCATTCCATTGGTCAAGGTAAGTCACATGTGTGAAACTAAAGTCAAGAATGGTGAAATACACGTCACCACCTTAGTGAGGGGAACCAAAAGACCACATATCAAAGGCATTAGACATATGGATGTTGAAAGATAAAAAGGCATTCAAGACACTCATGTATCCCCAATGGCAACAACCCAAACAACCTGCTGCTGGCTCCTCCCATAACTCATACCTGTTCAACTTGGCCTGTTCCTCTTTCCTACCCACTTCCTATAAGGGCTTCTGTAACCTCTTATGTTGTGCCATATAAACCTTCTGCTTATTTACAAAAACAATAACAGCCTCAACCAATTCTTTCTACATGAGTTCCTTTAACTGAACCTTAGCTTTCTCCTAATGATCCAAATTCTTTTGCAACTGTTTCAGGTTCTTCCTCTGAACTCATCTGATGGCAAATTAAAACAGTATATTCTTTATACC
>NW_003852435.1:8323647-8340946 GCF_000181295.1 Otolemur garnettii
TGTCCCCACAGGTTGAATTATCACCTTTAGGGATATGAGTCTAATCTTTATATTTTCTGCATTGGCTTTCTTCCCAAGACACAATACTGAACTTTCAACAGCCTGCTTCTCTTTCCTGCCAACAATTGAAGTGTATCTATTTTGATGACCTGTATTTTCTGATCGGTACTTCAGTCTTCTCAAGACTCAGAATAAAATGTCCTATAAAGAATTAGCTCAATTTTAATATATTTACTACTTTTTATTTGAATCTAATTACTACATATCTATTCATGACAGGAAATTCAAACCAATTTAAAAAGCACCTATTAAGTGCCTACTGGATGTAATTATTGCGAGGTCTAGTAGATACAAATATGAATAAGATGTAGTTCAGCCTTTATTGAACTCTATTGGAGGAGACAGAAAATAATTTTTCCATAAAATAGAGAAGCAAGGGCCTTCCTAGTGACATAAACAAAACATTATGGAAACACTAAGAAGCAAAAAATTAATTCTGATACTGGGGTCTGTCCGAGTAGCCTTCAGAGGAGAGGTGACATTTGAGCTGTCTTTGAAAGATAAGTCAGATATACAGAATCCTTGACATTTAAAGGTTTACAGTCTACTAAATTCTTGAACTGTGTTCACATTTGTAAAACATGCTTGCTTGCCTGCCCATAGGAACGTCAGTGGCCTTCTATAAAAGGTTCCTTCCTTAGTGTACCAATATATCAGGAAAACGTTCCTAGTTCTACCCTCTGAGTCCATTCTTCTTTGCTCTGTCTTGAGACATGGTGCTTTGGACCTTTTTATTTCTTCTTGGGCTCATTCTCACAAAATCATTAGATTTCAGTTTCATTTTGATTTGTATCCTAAAAATCACTGATAAAAATTGTCTCCTGGAAGTCAAATAGCCTTCAGAATCTGAGACACTTGCTCATCCCAGTTGAGTATTCAGGTAACTCTGAAAGTAAATTAAATCAATAAGTAACTACAAAGCAAGACAATATAATAGATGTCTTTAAAGAGTTTCATAATGGGTGAAGAGTTTCTTAATTGAACCAACTTATTAGGCAACTCTGGAGACTCCCATCTGGAATGATTGCTTTTTTTGGTTCATAAACATATCTTTTCACTTCCCTTTTTGGGTCTTGAGAATGTACATATGCATATTTATGAAAATTTATAAGCCTATTTTTATTTTAGTTTCTGTGTCTTTTAAAGTTATTTGGTCAGAGTTAATGGTAGCTTATCTCAAATTTCATAGACATTGGAATACAGAGCATGAGTCAGTGATTATTGCTATTAGCCATGGCACTGTACACACACCTGTGTGGGTCAGCAATTTTATGACACCTTAGTGTATGGAGAAGGCTCACACCTCAATGACTGGGCTGGCTGGGTTAATCTGAATCTGGGCTTGCTTCTGTTTATAAATGGATCTGGCAAGATGCATAAGGAGGGTGAGTAATGAATACTTTAGATCACAGTAGTCTATAATTGAAAATAAAACAAAATCAAACCAGTTCCATTGGTAAGAAATAGTATATGTTGGTGAAACGGTTGGGCAGGAGATACCAGAATACCATTGAGTTCTAGCTAGGATGGGTTGGACAATAGTATTCCTTGTTCAGGAGCCAAGTGCAAGGAAGTTAATCTGGAGTAGAAATGTGGAATTATTTTTTTGCAAGTTTTCTTATGGACTTGGTTTTAAAACCAGTAATTTGATTTTGGGGGACTTGATCTCAAAAGAATTGCTTTCAATTGCATTTGTTAATGTATGGTTTTACACAAATGTATTTTCTATTACCATTTTGTAGTAAGACTACATTTGAATAGTCTAAGAATATGTATTTTATCCAGAAATCTCTATGACCGAGTACCTAATCAAAATACATATTAAAAGCTTGTGGGTTTAAATATAGTACACAAAGTAAAAACACTGGGCTGCTTTATAAATAAAGTTGAAAACAATCTCCGACCTTGAGGACTTCATAAGTAATAAGGAAAAGGGGCAAACGTAAACATCATAACATTAATTATATGAAGCATTTATAAAACAGACGGTCTTCTACTAATGGTACCAGAAGAATTAGAATTACTGGAGTCAAGTCTGTTATTTTGTTGAGAGCAGTCCTAACATAATCTTTCAAGCTTTGAATGTGTATCTCAGTCTCGATACTTTTGCAAATTTAAAAGAGTAGCAGAATTACAATATGCTACACTCCAGGGTAATTTCCTCTATTTAATTCTTAAAATAATTGTGAGCTATTTCAAGGGAAAAGCATTTTTGGAATATAATTAGTAAGACAATATTGAGAAGGAAGATGTGGCAAAACACAGATATAGTTTACATATGCCAAAGTGTATAAGAAAATGTAGATCTCTATAATGAAAGCAATTTAGTACAGTAATGGAATTATTTAACAAAAGAAATTTTAATTGAATGCATTACCATAATTCTTTGTATTTATTAGAGAAATCAAAATATTAAAGCTGTATTCAGCAAATAGAATTAACATTTTCTCTTATTCCTTAGTCTATTTGAAGAAACTGAGAGGGCAGTTAAAAATTTCAAAGACTATGTAAACAGTTTAGGGGTTTATAGAAAAAGAGGGATTACCTTCTGGTATATATAATATATTTATTCAACACCAGCCAGGCTTTTTTAAGAGCATGAGGCTTAACTGTGATCTTCTCAGGGGCAAAAGATTGTAACTAGACATAAGAAACTTTGGAATTGAACATAACTTAGTTTGCACTGTGAGTCTTTGGCAACTTAATCTTGCCCAACTCTCCATTTCCTCACCTACAAAAATGGGAAAACTAATATCTAATTTTTCGTGTTGTGAGTATATTGCATGAGATATCAAATGTAAAGTATCAGTATACAAGGTGCTCAATAAATCTTTAGTTCCAATTCTTTTCTCCTATAAATAGAGCAAAACATGCTAGCATTACTATCACTTCTAATGTTACTATTAGCAGTAATTTCTGCTTGGGTATCTTATATATCAGTATTGGGACTGCTAGTTTAGGTACACTTGTTCAGAGTATCTACTGTGTGCCTTGTTTTGAGCTAGTTATTCTATATTCATTCTCTAGATATACTTTTTTTTTTTTTTTTTGAGACAGAGCTTCAAGCTGTAGCCCTGGGTAGAGTGGTGGCAGCTCATAGCAACCTCAAACTACTGGGCTTAAGTGCTTCTCTTGCCTCAGCCTCCCTAGTTGCTTGGACTACAGCCCTCTGCCACAATGCCTGGCTATATAGATATACTTTTAAAAACAAGCTTGAAAGGAAGAAATTCGTAATGCAATTGATTAAGTACACAAAAACTCATGTTTGGCTAGAATAGTGCTGCAGTGTCTATGCTGAAAGATTACAAGTGTTGTAGGACTTTGGAAGCTTTGCTGCTTCTCAATGGCATCCCTTTGTAATAACTAATGGAGATTTTAATACTCCCAAGTGACATTTGAGAAAGCAAAAGTTCAAATAGGTTGTGACTTCCCACATTCTTAGCGATGGTTAGATCTGTGACAAAATTTCAACTTTTTTAACCTGTAATTCCAAGTGGAATTACTTTCCACTATACCATACTCTCTCTATGTTGATAACTTTGATGCATTAATTACTGTACAAATGTATTTTAAGGGTAATGCTGAACATTTTTTCTCTGGGTTTTTGGAAGTCAGGACAAAAGATAAGCATAAAAAGTAGTAGAGAAGGATTTTAGAGTTTGGCATAAAAATATTGCTTTTGAACAGCTGCGAAATATTGTAATGGGAATATTGAGGGTTATCGTCTGAAGACTTAAAAATATGAAAAAAAAAACCCACATTTTGAGAAAGATGTAATGGGAATAGGCTAAATGATTCATTCAAGATGTTCTCCAGGCCTAAAATGGTAACATTCTCTATCATGTATGTTAACAACTTTCTGAGAAAATTTTCTCTGTGCTTAGAAAAAGATTTTATTTGCCCTCCTTCCCCCATGTGTACATCACCCAAACCCATGCCCATGGCACCAAATATCACATAGATACACACAAACAGAATCTTTTTCAAATGGGTAATAGTAAAATATAGCAGCTCTCTGATTGCAACTTCCTGGCCTGGTGAAGTTTGCCCCACTATTCAGAACAGTGCTCTCGGATGAGAAGGATGATGAAACAGGTGAGCAAGGTGGGCAGAAACCAATTGGAATGCTCACCTATACAGAATAAACTTGACAGGCCCAATACTTCGGGAGTGATTGTGCAGACTACGCTTTCAGCTGAAGCGAGAGTTGGCCACTTTGCTTTGCTTTTCAATACAACCAAGTAGAGAATTTAACTTCTTGGCACACACATGCTAGGTAATTGGACCACTTGAGACTGTCACAGGTGAATTGGAATGGAATCTTCTATCAATGTCATCCCTAGGTTGTCCTTTTCTCTGCGTCCTGTGAACTGAAGCCAATAATTTTCTAAAAGAGATGCCAGTCTAGCTCTTATTCTCTTGATAATGTGTCTGCCCTCTGGAATCCATTTTTCAACATGTTACCTGTAAGTGTGATTATTAAATATTTCTTCCATGGATCAATTTATTTGGAAGATACATACCACTTTGGGGAGTTTGGAGAAGGCTGAGGACATTTTAAAGATGTCGTTTGATTACCTATAAAAGTTTTCACTTACTGACACAGTAGCATATTTATAATCAATGGAAACTATAAAATGTTAAGGCAAGTAATTATTAAGGCAATATTGTACGTTAAATTATATTCCAATGGCTACTAGTAATAACCCAGGATTTTAGTATTCTCAGCACTTATAGGATCTGCTCAGATTCTCTGCTTAGTAGACGTTAATAGCTTTTAACCAACATGCTCCAAAAAAAGCATTTGTAATCATAAAAACCCAACCCCCTGTGTTTCCTCACTGTATCTGCTACCAAACTGACTTCCCACAGGAAGGGATGTCTGCATTATCTTTAGTCAACACCATCTTTCAAAGTTTACTTATTATTCAGGCTACAATGCTTTTGGCAATGATTATGCAGGATTTCCTGGAGCTTAATAAGATTCTGAAAATTTTCCCTCTACTCTTAATATGAAGTATTTAATTGATTACATCTTGTCTAACCTGATACAAGTCTTATCTGATAGAGAACAATCTGCATACTGATCTCAATAGACATTAAAAATTACAAAATTTTCATTTTTTAAATTTTTTTCCTGGTAACCTCTGCTCTGCTTTTTATTCTTTAAATATAATTTGTTACTTCTGATTATTGTGTTCTATTGAGTTAAATATATAGAGACCCCTTCTGTGGTTTTGATTTTATTTAAAAATTCATTTTGTTTGTTGAATATTTAATAAAATGCTGCTCAACATGACCCATTTGTTCTCTGTAATTTTGAGCCTGGGAAGATCTATACTTACTTAAGGAAACTTCACCCATCAAAGCTCCTGAGTGATACCAACTTACAGAGAAGGCTTTCAATGACTTTACCCAACAAGGTTCCCAAGAGAACCAAGTTCAAGCCATATCCTTAATTCACCCACTCAGTGTTTCACTCCGGACATAGTTAGATCCGAGAGGGTTCCTCAGAAGGAGTGTATATTTTAACTTTTTTAAAAATAATTTTTTTTTTTTTTTTTTTTTTACAGTTTTTGGCCAGGGCTGGGCCTGAACCCGCCACCTCCAGCATATGGGGCCAGTGCCCTACTCCTTTGAGCCACAGGAGCCACTCTAAAAATAAACATTTTGATTAGACGTTATTCTTTTAAGAATTCTAATATAGCTCCAAAGAACCTTATCATTCAGAAATGATTCACCTTAATCATGTGTCTGGGTCATGCGGGTAGTTGGCATAAAAGTGACCCACTGTAGTTCTCGCTGTGCATATGTGTGCAGAGTAGACAGAATCGGAAAATATTCACTCGAAGCCATGTGCTCAGAACGGAGAAATATCACCCTGTGTGCTTGTCGGTAGCATGCGGAATGCAGGCTCATTTTTCTAATTTATGCTGCCGGCCTGTCTTACTTTGGAATTGATGGAACTTGTAGTAGGGAGATGAGAGAATAGTACATAAAGCAGAAAGCCCTTTCTCTTGTCAGGAAAGCTCCCACTCCAGCTTTTTAGGTGACATCAGTAAAAAGTGAAAGTTCTGAGGAAGGACAGGACAATGGTGCAAATGGTCAAACCATTAGTAGCTTCCCTTCCTTGTAAGCTAACAGTTTTGTGAAAAGAGCTGTGACTTCTTCGTCAGGACTTTGTTATTCATGGTACCAGAATAACAGTATTTTTGTGCGTCAGATTCCCAAGCCCCAGTTTCCCCAAGGAGATGTTAACAGGCCAGATGACACCTGTATGTCAGGTGTGTTGTGTTATCCAAGAGAAACCCTGCCTTTGGAGGACTCAAATGTCTCTTCGTGGCCATGAAGCATATCTGACATCTTCTGTGAAGAAAGACATTATTAAAATTTAAGGCTGATTATCATATAAATATTTTCAAAAAAAAAATCCAGAACACAGGGCAGTCTGTGCCTTCCCTTTTAAGATACGTAGAAATGTAAGAGCTCCATGGAGAACTGACAACGTCAAAACTAAGGCCAAGATCATTGTACAGAAGAGGATCTACTCCTTAGGTTTCTCATTTCTAATATCTTAGAAAAAAATCTCTCCTCCCAACAGCACGTGGTAAAATAACTCACCTCATTTCTCCATCTCCAACTTACCCTTGAACCTATTTCCATATTTAAATACCTTTGAACTTATTTCCATATTAAATACTTCCTGCAATTGATTCTATCTGTATTGGAAATTTCCTCTTTTAGGGTGGATATATTTAGACCTCATTTTTCTTGGTCACTCAGCAGCAATTAAAAGCACAAATTACTTTCCAATTTTGAAGCAAAATTTTTTCTTGGCTTCTGTAAAACTGTACCTGTCCCCCTCCCATTAACCACTTCTCATGAAGTGAGATAATCTCCATGATTATTCTCTTAAAAACATTGTTATGCTTTAGGCAGGTGTCATCAAACTACGGCCCGTGGGCCACATGAGGCCCACCTAGGACATTTATCTGGCCCGCTGGGTGTTTTGCCACCGCTGCCTGTCCTGCTTAGTAGCCGACTCCTCCTGGGGCCCGCAGTCCAGCCTTCCAATGGTCTGCGGGACAGTGAACTGGCCCCCTATTTAAAAAGTTTAAGGACCCCTTGTAGGGCTCTGTTGTTTTGCTTTATGCACTCTCCCTCTGTGATAAAATTGATATAAAATTGATAGTCAAATTGTATGCCAAACCTAGGCTCTTTTCTGAACCCTAGACTTACGGAACTCTTGCTTTTCGGATATTTCCATTTGGTGTCTTACGAGGCGTTCTCACTCAGCAGCTTCTCTTTCTTGGTCCCCCAAACCCACATCTCCTCAGTAGTTGGTCCCCCATTCTTCTGGTTTTCCAATTTGGATGGTTGTCAACTTGGATCCTACTTGTCCTTTATCTTCTGTGCTTATATTTGTCCACGTCCTGATGATTTTTACATCTAGTTCCTTCTCCAAATACTTTTCTCATTCTTGGTAGAACTTGTTAAGCTTAAGCCCGCTTTATTCACCGACACTAAATAAATACGTTAATACTCTACACGTTGAATCCCTTTCACTCCAGGGTTACCTTCTTCAAATTGGCTCCCTAGTTGCAACACCAATCTGCTCTTCTCACTCACCTGAATGAAAATATTTTCTTGAGTCCACTAGTCCTGGAGCTAAAATTCAAACCCCATGTAATGAGATAAATGATCTTTAGTTGGGCCCCATGGGTATGTTCTGCCTCGTTTCTGATACTTTTAAATCTACCCATCCAATGTTCTTTCTGTGATTCCAGGAAAAGTCACTTTCTCTGCTCTAATTTAGAGTTTTCACAGACTCTGCAACCTTTGCCAGAACCTACTCCACCTGCCTGTTAACGTGGATCTCTCGTTCACAGGGAATTATTTTCAGACTCATCCTCACTAGCCTCGGTGTTGCCATAGCATCTTTTTCTTCTTCCCTTTGAGCGCATACCTGCGTGACTAGCAGTTGCTGGTTTAAATTCTGACTATCTGTCTGCACTATAGGCTCCGCAAGACCAGCTGTTTTTGACCTTGTACATTCTATTCTCTAGGACCACATGCTATTCTGGGATGATGAGAGGCTCTCAGTAACTATTTTGAATGAATGAATGAGTGTAATATCTAGCTCTCTGCACAGGGAATTTTATTTCTATCTTGGGACGCCTAGGTAGGTTTGTTTTTAATATAAGGGAATAATGGTACCATTTATATGTGTATAACAGGAATTACGCACATATAATAATAGAGGGAATGTTTTCACAGGGTTTTGTATGTTAGTATATGCATGAGTTTTACTCAGAGAAGAACAATATCAGTAATGGATTCTAACATTTTCTCATCTAGAAGGCTCTCAATAAATATTATAATTTCCAGGGAATGAATAAAAATGAAAACTAGCACTTGTTACCATGAATTATGTCTTTTTCATGACAGGCCTCGTTGTAGCTATATCTTACTCCAAAGCAATCATGACGGCATTTCTATATAGGAATTACACACACATAACACTGGGAAGCATTTTCTAGCATTTTCTAACAGTGTTTTGTACGTACGTGCCTGTCTATTCCTCAGAGCTGTACAATGCCAGGGACAGAATTAGGAGATATAAAGGTAGAAAAATGGATCTCATCCATTGTATACAAGCGCTGAAAATCTGCGACCATTTTTTCTTTGAGGATATTTATGTGTACGTACTCAATAGATGTTAGTTTCTGCAGGATAAAGCTCTGCTAGTGTAAGTGCATAGAAGACAGTTTCCCCTTTGAATATTTCCTCAGTGGCCCACAGAGAGGAAGATATGTCAGAATAGGTAGAAATTTTATTTTACCTCTGCTGCAGCTTTCTCCCTCTGATGACCGTGTTGCTCTTGCAGCTCTCTTGTGAGTAGGGTAGAGGAGATAGCTACTTCAGGCTGAAACTGATTAATCTTTCTTCTTCTTTTTCATTGGTAGAGACCATTTGTAGCTTGATAGTACAGTGGAGGAGAAGCAGTAGGACAGCAAGACCTTTAGGGGATGTTGAGATGTTCTCCTGGGAGCCATCTCTCAAGCTGATAAGAAATTGCCCTGTACTAAAAGAAATACTGATTTATGAAGAGTCTGACAATTAAGTTCATGAACTCATCCTAGAAAAAGTGCTCCATACCTTATTGCTAACTAATTATCACCGTGGTCACCTTTGAAGTACTCCCCTTCAAAAGCTATATACCAATGTCAATGCCTAGTCACCTCTCAAAGTAATTTTGGAACTCGTTTTCTGGAACGACCATCAGAACTGTCATCACACAGCACAGAAAAACACACAACAGCCATAATGAATGTCAACGAGCAAGATACCATCACAGGTCAGCACAAACAGACGCGAGACATACCAAGGTTATGAAACCTCATCAGGTTGTTTGTACAGTTCTGCCAATGTCAACATATGGTGGAAAGTTTGTGAAATTAATCTGACAGCTCTTGTGGCTATTCCTGATTGCTCTGAAGGGTGGACGAGGCGCTGGTGTCAGTGCACAGCTTCCCAAGGGGGGTACTTTGGAGGGGACTGTAGTGATATTTAGCAATGAGGTTTGTAGCGCCTTTACTAGTGTGAGTTGGCAAACTTATTAGTCAGACCTCCTCACAGGTTATCACTGTGTGCATAAACACTCTGGAGAAGCCTTTGAGATTATACCAATTAAGTGGGCTTTTAGTTGGCCTTGGTGACCAGAATACATATGATACTCTGTCATATTTTCTTGTGCATGTTATGTTTTTGTATTTCTTGGAGGGTACACCTTGCATTGTCAAAGGATGTTTGGTGCTAACGCTACAGCACAGGCTGTGCTTCGCTTGTAGCAGTGCTTGTTACATTTATTATTATTTGTTGACGTGCTTATTTCAAGCTTTAAAAAAATATGTATATGTATATACATGTGCTATTATTTCCTCCCAATTTTATTTTTTAGCTTCTTAGCAATGCATCTGCATCTCGCCTAAAGCTGCCTTTCAGTGTTCAAGCTCACATGATATTGAAAGGGAAATGTAGCTGAAAAGCCCCTCGTATGTATATTGTGGGAGGAATATACCTTCATTTGTATCCACTGCTGTTAAAAGACTAAAGTGTCTTTTGATAATGTCTATACTGAAAAATCTATTAATTCTCCGAGGAAACAGTCACAAGTAAGATATTAATAGAATTAAACAAATTTGTAGACATCACACAAATACTTTCCCTCATTCCTAGAATAGTCCTTTCTCCTTTTATTATTTAAAACCAAGCATTTATCAAAAAATTTCTCTGTTCATCACATTTTATTTATATGCATTTTTTGCACTTAAAGTTATCTTTTCCTCTGCTTTGAGCTAATTTTATAACTTGAAATTACTTTCTACTGTCTCTCAAGATCAGAGATTGTGTACTTTGGCTTTACAAGCTGGATTAGACTGGTGCAAAGTACTGATTTTGTCTTTTCATATTTTCTGCATATAATCATTTCTGCAGATTTCTTGAGGGGCCTAGGCAAGGACATTTACTTAAACTTTTATTAATTGCAAAGTACTAGAGAAGTACCAAAGTTTATTAAGAAGCAGTTTCTTTTTCTCATTGTGTTTTTTTTTTTTCATTAAACTTTGTAAGTTATAAGGGACTTTCCTCTGGAGTTCTGGTTTATAATTATATGCATTCAGAGTGCTCTCCTCCGGAGTGGTAGAGAGTGCTCAGACAGCTGTTCCTAATGGCAAGTGAAGCAAAGGGTAAAGGAAAAGCACACAAGGGGGAAGGGGAGGTGGGGAGTTATTAATCAGTGGGTAGTATAAGACAAGCAAGATAATTACCTCCAGGGATCTATTGCTCAATACTTTGCTGATGGTCATTAAGAAGTGTATTATTATACACTTACATTTGTTGAGGGAAAATCTCATAGTAAGTGCTCTTGCCACACTGGTAAAAATGGAATTAGCAAACAAGTAATATTAATAATAGTAATACTTGTGTATATGATACTCCCTGGGTTATATACATTATCTCAAACTTAGAAAGAAAGATATTTTCTCCATTTTGAATAAAAAGATACTGAGCCTTGGCATTATGGGGGATGATGAAGAGAAAAACTAAAATATTACGTTCTTCAGCAAAACATGATCACTCATTCGCAGATTAACGATACTCTAGTTTCTTCCTACCAAGCAGAAATTGCCTGTTATTCATTTTAGAAAAAACCACAGCAAAATCTTTAGTCTCTTAGTATTAATTTTTAAACATGATCAGTCATAATTTAAAGTACTGAATGTAGCACATGTCTTGGAATGATAGTGATACAACTAAAGCATGAAGCGATCTTTTGGGGGGCAACCATTTGGGTATTCTAGAAGTTCCAAACTTTAATGTGGCACATCAGCAGTTCTATATGCATCTCCGAACATCTTTCCGGCTGCATTAAGCATTCAGGTTGGTGTTACATGTGTGTTTTCAGCTGACACCACTTTCTACTCGTCCTTAGCTGATGTATCACGTTTATGTCTCCATTCATCCTTATCCTTCACTGTGCTTGTCTTAATTTTCCTTCCATTTCCT
Source organism: Otolemur garnettii (assembly GCF_000181295.1). NCBI lineage: Eukaryota > Metazoa > Chordata > Mammalia > Primates > Galagidae > Otolemur > Otolemur garnettii. Next base: position 8,335,276 of record NW_003852435.1, read on the forward strand.
TTCATTTATTTTGATAGCAAAAGCCTCAGTTCACAAAACACTGCCTGACGTGCTACTCCTAATATGCACAGCTTTCCTTTATGCATCATGAAATTGCTTTGACTCTGGGGAAAAAAAAAACACAATAAAAAAGATGATTTGGGTACGTTTCAGTGGCTTCTCTAGTGGTATTTGTTTTAGAAATTGGAAACAACTTTATTAGCAAAATAGAAGGAGCTATTGAAAAATACTCTCGCAAATGTTGGCTTTTTAAATAAGTAAAAAAGGTGGAAATTGGAAAGCAAGCTTGTTACGATGGGGAACCAATGTATTCACTATCTGAATGACACGTGGCAAGTCAGTTCTGGTGGTAAGTGGTTAGAATAACAATGTTTGATTAAAAAATAATATGAGCATATTGCAGTTAATTGGTCACATATATTAATTTGGGGAAGATACTTCTATAGAAAGGATTAAAAAACAACATCTAATTTTAGCCATATGTGCATGTATTTTATCTGCCTAAGTGAATTAAAACAGCTTTGAAAACTGAAATTATATGTCATTGTTTATCAAATGCAGTTGAACCTTGAATAAGATGGAGGTTAGAGGTGCTGACTTCCCATGCAATTGAAAATTTGTGTACAACTTTGACTCCTCAAAATCTTAGTGAAAGGTATAAATTATGGTACCCAGAAGCAGGCTGCAGCAGAGATGTTTAGACCAGGTTTATTGAAAGGGGAGGATGACCCAGTTGGGAGTGCAAAGAGGGAATCTGTGTCCAGGGACAGAGATCCCTTTTATATGGGGCAGTAGAGGGTGGGCACATTCCACAGCTTGTTTGAAAAGTTAGGTTGGCAAGAATTTCTCAGGGGGAAGGCTGAGATCCTTTGTGTCTTTGTCTTAGGAAGAGAGGAGAAAAAGTGTTCCTGTGTGGCTGCATTAGGTCACTGTTGACCTTACTGATAATATAAAGTCAATTAACATAAATTTTGAATGCTAAGAATACAGTATTATGTACTATGTTCTTGCAAGAAAGTAAGCTAGAAAGCATTGTGAAGAAAATCCTAAGGGCCAGGAGTGGTGACTCACACCTGTAATCCTCTGGGAGGCCAAAGTAGACAGATAGCTTGAGCTCAGTCTGAGCAAGAGCAAGACTCCAGTTCTACTAAGAATAGAAAAACAAAACAACAACAGCAAAACAGCAAAAAACTAGCTGGGCATTGTGATGACCTGTAATCCCAGCTACTCCAGAGGCTGATTCAAGAGGATCACTTGAGCCCAAGAGTTTGAGGTTGCTGTGAGCTATGATACCACACACTCTACTGAGGGTGACAAAGTGAGACTCTGTCTCAAAAAATAAAAAAAATAGAAAAAATACATAATAGTCTTCATTCCTATTGTCTTCACGTTGAAGAGTCTGAGGAAGAAGAAAAAGAAGAGTTGGACTTGTTGTCTTAGGGTAGCAAAGGTAGAAGAAACCCCACGTACACGTGTACCCACACAGTTCAAGCCCATGTTGTTCAAGGGTCAACTGGACAGATTTTTCATATAATATCCTCCCACGTAAAAAGAAAATGTACATGATTTTATGATTAAAAAATTAATCATAAATCTAGTTAGAAAACCTTCTCTCAACTTCAAAACTATTGTACTGACAGGTTTAATCTTAAAAGGATTTATCAAGTACATAACAAGCGTGAGGCACATTTATGGAATGGGAACCTGAGGCCTCCAGGCCACATGTGGCCCTCCAGATCCCCAATTGTGAAAACAACTTGATTGAATACAAATTTCACAGGATACATTTGTTCAATCAAAAGGCTATCCTCAAGGATCCAAAAGGCGACATGTGGCCCTGAGGTTACAGATTCCTCATCCCTATGGAAATTTTCTCAGCATCTTTTTAGTTAACATTATTTTTAAGTAAAAAGAAAATACCACTAACAATCTAGAATGCTTACCTCCTTTAGAGGGATTTTTCTGCAGTGTGCATATGTGTCTAATAAATGCTAATGACAAATTCACTTTGGCAGTTCTACAAAAACATCTAATTTAGTAAAGTCAATCAGGTAGTATTCACACTCACTAATTAACAACTATTTTGCTTTTTAGACAGCAAAGCCAAACCAGTGACTAGAAAGTTATTGGTTTACAGTAGACCGGGACACAGCTGTCAAATCCTCCACTTTTACCTTAAAGGACAATTACGGTGAATTTGTCCCTATCTAATTAGCAAAGTTTTAGAAAGTTCATCCTTTGGTATTGGAGCATCAACAGTCGCTTCCCCAAGGAATGGAATTATTTCAAGCACTTTTTAAAATTCCCAGTAGGTAAAGCAGATTTGACTTTCGCTTTGTGCTTTAGGTTTGCGTTCATTGTTAGGTATTCATTCACTCACTCGCGGATTGATTCAGCAGAGGTGTATCATGCACTTACTGAATATCCACTCACTATGCTTCCCGTTTCTTCAGAAGGTTGACTAGGTAGAAAGAAGAAAGTAAATAACGTACAGTAGTGAGGCAGATGCACTCTATGTAAATTGCTTCCTTAGAAAAGACTACAAACCTTTGAGGAATAGAACCTCCACAACAGATTTGAGGAGACTGAGCAGGCATCAATATTTTCATGAACTTAATTTGTTATATATGAGCTCATTCCAACATGCCAACACCCGCACAAGCACACTCATGTGCACAGACACGTGCCCACGCTTACCATACCCCATGGTCATTCACGTGATTTTTATATTCATCTTCCTTTTTATCTCCTTTCCTCTCCACACTTTACTCCCTTTGTTCTTTATTTTTCTTCCCAGTGTATTAGAATAGTGAGTGCTCCTAGGTACTGTGCACTGTGGTGGGCACTAGGGCTATACCTATGAGATGAGTAATGAATAGTGAAGATTCTTGTTATCAGGGAGTTCAAAATTCCCCCAGGAAGACTAATAGGTACACAAGTAATTACAAAAAGGAGGTAATAGTTATTTGAAAAGATCTGAATAGCTTTTGGAGAAAGAAAAGGAGCAGGGCCACCTCATTCTACTTTAGAGAAATGGGAGTCAGAGGAGTGATGCTAATGATGGATCCTGAAGCTCAGTGATAATTCTTTAGGAAAAGAGAGTTGAGAATATCAATCAGCACTAACAAGAAACACATACCATGAGGAAATAAGCCTATAAATAAAAGACCTGTTTGCCATTATCATTAGTAACTATGGTAATTCCTTAAAGAGGGTTTGAAAATTATGTTCCTAAGTCAACTTAACTTCCAACAGTACCTCACAAATAAGGGTGATAACAAGTAATGACACATCATCCACTGCAGAAATTTTTTTCACAGATTAAATGAGTTTTCCAATTTTCTTGGGTAATAACCTGCTTGTGGCACCCATTAAATAAAGAGACAGCATAGTGCTCTAACTGACATGTGTGTTTATGAGAAAACAGATGCACTAACTGAAATCTTACCTCAACAGCATAACAATTTCAAGTGTAGGAAGAAACCTGTGGCTTTCAGATTAAAATGGGGTTAAACTAGGAATTCTGTATGCAATTTCCCCAGATATTTTTGTTAAAACAGCTGAAAACTGATTCAAACTTATGAAAAACTTTCCTTAAAAGCTTGCATCAGTAACCTATGATCATAGGGTTTTGTATCGTAAAATTTTCAAACTTCCTTTGTTCCTGATGCCTGAACATTCCCCTGAACAAGCCATGAGCACCCCAGCAAGTGATGAGGTACTCCAGTTGTTAAGGCTGCTCCCTGACACAACTTCCCCTTCTTGCCCTACTCTGGCTATGACCTAGTGATCTTCAAACATGCAAATGAAATCGCCTCCCTCCGTTTGCTTGTGTACTCCACCCTGACCCTAATAAAAGCACCTGTCCGCAGGTTCTTACTCTCCAGGATGCTTCCTGTTTGGTAGAGCCCAGTGTTCCCTGAGAGCTCCCCTCAGATACCCCTGGCCTGGTGTTCTTTCCCTCTTATCTCTAGGACTAGTGAGTATAATAAATTTTTTAAGTTCATATGCCTCTCTCAGTGAAATTTCTTTGGCTGTGTTGACTCTTAAAGACTCCGTTAGAAAGACTTAAGCCCCCATTCACAGTTCAGTCACTCATTTCTAGTCTTAGAAGTTTCCTAACCTAGAGGATATAAAAATAGAGTGAGTAACAAAACCTCGTCATCAGCACCACAGAAAACAAACAGAATCAAACAACAAAATCCATCCATGATCTTTGCACAGCTTGCCATCTGAAGTGAACTAGCACACCTAATGCAAAGTTGATGTAAAGACAATCTAGCCATCCGCCTTCCCCCTCAGCTTGTCTGAACCAAGCAGGAGACAAGCAGAGTCAATATCGCTCATTCATGGCTAGCAGTGACTTTCTCCTCAAGGCGGGCTCTTGGGTGTGTTTGCTATGAACCAGGGCCCTTTTTGTCACTATCCGCTCACTTCCTTACTAGCCTTTGGATATTTTTCTGACTTCATTTATTCTCAAAATAAAAACATAGGTTCTGGGAATGCAGCAATGATCAAAGCAAACATTATGATTGCTATTTTCATAGAGCTAAGAGCAGAGAGGGGGAACATAATAGGCAAGTGAACAAGCTAAGAAATATGTAATTACCAACAGTGGTAAATGCACTGAAGTAGAAACCCTTTGAGAGGAAACGGGAGTGGCTATTTTTAATCTCAGTAAGGAGCTGGCAAGTGACACTCCTAAAATGTTTCCAGAAATAATCCGTAGAAATCATATAGGTCATATTTTATAACCAGAATGCAATAAAACCAAGGATTAATGAGTGTTAAACTGGAAATATCTAAATTATAAATATTAAAAATATTCTCAAAGCATGTGATCAAATATACAATTAATATTGACATGCAAAAAACAAATGCCTCACAGCGGAAGCAGTTATAAATGTACATTGATTATTCCCAGACTTTTTATTACAATGGAAAATTCCTAAACTTGAGTCTTATACCAATAATTTAGAAAAAGAACCCCAGAGGCCCAAAGAAAAAATTGAACTATGAAATCAGAGTTGAAATGAATGAATTAAAAAATAGAAAAAAGAGTAGATTGAATAAACATATCTTAGACCAATTTCTCTGGAGGATCAAAAATAGAGCCTTTATGTTAATAGAAATAAAATTTATTTCTCATTGGGAATCAAAATGATTTAAGTTCATGAAATGAGATACCAGGTTCACTTGTTAAATCATCAAAATACAAAGGAAGTGCATAAAATTGATGATGGGGCATTTTAGCCTGATATATATCCTTTTTCCACATCATTTCAAAATTAATATGCTCATATCTTTTCTAGAATGCTTATTGGTATCTGGTATACTTCTAGCAAGAACTTTCCAACTTTTCTGGAAATAAGAATATATAGTGGGAATCATGGCACGATCACTGCTCAAACTGAGCCTGGCTCACTGCTTTCAAGCTCACTGTTCCTCGATCTGATACATTAAAAACCTCATGCATTGGCTTGGCGCCTGTGGCTCAAGTGGCTAAGGTGCCAGCCATGTACACCCAAGGTGGTGGGTTCGAATCCAGCCCAGGCCTGCCAAACAACAATGATGGCTACAACCAAAAAATAGCTGGGCATTGTGGCGGGCACTTGTGGTCCCAGCTACTCAGGAGGCTGAGGCAGGAGACTCGCTTGAGCCCAGGAGTTGG
>NW_003852435.1:8340991-8347029 GCF_000181295.1 Otolemur garnettii
AAAAAAAAAAAAAAAAACAAAAAAACCTCATTCATTTTGGTAGATGGGTAAGTTTGAGGCCTTCTCCCTGAAAACATGCAATGGTGCACAGTCTTTCCAGAATACAAGTTCATGGCATATATCAAAAGGCTTCCAAAGATAGAAATAGTTAGTTCTCTGGTTTAATAGTTAATTCCACACTACTCCTACTAAAGACAAAATAAAAAAAGGACTACTAGATTCAAGAACTTTACTGATGTTTTATTTATACTAATGAAAAGTTACAAACTTGAAATTCGACTACAATGAAAAGACTAAGTAAAATATGGCCAATCCATACAAAGGAATATGATGATTTAACATTTTTATAGGTAAATTTAATAATCTAAAATATTACATTATATTTGTAATGAAAGATATAACAAAGCAAAAAATTGATTTCAGGTATATTTAGTAGCCTTAAAGCCATATGGAATAAATTCTTATTGGTAGGCTCATTCACTTTTTTTTTACATTTTTAGTATTTTCTAAAATTTTGTATCAAGAATTATTGACAACTTATTGTGAGAAAGTAATATTCAATTGATTCTTTTTTTTCAAATTTTTCTATAATTCAGAGAGAACTCAAAGTTTCACTCCATCTGGATGAGAACTAGTGAATGTCATGCACGAGGTGTTTAATATATCATATCCATTAACAGTGAGGTTGGAAGCAGCAGTCCAGGCTCAATTTAAGCAATGGTCAGGTCATGATTCCCACCATATGGTCTTGTCTGCAGAAAAGTTGGAAAGTGCTTGCTAGCAATACACCAGATACTAATCAGCATTCTAGAGAAGTGGTGAGGCAAATATTAGTTTTGAAATAATCTGGGGAAAGGGTATATCAAGCTAGAACACCCCATCTATAAATCTGTTCTTGTTCTCGAACAGATTCTGGGTAGCTTAATCTTACAATGAGAATTTTACGATTAAAGTGAGGAAAATAGGTTTTTATTTTCTCTGTACTCTCCATGGAGACAGAAAGATCAAGTTCACAGAAGAGTAGACTTCTGTGACAACACTGACTGTAGAATTTGTGGTGGTGGCAGCATCATCGGCTAATGAATGGGGGTCATTGTAGTTCTCTTTAGCGATTCTGCCATATTGACTCATAGTTCTGTTTGTACCCTATTTTGGAAATATGAATTTAAGCAGAACCTTTCTCTGGCAGGGTGTGTGTGTTTCAGATAGAAAAAAATATGGTATTCTGTGTTTTGATGTATTAATAATAACAAAATTAAAAATAATGCTAGGATTCCATGGTTTCATCTGTGCTTAAGCATCTTTAGCTTTCTAGAATTCAGTGATTAATTTGCAACTCACAATGCCATAAATTTGAAGGTATCAAGTTGATTTTTTTTTGTTTATTAATCTAGCAACTGAAAATGTTGCTGAGAAAATGGCCTGGTGGTTTCTTTTTCTTTAGATATTTTTCTTTTAAAACAGATTTTATAAAATATCAACAATTTAATATGTGTTATTCTTAGGACATGATAACATATTAATTCTGTAAATGTCAGTCCTTCTCTTCTATCTTTTGTAAGTCCATTGTCCTAATGTTTTAGATGCAACTTTACACTAGGAGGAACTACGTCGCCTGAACTGGAATAGTAGCTTGTTGCAGAACACTTAATCTCTTGTCCCTCCACCCTCATCTGTATAATGAATACATAGTGCCCTTGAATTATAGAATTGCTATAAGGAATAAATGTATAAATGTATAAAGAGCTTCTAAAAAGACCAGCATATATTAAATTTTATCCATTATGATTATTATTGTTATCATAAAGTAAAATTAGTTGGTTAAATAGTTGTTCTGCTGTTAAGCTATCTTTTAAATTTATACCATCTGAACTTTGGTGATACTTCCTAAATAATATACATTCTCTGTTTTCCTGAAAAATGCGTTTGAAATTCATGTGCTCTTTCTGCTCCACTTAAATACCTGTGAAATTGGCAAAAATTGTGAGCGTATCAGATGGGTTTGAATATTCATTCACAAGAGCTTTGGCTTTGCAATGAATTAAAGTAGCTTTTCTGTATTGATCTACTGACTTGGCTGTCCCCAGTAACACTACATCCTTCCCAGTGGATCTACTTATTCATGTGTGCTCTATCCAGGTCTCTAGCTACCAAACCTTCACATGACACATCCAGAATGTGCCTGTTAATAAGTACATGCTCATGTGGGACCACATGCTCCATAATCATCGTGTTAATGCTAGTAATCATGCTTCAATTAGTGAGGAATAACTCAAAAAGTCAAGTGTTTCGAGTGAGAGTAGGAGTGGAAGAGGGGGAGAGAGAGAAGGTCATACAAAACTCTTTTGGTTATAAGATTCTTGGTTCTGTATTAAATAACAGTTCATATGTTAGAAAAATCTGTGTTGAGCTGTTATGTAAGAAGTATACTTGTGTTTTATTTACTGTAATTTAAAGGTTTATTTTCTACGTCAGCTGGCATTCCTCTCAACTCTGTAACCACATATGTAGTGAGTAAAGATACAGAAGAGAATTTTTGATGACTAAGTCCCAGGACTCTAGATAGAGTAAATGAGACCAGGAAGTTTCAGCCAGTGGCTGAGAAATAAAAGTTTGTAGCAACAAGGAAGCCGAGTGCAGGAAGTGTTTCAGAGGTGGGCAAATGGTCACCTGTGTTGGCATTAAATTCTGCTAAGCAGGAAGGAAGAGGACAGGGAAGTGTCCATGAGACTTGGCAAGATGGTGGCCACTGGGGACGTGAACAAGAGAAGTGATGGGGATGAGAACCCACTGGAGGGGATTAAAGAGAATTCAAGGAAGAAGGAAGAAAAAGTGAGCAGAAAAATGCTTGATTGCTGGAAGATGAGAGAGCAAGGAAGTTCTTTTTATATACATGGTATAATTTTATCATTTTAGCATGCTGATGGGAGTACCGAGAGAAAAATTATTGCAAGAGAAAACACCAAAAATAAGCCTCAGTAGCTGAGGCTACATTGTGAAAGAACATGACTTTTTGATAGGAAAATCATTAGGTGACATTTATTAATAGTCTTAGATCACGGTGACTAAAAAGAAAAAAATATCCTTTTTAGTTTAACACAAAAGCATGTAATGGGGGAAAAACATATGTCCCAATCCTGTCCAAGGTTAACAGCTATTGAAAACTTACAGTATATTCCTCTTTTTTTTTTCCTATGCAAGTATGCCAAAGTATAGTTTATTGTATAGATATATGCACATGTACACCACTATGGAATTTAAAAAATGATCATGAATTTCATTTTCACTCATCGTGTTCTGTAGCTACCTTTTGTTCCTTACACTGTGTGCATTTTTCCTCATTAATGTATGCAGATTTCAGAGTCCATATTATGCATGTTGTGTTTATTGAATTATTCACCTATTGACAGATTATCGGTACTTTACAGCCAATGCTTTCTATCAATTTAAGGATAGTTTCACACTATTTTTTTCATTACAACCCTACTTTTGTGAAATTGAAAATCAGGTGATTGTAAGCTGCAGACAGAAGTATACTATTTAAGCAGTTTTGAATTTTGAAATGTTATTTTTTCCTCTGCCATTAGAATTCAAGTGGTATAATGTGGTAAGTGCTGTGGTTTATTATTTCCTATATAATGAGAGAGTTCATTTTATTTACCATCTTTAGCCAAGATAGTTCTTTCATAGGTTACTTCTCTACTGTATATTTTTGTGAACCTCAGGTTGAATTTTCTGATACAGGTATGTGAAACACAGTAAACAGGAACCCTCTAGTTGGAAGAAGGCAGAGTTATAGGTTTGGATGCAGAACTGTATGGTGCACTCAAGAAGATGAAGGTGCAGGACCAGCCAGGGCTCGGCAGATTAGCCAGGACTGTGCTTCCCTTACTGGGAGTGCTTTTTTCCTAGTTACTGCCGCACACAGAGGAACCAGAAATATGAGGATAAGTGTTCTATGGTGCCAATATTATGTTCTTTTGTTTACTTAGTACCACAAAAAAGAGTTGGCGTTGTTCCCATCAGATCGTGGAGAGGAGGAATGTTTCAGGCTGGTGTTGGTGCTAGGCCTCTGGAAGAAGGGTGCACAATTTTTATAAACATGTTAGATAGGGTTTCTATGTTATTGTCCATAATAAAAGTTCATGCTGGTGAAAGTTCAAAAAAGATAGGCCTGACATCAAATGAGATTAGGATTTTAGAAGAACTCAAACCTAGTCCTTTATTTCTTGTAATATGTAGAAGTCAGTGATTAAGTTGCTAGTCTATTTACTTTTTTGTTGATGTGTGTGATCTTGAGAAGTCTACCTGTGATGAAAGAGGACCTTCTTTCTAGGAGCTGTGGCTGCTCTCCCCTTAGCTCTCACCAGTGTTACTCTGACAGCCCCCTGTACTGGAGCTATGTCCTCTAAAGAGCCACAGAGATGGAGATAAGGATTAAGGGGCTTCCTTTGCCCCTCAGTTTTCAGAGGAAACACTTCCCTCAGATGAACAACTGTGTGGTATTGAGAACCTGTTGCATGCAGGGGGAAGTTTCAATGAGGTAACATGAAGAAGTGCAAGACATCCTCTGACCCACCTAAAATGATTTGTAGGACTGTAAGTTACAAGCATCAAGAAACAGAGCATGCAGGCAGCAAGAAGCAATGAGAAAGTCCAAAAGAGTTTAGAAATACGTGCTTACGAACCCTTAAGAGTGCCAAGATCCTTTTAAATTGAGCAGAGCTCAGACAGTTTTCAAAGGAGGTATAATATAAGGTTTTGGACTCAAACCTTCCTTAGATGGAGATTGTTGGTTCTGACACAGCAATTATTTTAGACCCTTTCTATTTTTGGATTTATGTACTTTGAAACTCCTTAAATAATACATGCATATTAAACAAATAATACAGAAGTATATATGGTAAAAAGGGAAGATTTATTTTACTTCTTCCTTATCTCAAGAAACCATGGTTAACAGTCACAGTTTAGTCTTCCAAAAATAATTTGTTATGTGTATTCAAAGAGATGAAGACCCCTCCTCTCTGTTTCTTTCTCTGCATGTACACACACATACACACACACACACACAGAGGCATATACACAAAACATGACTCCTTCACACCCCTCTCTCTTTCACTCCAATTCTATCTGAAAACTCAAAGAGACAAATCAGGGACTCAGCTTTTCTCCAGAAGGCCTGCTCCTTTCCAACTTCTACCTGACCAAAAATGCACTCAACTAATTTGGACCACCTTCTTGCTTAGGGGAGGTTCTGTGTAAAGGGGCTTGGGCAGAAAATTAGAAGGTAGTGTGCTCCTCGAGCCAGGCAAATCAAGAGACCAGGGAGAGTTTCACTCTCATTTCCCAAGTGACCCTACCAGAAGACAAGGAGGTCTAAGATGTGAACAGAAAGCTTTTTCTGTCTCACCAAACACCTTTTCAAGAGAGTTTCAGCAAGGATAGAGGGGAGAGAACAGAGTGTTTACTCCTTCCTATACTGCTCCCTTGAGGGTATAAAGAAGTTTTCTGTCCTCGAGGTAGGATGAGGTTGGGGAACAAGGGTTTCATATTCCTGTTGGAGAAAAGGAGTCAAAGCAGCTGACTGGTGAACTACTTACTGTGCTTTCTGGGAAGCATGGCGACCTGGAAGGAAGAAAAAGAAAGTAGGTAATGGGGTATAGCCTACTTACCAGCTGGATCTCCAGGTAAACAGACTGATCATATTTGCCTGGAAGGAAGAGACCTTGCCTACAGAATGCCCTCAACAGGAAGTCCTTGGCTAAAGGATTTCTCAAAGCTAATAAATCTAGGATGTTTGGGTTTATGAGACATACTCCCTAGAGAATATCATGTAATCTGCATAACTTTCTAGGATATAAAAGGGAAATGTTTTGTAACTTAAAAACTCTCAAGGAAGTGAAAGGTAACAACCCATAAATGCTCACTGAGAGTGTAAGGGCCAGACCAGCGCCATTTTGTTGTCTACTACATAAGCTCTGTTAAACCGCAGGGCCACTCCCTGCTGCTTCCCCCACCCCTGGTTGTACAGCCATTAA